>NC_136523.1:45183473-45408473 GCF_053919585.1 Euprymna scolopes | reverse complement strand
GGGGGAGGGTTAAAGTTGGGTGAGCATACAGGTTCTTAATGGAATTTTTTCAGTGGGGAGGGGGAAATTGTATTTTAGTATTCTTTAAAAGGGTTGACCTCTTGATTTTAAGTTCAAGTGGGAAATGGATATTCTTGTGACTTTCAATGGTGGGTGTTCGTGATAGGTGGGTGTTTTTGCTGTGCGGATGGGTGAGCTGATGAGGTGGAGATAGAGACGAGTCATGGTGTGAAAATATGGAATGTTTGGAGGGTTACTTAATTAAGTGAGTTTAAGGTTGGGTTCTTTTAATTTTGGGTGTACATTTAAAGGTGACTTGGTTAGTTGAGATAAGTCAGTTAAATACGTTTGTTGTCGTAGTTTAATCTGGTTCAATTATGTTTGTTTAAATTTTATTTAAAATACAAATATTTCTGTTTGGAGGCGATCTATGGATGAGTTTGTTTTGTTGTTCGTTGAGTTGGAATTGATGTTTGAGTGAGTGCTTTATATACTGTGGTTAATTAGATATTTTTATAAAGAGGAGAGTTGATTTAAATGTGGGGCTGGGTATGTGGTCGCCCAAGGTTAATTTTAACTATTTATATAATGATTACTTGTATATCCACTTGTCAAATCTAAACATAAGTGCAAATATAAGCACATATATACCCACAGACACACATACATACGTACATATACATATATAGACATACACATATACATATAGATAGTATACACTTACGCACAAACACTGATCCATACCATGCTTACATAAATACAGACTTACATACATATGCATCGTTATACCATTGCACATGTGCACTCAATTACATATATACATATCATAAAGCAAACACGCATATTAGAGAAGGGAACTACTTATGCATCCGGGCGATTATGCATCCGCGCATATTAGAAAGTACAACTGTGCTCATAAGCACGGCTGAACATCAATATAATCAAGTGCAAGCATGCGATTCATACTCCTTTTAGCATACCATCGTATACATACAGCAAATATAAGTGTTATATCTAGAAAGACATAAAGGTGCGCACACTGATACATATAACATACAAATACAGAGAGTGTATACATACCTTTAAAAATATATATACATCAACAAATGATCGGGTTCATGTAACGATTCTATTTTCGAAAGGGGCGTGTTCTCCCATTGTCAACAACATTTTTATATGGTCCAGGGAGTGTTACATGATAAAAGGGCTGTCCCCCCTTCATGTAAGTAAAAAAAACAGGGAACCAGTCAAATTTTTTTTTTTTTTTTTTTTTTTTTACAAAGGCATCACCACATTATCAAGGCCCAGAGGCCACTCAAGGATAAGGGTTAAAGAGTGTACAGTAGAAATTGGTCAATATAGTAATCATTAGTAATGAAAATTTGGTAAATTTAATAACTTATATGGAACGGCTCATCAAGAACTTATTTACTTTAGACTTGAACACAACCATATTGTAGTCAGCCGGAAAGCAGGAAAACGGAAGACAATTCCACAGGCGTGCAGTTCTAAGAAAGAAGCTTTGTTCATGGAATCTACGTTTAGGTTTAGGCACAGATAAAGAGTGGGGGAAATTATTGATAGTGTTTACAGCTAGACGAGTGTTTCTTGTGAAAGTTTGGCGAGGGGGGACCATAGATTGAAGCTCAGTTGAACACTTTCCATGAAAATAACGATACATCAGAGACAAACTCGCAACATCTCTTCTGTGAGATAGAGGTTGCAAGGAGGAGAAAAGGACATCTCCTACGAGGCTACGAAGTCTATTTTGAACTCTATCAAGGCAGGACAAGTCCTTTCTAGCAGCTCCTGCCCAGATGTGGCAATAGTATTCCATCCTTGGACGTACCTGGCTCTTATATAGATAGAGAATAGCATCAGCAGTGAGATATCTACCGGATCGATAGAAAGATCCCACCATTTTTCCAGCAACCTTGGCAACAGATTTGATATACGTATTCCATTTAAGATCAGGAGTAATGGTCAAGCCCAGAAGCTTGTCAAAACTTGAGGCCTCCTGAAGACGAGAGCCATTCATTTCAATTGATGACAAATGTGGATTAGAATGTTGATGATGTAAAGAAAGAAGCTTGGTTTTAGATGCATTAAAAGTAACCAGCCACTCCTTTCCCCATTATACTATGATCTTGGTAAAATCCGTCGCCTCTATTGAAAATTTAAGACAGACATGCAAACAGACATGCATACATACATTTATATATTGGTAACTAAAAATTTTCGACCCAAACTGATGAAAAAGCTTACCCTATCTCTGAATACCCTTTATGTAAAATTTCAAATATTTAGACCAGAAATTGTCTGAGTAATTTGGAAGAGACCGCAGAGGTCAATTTTTTCTTAACTTTGACCCCTATTATGACCCCTTAAAATTTATTGTTTTGGGCTCAAATCAAGTTATTAAGTTAGATCCATGTCCAAGGAACCTATATCTAAAATTTCAAGTGCGTAGACCCAAAATTGTCAGAGGAGTTTGGTAGAGTTCTCAAAGGTCAAATCGTTGAACTTTGACCCCTTAATCGCCAAATTTCTGCCCAAAAACCGATCACATCGATTTTCCCAAATCTCAGTACCCTGTATATCAAATTTCGAGTCTGAAGACTAAAAATTTTGCAGGGACATGTACACAGACGCACAGATACACAGATACACAGACACGTTCACTTTTATAGATATATAGATAGATATATGTATATATGCATTTATATATATATATATAATATAAAGTTGAATGTGTGTGTGTATGTGTGTGTGTGTGTGTGTGTGGTCACGAATAGGCTCTTATATGGTTGACTATTTTAGAAAACTGATTACATATAATGATAGAAGATGTATCGAGACACAGCAATGGGTATGTATGATCTGGCAGAACGGTGGTTCATTAATATTGTGGGGTCTGCGTTCGCACCTGGTCCACAAAGTATGGAAATAAAAAAATTAAAAATTAAAAAAAAACGTTTACAAGTGTTTTTGATATAAATGTACATAAGAATACTTTGATAAGTATGTTTTAACTTAAATAGGGGTGGTATAATAAAATTGTGGGTTCTGCGTTCACGCCTCGCCTCCATAGAATGGAAATAGGCACAAACTTTAATATAGACTTTTTATATCTATTTGCGTAAGTATACTTTGATAATTATGTTTCAGTTCGAAGAAATATGATATAATAAAATTATGGGGTGTTCGTTCGCACCTAACCTCCATAGAATGGAAATATGTCACAAAGTTTAACAAGGTTTTTTAATATAGATCCATAGATATTGTGATAAGTGTTTCAGTGTGAACAGGTATGGTATAATAAATTATGGGGTTTATCTATTTTATTTTTACTTTCATCATATTTTGCTTTGGTTTTCATACCCCCAAATTCGAAGCTATCTCTTTACAACCCTTCCTTTTCATAACCTATCATACTTTCATAAATCAGAGTCTTTCTGTAGGCTGTTTTTGAACCCAGTGAACGACGGGTACTTTTGCTAGTATATACAGGGCGAACAGAAAGTCCTTGGACCAATTCAAAAGTGGTTTATTAATAGAAAATTACAAAAATATAAATTAAACATGAATGAAAATTATAAGTTAGGAAACCAAGAATAAATTCAAATTATTTATTTTCAATGTGATGTCCCTTCCTTTCAATTCTCTGTCTGAAGTTACCAACCGAGGCACGCAGCGTTTCCTGAGGTATTTTAGCCCATTCACTTAGAAGAGATGTATTCAAAGCATCAACACTTGGATGAGCAACAGAACAGACCTTTGCCTCCAACAAAGATCACACCGAAAAATCCATGGGATTCAAATCAGGCGATGCAGGAGGCCACATCTCCTTTCTCCAGAATCTTGGAAAATGACGTTGGCACCAGTCCTGAGGTTTTCTGGAGGTGTGGGATGGTGCCCCATCTTGCTGGAAGGTGAAAGGCTGATCTTTGAAGTGTTTCTTCATCTCTTCAAATGCCGGAACCAAAATATCGTTAATGTAGCGATCTGTGTTGATCTTAACCCCCTGCTCCACAAAAATCAGAGGTGACTTCCAAGATTTGGAGACTGATGCCCACACCATGAGGGAAGACGGCTTTTGTCGGCGGAAAACTATTCTCACGGAGTCATCAATGTCTGCTGAAGATTTTGCGTAAACTCTGTCGTTCTGATTGTTAACAGTCGCTTTAATTGTGAAGAGTTTTTCATCAGAAAAAACGATCTCTCGCTCTGCCGTG
Source organism: Euprymna scolopes (assembly GCF_053919585.1). Taxonomy (NCBI): domain Eukaryota; kingdom Metazoa; phylum Mollusca; class Cephalopoda; order Sepiida; family Sepiolidae; genus Euprymna; species Euprymna scolopes. Next base: position 45,404,238 of record NC_136523.1, on the reverse strand, counting down.
CCAGCCTTCAGTTCTTCAAGAAGAAGCTTTGCTCTTTCAAGTCTCTTGTGCTTTTGGGCAGGTGTGAGGTACTGTGTCTTTCTCATCTTGTAGGGGGACAACTGGAGATCGTTTTTTACGATGGTTCTCATCGAGGTCACGCTCACATTCATGTATTTAGCCATTTGTCTTGCAGATCTCTTCGGGTTCCTCCTTATCCTCTCTCGGACAGCTTTAAAAACCTTCTTTCTTCGAGCAGTGCGAGGTCTTCCACTCCTAGGATGATCTTCAGATGTATCAAGTTCCTTAAATCTGTTCACAACATGGTACACAGTGGATTTAGCCACTTTCAAGAGCTTAATAATCTCTGAGTTTGTCCTCCCCGCGCAATGAAGCTGAATTATGGCCTCTCGTTTGCTCATTTTTCTGAAAGTTTAAACAAAATTATTTTAATATCTTTCTTGAAAATAATTAGATCAATAGTTAGACTAAATACTTACTTTATTCGAAAAGAGAAAAAGTGATTTTAACAATATTTAATTTTAAAACTAAAAATGGTCCAAGGACTTTCTGTTCACCCTGTATATATATATATATATATATATATATATATATATATATATATATATATATATATATATATATATATGTGTGTGTGTGTGTGTGTGTGTGTGTGTGTGTGTGTGTATATATCGACCGGTGTTAATCATGACACCCTGCACTGATGATTCCTGAAAGGATGAAACACTAGCGTCTGTAGGTATTTAATAATTATTATAGTAAATAATTATGTAAGCCCCTTTAAGAAACTCTGAGGCACCCATGCTATTGAATAATAATCCAGTGAAAAAATTTCAAAAAACCTATCAGTATTCAAATTACGCATGGGGAGTGATGGTTGTACAACTCCGCCCTCCTTTTTTTTTTAATTAAAAAAAAGAAAACAATATGAAAATATAATCTTCTTGTAAATAATATTGTAATAAAAATATTGTGTTTTACATAACTAATATTGTAATAAAAATATTGTGTTTTAAATAAATACTGTCCGAAATTTTTAATGTTTACACCACTTGTTCTGTTTGTTGTTTTTATTTTTTTTTATTTTTATATTTTTATTTAAAGAAAATCATGTTTTTGCGAAACTCTTTTTGGTTAATTATTTTCTAATTAATCTTTTAAGGATTAAAAACTTAAAAAATATTTTAGAGTTTTTTTTAGTTAAGAAAAAAAAAACAATATGAAAATATAATCTCGTTATTGACGACTGCGCGAGCCTTTCCTAGTCTCACACCAAAACGCGTTCACATTTCAAGCCATATTACTTGTCATATACATAGGCGCACACAAACATACGCGCCCACGTCCACACACGTACATATATTCACGTTCGCGTACATACACTCACATTCACGTGTATACACAGACACACACACACACACACGCTAACGTACACACATGTACTCACACACGTGCACACGTACACACACAAGGGCAATGTCACTTCCCCTTTCAAAGGAAATCCACACATGCGCAAAAGATCAGCGGAAACACCTATAAAAGAAAGAGCAATAAGCGGCTTCTTCCTTTTTCCATCTTGCCTTCCGAGGTGAACAGTCGGCGCACCAGCCACCGCCGTTTCGAAAGGCACACGCACGCGTGTGCCTCACGCCATTTGCTACTCATTGGGACAAAAAGCCAACAGACAGTGCGTACACTTTATACGCTTTCTCTCTCCATGAACTGGATTGACATTCTCACTCTTTCTCTCTCTATCTATTACTTGTGCCAGAGAACACCACCGCGTAGCTGACGGCTAACATGTCACACAGTTTAACTGATGCCAACCCTCTATCCTTTGTCTTTGTCTACACGATGGACTGCCATTCCTCGTTCTATTACATTATTCACTTCTCTTTCCACACGCGAACAAACGATAGTGACCCGAATGTGAGATGAACACACATTTCCTTTTCTTTCTATATCACCAGTCCCGCAACAAACGATGGTTACACCCGCGCGGACATGAACATGTGTTATATCTAAAACATTCATTCTTTCAACAATAAATAAACGACACGTTTATCTTATCCATCAATTAAGTTTTTGTTTCCTTCATTCCATTCGTTTCATTATTTTATTTTGTAACGGGATTAGGATTATTATATCCTAGTCCTCTACATGACTGAGTGTTGGTGTCTGTTTTTTTTTATTAAAAGAAAAAAATTGAATTTGATTTAAAAAAAAAAAAATGAACTTAAAAATAACCCGTGTTTTAAATAAAACAGGGTTATTTTTAAGTTCATTTTTTTAAAAAATAAAATTGAATTTTTTTCTTTTAATAATTTTTATTTCTTTTTTCTTCAAAGAAAAATATCTTCGTTTACTGAAATAATTTTAAAAATATAAAAAAAAAAAAACTTTGACACTAATGACGAAGTGCTAATTTGACGCTGAATCGGCCACACATCGAATCGGCCACATGCCGAATCTGCTACGCTGAAACGTACCAAACCCTCCCCTTTTCACCCCCTTTTTATTGTTAACTATACAACATAGTAACCAGTTTTGCTTACCTCGTAAATAACACGAGAGCCTCTCTTTGAACTCAAAGCATTCTTGGAGATGATTCGCCATTTTGTGGAAATAGAGTCGCGTGAAGAGGATTTGACAAACCTGTGGAAAGCAAGGCATGAATAAAAAATACCAATTTATATGATTGTTTTTTTGTTTTTTTTTAATTAATGGAAATGGGTTTGTATTACTGCACACATAGATTCGAAAAAGTTGTCAAAAAACAAATATATAACAAATAAATGTTATCAAAGGCAAGATAAGTTACTTTTCTACCTAACTGGATATATTTTTTTGTGTTTTTATTCAGTGTAACATGTTTATTCAGCTCGAAAAACATGCAGTGTTTACCGATGTATTGGAAAATTCAAAATGGCAGCCGACTCTCTCTCGGAGAGGGTACGTTTGGGAAAAGGTATTATAAATAATAAACTAGACAAAATACTGTTAGAAATTCGCTCAATATATTACCGTGACATAAGTTGACATATATTCGGCTGTTTTCTAACAGTATTTTGTCTAGTTTATTATTTATAATACCTTTTTCCCAAACGTACCCTCTCCGAGAGAGAGTCGGCTGCCATTTTGAATTTTCCAAAACATCGGTAAACACTGCATGTTTTTCGAGCTGAATAAACATGTTACACTGAATAAAAACACAAAAAATATATCCAGTTAGGTAGAAAAGTAACTTATCTTGCCTTTGATAACATTTATTTGTTCTATATTTGTTTTTTGACAACTTTTTCGAATCTATGTGTACAGTAATACAAACCCATGGAAATTGTTATTACCCAGATGTAAAGTACAATAGACGATTGTTTAAACTAATTCACAACCTCCACCAGTATTTGCATTAATCTTAATAATTATAAAACCCTGCAGACGATTGGGCGTCCTTGCACGCTTACTTGCTTGTCTATCAAAAACATGGTAATATATATAAGGTTGTTGATTTATTTATTTTTTATAAGCGATTCTGTGGTATTTTTTTTTCACTCCCTGAATGCTTTAAAGGGAGATGTTATCTGCCCTTTGTTTATATTCTAGTCGTCCCACATTTCTGGGGCGGATTATTTGTAATTATTATGAAAATATTTATTTAAATATTTTTACATGCATAAAATTAAGTTATCTATAGACATGACATGTTTCAAAGTTTCACTTCTCGTCAGTATAGCTAAACTCGAACTCAGTATCACTTGATATGTAGCCTGATGTTTTACCACTAGACTAAGGTATCTCAGCAAGCTTTTGCATGGTTTTTATCTCATATTAAATGTAAAATTGTTGATTTATTTATTTTTTATAAGCGATTCTGTGATATATTTATTTCAAATAAATAAATCAACAATCTTACATTTAAAATGCGATAAAAACCGTGTATAGAATTGTTGGGATCCTGTGGTCCAGTGTTAAAATGTCAGGCTACATATCGAGCGGTCGTGAGTTCGAGTCTCTAATAAGGTTAGCTATACTGACTAGAAGTGAAAATTCGAAACATGTTATGTCTATAGATAATTTAATATTAAGCATGTAAAAATATTTAAATAATATATATTACCATGTTTATATTCACTTCGAATTTACAAAAGCTTTAGGCTCATAAACTTAATTTTTATTTCTTGATTTTATACACACGCACGCGCACACACACATACACACACACACACACACACACACACATATATATATATATATATATATATATATATATATATATATATATAAAACTCATATGACCTTGTAACGATATATGTAACCCACTTTCCGGTTTACGACATCCGGTTGCGCATGCGTGCATAAACTTTAACCCATAACAACGTAAACAAATAAACACAAATTGCTTCTTTTGCAGATTTTTACCTGCACACTGAACTATTAACGTTATTATTTCGAAATTATTATTTAACATGGAAAGAGTGGGGTTTAAAATAACTGAAACGTAATACAGAAATGAACGATGATAAAAATAAAGAAGAAATGTTTCTGTTATGTAAAAAAAAGCTATTTTCTTTACGTTACAAGTGTTACACTCATACATGAATTCCATAGCTAATATAACATACTGACCCAACGGGTCAGGGGTAGTCTAGTATATATATATATAACTACTTCATTTACTCACATAAATTAATATACGAAAGTATAAATTTATGCGTAAACTTTGAGTATTTACTTCAGCAGTGCTCAATACGTAGGTAGAGCTAGGTAGTAAGTTATAAAATATATATGGCGATTAAGCGACACAGAATATTCTGCGTTTCATCCATGCTAGGATTCATCAGGCTTATGCGAGAATTTTGTGGTTGTCTCGCGTTTTTATATTTTTTATTAAAAAATTTTTTTTTTTATTACATTTTCACCCCAAACAAGGCAAATTGCCACTTTGGTGTAGGGGGCTACTATCAGGGGCAACAACTACTGGGGTACTATGTAGGGATTTGGGCAGCAAGATGTCAGTTTACGTTACACTTGAACTTCTGCATGTCAGTACAGTTGGGGAAGCAGGGACCTGGAATGGAATTCCAGAGTCTAGCGGTTCTGGGGAAGAAACTACTGGAGTAGAAAGATCTTTTACATCTAGGGATCTCTACTGTGTGGGGGTGGGATTTAGCTGCCTGTTGGGTTTGTCAAGGGTGTCTACGTCGTGGGGGCACAAGTGTCTGCAGTTTGCCAAAGCATTCACCACTAAAATACTTGTAGAACAGGCAGAGGGATGCAACGTTTCATTGATGGGACAGAGGCTGAAGCTTAGATGCCAGTTCAGGGCCTATCAGATTGGCAACTCTCTTTTGAACTTTGTCTAGGAGCGAGAGACTAGTAGCAGATGCACCAGCCCAAATGTGACAGCAATACTCCATACATGGGCGAATGGTGGCCTTATAGAGGTACAGGATACTTTCGGGTGTTAGTAGTTTTCTAGCACGGTAGAGAGAGCCTACCTTCTTGGCAGCGGCCCTGGCAATGTTTTCAATGTAATTGTTCCAACTCATGTTTCCTGTGAACATAGGCCAAGGAGTTTGAAAGATGTACTCTCAGATAAAGAGTCACTTGTCATTGCTATTTGTGGCAGAGAAGATTTCTTGTAATTATTGAAGGAAACCAGTTTAGTCTTGGCGGCATTGAATGTGACCATCCATTTTTGTCCCCATTCCACTACAGTTTGGAGGTCAGCCTCTAGTGTTTCTGCCATTTCTTTAGATATGTGTTTATTTGTTTTCCTATCGTGCCTGTTATAGAGTGTGGTGTCATCAGCATATATACCCATCTCAGAGGCAATTTTATCAGGGAGGTCATTAATAAATATTAGGAACAATAGAAGTCCAAGAATAGACCCTTGAGGCACTCCCGCATTTATATCATATTGTTTAGATGTACGACCATCGAGGACAACCTGAATTTTTCTCTTATCTAAGAAGGACTTAATTATGTTAAGTATTCTACCAGTGATACTGTATGACCCTCATGCCATACCCTGTCAAAAGCCTTAGATATATCTAGAGCTACCGCTCTGCTCCCCCCCCCGCTTTGTCCAGTGGATGGTATATACATTCAAAGATTACAGTTAGGATGTCTGCTGTGAAACGGGCTTGTCTAAATCTATATTGTTGGTCAGTCAAAAGTTTAGCATCTGTAAGGTGATGCACTAGAGCATGGTTAATTATGGACTCAAATATTTTGGTGAAAAGTGGGAGGAGGCTAATGGGGCGATAATTTGATTGGTCAGTTCTTTCGCCAGAATTCTTGAATACTGGTACCACAGAAGCAGTTTTCCAACAGCCTGGAAAGCAAGATTCATTAAGGCATTTGTTGTAGAGTTTGGAGAGAACTGGAGCTACGTTTTTTTATGATAGCATGCACCTGAGCAGGGCTGATTTTCAGATCGTCTAGTGTGACATCTGTCCGCAAAGGAAAGTCAGGTAGGGGGTGGTTGGAAGGGTCCAGTGTGGAGGTTGAGGTAAACAGACTGGCAAGCATGTTAGCCTTCTCGGTTGCTGGGCAAACAACCTTGTGATTGTTGGTTAGTGGGGGAATTGTTGATTGCCCATTATTTACTACACTGTTGTAGATTTTTCAGAAGTCACGAGTTCCTAATATTTGTGCTTCGATGCATTTTTTAGTGGTTTCAGTAAATTCTCTCTTAACGTTACTTCTAGCTTCTATATACTTCTGTCTGTTTGAACTGGACTTATGTCGATTAAATCTGTGGTACGCATGCTGCCTTTGAGCAATGGCACCATTGGGGAGAGTGGGGCTTGCTATAAAATTTCCGCATGGGAACATGTGCTTCAATTGCCATTTTGAACCATTCAGTGGTCTCATTTGCGCACTATTCAGCAGGAAGGGAAAAAATATTTCCCCATGGGGCATCTCTGATAAGATCTCTGATGGCTTCCCAGTCAGCCATTTTATAATATCTCGTTGTTTTGAGCACTGGCTCTTCAGTTTTGGGTCTAGAGTTTAGGGCAATTTCGACCATTATCACTGCATGATCAGTGTTCGCAAGTGGGCTTTCAGCATTCATTATACAATCATCGGAAACTGTGGTCAGAAACAGATCTAGAAGTGATGCATGTTGTTCTTGCTGGTCAGGGAAATGGGTTGAAAACGTAACCATTTGTGATAGGGAGTGAGATATAGCTATGTGTTGTGCTGCCTGCTGCATCTGTGTGAGTAGAGAATCCAACCCAGTTTTTGTGGTGGACATTAAAGTCACCAAATACATGTACTTGTGCGCTAGTGTCGAGGGAAAGTGCTGTGTCTAGTCTGTCAGAGACTTTGTTTATTATGGTGCAGTCCTGGGTTGAGAGGAGCGGTAGAGAAAATGAAAGTAGCTAATGTTATGTTGCATGTTTGTCCAATCCTAGGTTTGTTTCTATAGTCAAGGGGAGGATGTTACGAATGTAGACTCCAAGTCTGTGCATATGTCTGTCAGAGTCCTTACGGCAGAGTGGAAGATATCCAGGCATGTTAAAGTAGTTAGAGGGGATGGAGGAGTGTAGGTTAGTCTCAGTGCAAAGATATCCGAGGTATTTACGCACCTTCTATTGAGTTTTTAGTTTGCCAATCAGCTTTCTAGTATCCACCACACCCTTCCTAATCAGCCAATGAGCAGGCACTTACAGGACAAAGGCCCAGTTGACCCGCTCCTTTGTGTGTGCTATTTAGCGTAGATATCTAGTGTTTTGACCTATTTTAAATCTAGGTTAAATGTTTGTTTTTTTTATATATGTGAGTTTATATATATATATATATATATATATATATATATATATATATATATGTATAATGTGTGATAGTTTATGCATATGCATGTTTATTTATTTATTTATTTTTTTATTTTTTATTTGTTTATTTTCTATTGTTATTGTTAGTTCTAAAATTATTTCGTATTTCTATCCTAGAGTAAATTTTCTCCTGTGAACACAGTTGTTTGCTATTCCTCTCCTACAGTTTAATAGATGTTGGGGTTCTTTAAAGTATAGGATAGCAAATTTTTCATGAAGGCATAATCTACATGGATCGTCTAGGTCTCTACAGTATTTATTTGCTAGCATTGTTTTCATACGGTGTTTTTTTATTGTTGAATGTACTTTTGTGGTCATAATATCGAGTTTTGAAATCTAAGGAAGTCATAACTACGTAATATTTCTTGTTATTCGGGTTTTCTTTTGCAAATATTGTGGCCTGGTAAACTATTCTTTTGGTTAGACATTTATTTTGAAGTGGGCAATGTGTGCAGTATCTACAGTTGCATTTATCTTGTTCGGTATTAGTATTTTTACTTTTATTTCTAGTATGGTTTTTGTTGTCCGGAGTTGGTTTATTATTATTATTATTATTATTATTATTATTATTATTATTATTATTATTATTATTATTATTATTATTTCTACTAGTTACATATGTGTCCTGTGTGTTAGTTTAATTTTTGTCATGGTGTCCACTTTTTTATTGTTTATTTTGTTGTTGTTTTCATTGCTTTTATTTAATATTTTGTTATTATGTGCTTTAATTATCATCTCTAAATTTTCGCAGCAGCTGTAGGATAACTTTAGGTTATTTTTATTGAAAATTTTGTGTAAGGGATTGGTTGCAGGAAAGTGCTTTTCGATAAGATCTAGGAATTTCTTGCCAAGTTTCATTTTGAACATTTGATTGTATGGCGCCGTATACCAGATGTTAAAAACAAAACTTAACAAGAAATTTCTAGATCTTATAATAAATTTACCGTTTCAACAACTTCTGGAAGGCCCCATGTAAGTCCTCTTGTGTGAGTATGTCAATGACAGTCGTTACAGCCTCTTTCATTTCAGTTGTCTCATAACGACAACCTCTGAGATTTTCCTTGAGCTTAGGGAATAACCAAAAATCACAGGAAGCAAGGTCTGGATTATAGAGAGGGTGAGGAACTGTCTTGATGCCCATCTTGGTGAAATAGTCTGTGACAATAATGGAGTTGTGGACTGGTGCATTGTCCTGGTTAAAATGCCACTGACCCGATCTGAAAAGTATGGGCCTCTTCTGACAGAATCTCTTCCTGAACTTCTTTAAAATCTCAACAATATTCCTTGTTGATTGTCCAGTGGGAATCCACTGCATGTAGATCATGCCCGTGCTGTCAAAAAAAAAGGGATCATCATAAGTTTCTAGGTGGATTTGCTCTGTCTGATCTTCTTGGGTCTGGGAGAACCAGTATACTTACATTGAGAACTCTGTCTATTGGTGTCTGGGTCATAGCAGTATATCCAGCTTTCATCGCAGGTCACTAGAGCATCAAAAACTGTGGTATTTGAATTGATCAGCTCGACCATCTTCCTGCTGTCATGACGTCTTTCTTTCTGATGTCCTCTGAGCACCCTCGAGACAAACTTTGCACAAACTTTTCGCATCTTCAGTTCCTAGTGAATAATTGTGTGTACAGTTCTCAACACTGACATCAAACGGTACACTTATTATCTCTATAGACACACGGCATGGTCCTTATCCATGAAAGTTTTTATTTGGCCAATCAATTCTGGTGTTCTAACTTCCTTACTCCTCCCACACCTCTCATCATTCCTGCCTTCCTCAAATCTTTTATGCCACTCAAAAACTGATGCTCGATTCATGCAAAATAGTCCAAAAGCAGTCTGAAGCATTCCATATGTTTCTGTGGCATTTTTTCAAGTGTAAAACAGAATTTCATTGCATATTGTTCTTCTAGCATGTCCTCACATCCAGATTGCATTTTTGAAGTTCACCAGCTCTGACAATCAAGCTTTAGTAGGGTGTGTTCCAATTCCTGCTGTAGCTTATCATTTGAACTTGAAATCATAAAAATTAGCCAGTCATCTCATGAGATGTATGCCAATAACATACTGAATTTTCAAGAGTCTACGACAATTTTAAATGCTTGCACAAAAAAGTCTGGAAACTTATTGAAGGCACCTCGTATGAAAAACAAATCGAATGAAAACATACTTTAGTCTGTTGGGGAGGATACACTCAAGGTTACCCTGTGTGCCCCTGCAGGGAGGTATGCATAACACAAGAGTATCTGTTTTGAAATTACCTTGAGTAGTTTTATTTCTGTGCTTCGTAGGAATTGTTGCTCTAGGGACTCTGTCCGCAATAAGTATAGCAGGGTCTCGGCCAGAAACAATAAAGACACCAATTGGTTCGCGTGAATGGGCGCTTGACCAAGGGACAGCAGCAAATAATGCAGACATTCTGCAAAGAACAAAAAAAAAAATCAATAAAAAATTAAAAACGAAACAAAAAACAATATTTATGATATAACTAGCAGCACAACCCGGCATTGCCTGGGAACAGGGATATAAAAATAAAGTGCGCTCTATCGTTCATCACTAGTAAAAGTGCATTAAGAATGGTGGTGACTATGTAGAAAAATAAATTCTGGTACATAAAAGATCGATCGTTTTAATAGTACCACTTCCGTCATTGTAGCTCTTAAAGCCTCCTTTTTTTAGTTAAAAAAAACCCTTGTATGACAAAGCATGATCCGGCCGCTCATGCAAAGGCATTGTTCATTCCTGGGAGAAGTGCATTAAGAATGGTGGTGACTATGTAGAAAAATAAATTCTGGTACATAAAAGATCGATCGTTTTAATGGTAGCATTTCCGTCTTCGTAGCTCTTCAGCTTTAGCAAATGAGCAAAATTTTATACTATTTGCTGCTACTATAAAACAGATGCATTGAGCTTTATTCTTATTGAATGTTTTTTTTTGTTTTTTTTGTATCAATAATAATTAAGTTATTGATATCCAAATTAAATTACAATATTTCATAAACTCCCTATAATTTCTGAAATAAAAAATGGTATATATTGCAATCAATAACATTTCTAAAATAAACATATATATATATATATATATATATATATATATATATATATATATATATATATATATATATATATAATAAAAGTTACAATAAGTTTACTAAGGTAATCAAAATTGTAAACTTAAAATATATTATAAATATTAAAGAGTTAATATTTACAAGTAAAAACTCAGCCAGATATAAAAAGCTCAATAAAACCGAAAAGGAAATAGAGCTTATAATATGAACAAATGATTAATAAAATATGTTAAAAGACATCTTGAAAAAGAGTTAAAAACATATTTAATTTTGAAAAAGGAAGCACAAGATAAGTGGATAGTCCTTAATCCGCGGAGTTTCGAAGAAATACTCTCCTTCTCATCAGAGGGCAGGAATTAGCAAAATTCAGGATCGGATTTTGCATATAAAAGTATTTAATGAAACTACAAGTAAGTCAAAGATCTTACTTGGTTAAAAAAAAGGGTGAGGTAAGGGGAACAGGAGGCAAAAGAAAAATAATAAAAAGATTTCACATGAATGGATAGTCCGGTGAAGGGTAAAAATCCAAAAATGGTAAAATTTGCTAATTCCTGCCCTCTGATGAGAAGGAGAGTATTTCTTCGAAACTCCGCGGATTAAGGACTGTCCACTTATCTTGTGCTTCCTTTCTTTTTTAAAATTAAATATGTTTTTAACTCTTTTTCAAGATGTCTTTTAACATATTTTATTAATCATTTGTTCATATATATATATATTATTTTTTATTTTCAGAAGTGTAGATAAGATAAGGCATCGGTATCTTTGGCTTCAAAACTGATAATATGGAACCGTTTCAGGTCCCAATATCAAGCTCTCTTCAGCTGATCTCTCTCATCTTTTTTTTTTCTTCTCTTTTTTACTTTAATAAAATTTATTCATATACGAGTATACTATAAAAGCATAAATAAAATTTTCAATAATATATAATTGAGTTATTGATAATCACATTACATTACAATATTTCATAAACCCACTATACTTTCTTAAAATTTAGCATTTATGTACAATCGCGTTGATAGTTGGCGTTCTACCCATCATCCCATGAAAGCGGCACTCACAAATGACCTCAACAAATGTCCGTTTTCAAAAACATTAGCCCACCGCTTTTATAGTGAGTGCTCCGTTCGAGGTGGGCGAGCGGATTAAGAGTTTAAGCTCATTAACGTGGAGTCCCGATTTCGAATCTTGCTAGATTAAGCCACTCTGGTGAGTAGTCAACGAAACACGTGTCAGTAGATAATTATATTTTAAAAACAATATATATGCCGCTCCCCATATGGGGGTACCAAATTGGTTAAAGGGAAAATTATCCCCAACTCGCATTTAGGTAAAAATACATTTTCGTAAATAATTGAATTCATTCAAAACGTCTCGCAAAAACAAAAACAAAATAACATCCAAGTAAATCGCGATATATCCGAATGGTCGTGCGAGGTGGACGGGCGGGTTAAGAGTTTAGGCTCATAACCGTGGGGTCCTGATTTCGAATCTCGCTAGATTCAGCCACTCTGATGAGTCGTAGACGACGAAAACCGTGTCAGTGGATAATTATATTTTAAAAACAAATATATAAATAATAAAATACTAAACTACCCGTGACCCGTTGGGTCAGTATGCTATATTAGCTATGGAATTCATGTATGAGCGTGACATTTTGACATAACAGAAACATTTCTATGAAAGCATATTAAAATGAAAAAAAAATATAGATAGATAGAAATGAGTCGTTCTGTTTATTATAATTGATTATTGAAAAAAAATCCACTCTTCCCATGTTAAATAATAATTTCGAAATAACAACGTTAACATTTCAGCGTCCCAATCGTTCTTTTGTTTCTTTTTTTCGCGTTTAAATTATCCAAATAAATAATTGTTAATACTGTCTGCTTTTTTTACATCGTTCATTTCTGTATTACGTTTAAGTTATTCAAAACCCCACTCTTTCCGTGTAAAATAATAATTTCAAAATAATAACGTTAATATTTCAGTGAACAGGTCATGCGCGCATGCGCATCCGGATGTCGTACACTGGAGAGTGGGTTACATACAACGTTACAAGGTCATTTGAGTTTTATTATTATATAGATATAATATAATGATAATTGCAAGGAAGTCAAAGAAAAAAGTCATCAGCATCTGACAAATAAAGTTTCAGTGTTATTTTTCGAACAACTACAAGGAATAATTACATGGAAGGCTGTTAATTGATCTTTTAAGAATATTATCATAAAGTAAACTGAGGGTCTAAGATTCAAGTCCCCATGTGGGCAACTGACTTATTTGGATTTTCATTAGTTTCAATTAGATTTCTAAACACTCAACAAATACGATGTGACTTAAGATTAATTCGTTGATTTTGTTACTGCTGTTATTAAACGGGATTGTGTGAAAGAAAGAAGGTCCTACATACCTAAATCGGCAGAGCATCAGAAAGTGAACTGAGGGTCTGGGGATCGAGTCCCCATGTGGGCTATGACTTTTTTGCATTTTAATCACTATCAGTCTGTTTTTATTCACATACGACTTGATGTATGATTGATTTTTTTTCTTTTCTTATGTTTGTTGTTATTGTTCCGGATTGTGCCGACAATGGACGGGCCTACATAGCTCAGTCGGTAGAGCATCAGACTTTTAAGAACATTAGGTTAAAGTCATCTGAGGGTCTGGGGTTCAAGTCCCCATGTGGGCTACTGCCATTTTTGCATTTTCTTTACTATCAGTCTGTTTTTCTTCACATCCGACATATACGACTTGATGTATGATTGATTGATTTTTTCTTTTCTTATTTTTGTTGTTATTGTTCTAGATAGTGCTAAAGATCGATGGGCCTACATAGCTCAGTCGGTAGAGCATCAGACTTTTAAGATCATTAGGTTAAAGTCATCTTAGGGTCTGGGGTTCAAGTCCCCATGTTGGCTACTGACATTTTTGCATTTTCTTTACTATCTGTCTGTTTTTCTTCACATCCAACATATACGACTTGATGTATGATTGATTGATTTTTTCTTTTCTTATTTTTGTTGTTATTGTTCAGGATTGGGCTGAAGATCGACGGGACTACATAGCTCAGTCGGTAGAGTATCAGACTTTTACGAACATTAGGTTAAAGTCATCTGAGGGTCTGGGGTTCAAGTCCCCATGTGGGCTACTGCCATTTTTGCATTTTATTTGGTATCAGTCTGTTTTTCTTAACATCCGACATATACGACTTGATGTATGATTGATTCATTTTTTCTTTTCTTATTTTTGTTGTTATTTTTCCGGATTGTGCCGGAAATTGACGAGCGTACATAGCTAAGTCGGTAGAGCATCAGACTTTTAAGAATATTAGAATAAAGTCATCTGGGGTTCAAATCCCCATGTGGGCTACTGACTTTTTTGCATTTTATTTACTATCGGTCGGTTTTTCTTCACATCCGACATATACGACTTGATGTATGATTGATTGATTTTTTCTTTTCATATTTTTTGTTGTTATTGTTCCAGATTGTGCTGAAGATCGACGGGCCTACATAGTTCAGTCGGTAGAGCATCAGACTTTTTAAGAACATTAGGTTAAAGTCATCTGAGGGTCTGGGGTTCAAGTCCCCATGTGGGCTACTGATATTTTTGAATTTTATTTACTAACAGTCTGTTTTTCTTCACATCCGACATATACGACTTGATGTATGATTGATTGATTTTTTCTTTTCTTATTTTTGTTGTTATTGTTCCGGATTGTTCTAAAGATCGACGGGCCTACATAGCTCAGTCGTTAGAGCATCAGACTTTTAAGAACATATGGATAAAGTCATCTTAGAGTTCGTGGTTCAAGTCCACATGTGGGCTACTGACTTTTTTGCATTTTATTTACTATCAGTCTGTTTTTCTTCCCATCCGACATATACGACTTGATGTATGATTGATTGATTTTTTCTTTTCTTATTTTGGTTGTTATTGTTCCCGATTGTGCCGAAAATGGAAGGGCCAACATAGCTCAGTCGGTAGAGCATCAGACTTTTAAGAACATTAGGTTAAAGTGATCTGGGGTTCAAGTCCCCATGTGAGCTACTGGCTTTTTTGCATTTTATTTACTATCAGTCTGTTTTTCTTTACATCCGACATATACGACTTGATGTATGATTGATTGATTTTTTCTTTTCATATTTTTTCTTGTTATTGTTCCGGATTGTGCTGAAGATCGACGGGCCTACATAGTTCAGTCGGTAGAGAATCAGACTTTTAAGAACATTAGAATAAAGTCGTCTGGGGTTCAAGTCCCCATGTGGGCTACAGACTTTTTTGCATTTTATTTACTGTCAGTCTGTTTTTCTTCACATCCGACGTATACGACTTGATGTATGATTGATTGATTTTTTCTCTTCTTATTTTAGTTGTAATTGTTCCGGATTGTGCTGAAGATAGACGGACCTACATAGCTCAGTCGGTAGAGCATCAGACTTTTAAGAACATTAGGTTAAAGTAATCTGCGGGTCTGGGGTTCAAGTCCCCACGTGGGCTACTGACATTTTTGCATTTTATTTACTATCAGTCTGTTTTTCATCAAATCCGACATATACTACTTGATGTATGACTGATTGATTTTTTCTTTTCTTATTTTTGTTGTTATTGTTCCGGATTGTGCCTAAAACGGACGGGCCTACATAGCTCAGTCGGTAGATCATCAGCCTTTTAAGAACGTTAGGATAAAGTCATCTGAGGGTCTGGGGTTCAAGTCCCCATGTGGGCTACTGATTTTTTGCATTTTATTTACTATCAGTCTGTTTTTCTTCAAATCCGACATATACGACTTGATGTATGATTGATTGATTTTTTCTTTTCATATTTTTTCTTGTTATTGTTCCGGATTGTGCTGAAGATCGACGGGCCTACATAGTTCAGTCGGTAGAGCATCAGACTTTTAAAGACCATAAGATTAACGTCATCTGAGGGTCTGGGGTTCAAGTCCCCATGTGGGCTACTGACATTTTTGCATTTTATTTACTAACAGTCTGTTTTTCTTCACATCCGACATATACGACTTGATGTATGATTGATTGATTTTTTCTTTTCTTATTTTTGTTGTTATTGTTCCGGATTGTGCTGAAGATCGACGGGCCTACATAGCTCAGTCGGTAGAGCATCAGACTTTTAAGAATATTAGGATAAAGTTATCTGAGGGTCTGGGGTTCAAGTCCCCATGTTGGTTACTGACTTTTTTGCATATTATTTACTATCAGTCTGTTTTTCATCACATCAGACATATACGACTTGATGTATGATTGATTGATGTTTTCTTTTTATGTTTTTTGTTGTTATTGTTCCAGATTGTGGTGAAGACGGACGGGCCTACATAGCTCAGTCGGTAGAGCATCAGACTTTTAAGAACATTAGGATAAAGTCATCTGAGGGTCTGGGGTTCAAGTCCCCATGTGGGCTACTGACTTTTTTGTATTTTATTTACTATCAGTCTGTTTTTCTTCACATCCGACATATACGACTTGATGTCTGATTGATTGATGTTTTCTTTTCATGTTTTTTGTTGTTATTGTTCCAGATTGTGGTGAATAATGGTGGGCCTATATAGCTCAGTCGGTAGAGCATCAGACTTTTAAGAACATTAGGATAAAGTCATCTGAGGGTCTGGGGTTCAAATCCCCCTGTGGGCTACTGACTTTTTTGTATTTTATTTACTATCAGTCTGTTTTTCTTCACATCCGACATATACGACTTGATGTATGATTGATTGATGTTTTCTTTTCATGTTTTTTGTTGTTATTGTTCCAGATTGTGGTAGAGATGGACGGGCCTACATAGCTCAGTCGGTAAAGCATCAGACTTTTAAGAACCTTAGGTTAAAGTCATCTGAGGGTATGGGGTTCAAGTCCCCATGTGGGCTACTGACTTTTTTGCATTTTATTTACTATCAGTCTGTTCTTCTTCACATCCGACATATACGACTTGATGTATGATTGATTGATTTTTTCTTTTCCTGTTTTTTGTTGTTATTTTTCCGGATTGTACCAAATATCTGTGGAACTACATAGCTCAGTCGGTAGAGCATCAGGCTTTGAAGAACATTAGGATAAAGTAATCTGAGGGTCTGGGGTTCAAGTCCCCATGTGGGCTACTGACTTTTTTGTATTTTATTTAATATCAGTCTGTTTTTCTTCACATCCGACATATACGACTTGATGTATGATTGATTGATGTTTTCTTTTCATGTTTTTTGTTGTTATTGTTCCGGATTGTGCCGAATAATGGTGGGCCTACATAGCTCAGTCGGTAGAGCATCAGACTTTTAAGAACATTGAGATAAAGTCAGCTGAGGGTCTGGGGTTCAAGTCCCCATGTGGACTACTGACTTTTTTGTATTTTATTTACTATCAGTCTGTTTTTCTTCACATCCGACATATACGACTTGATGTATGATTGATTGATGTTTTCTTTTCATGTTTTTTCTTGTGTTTGTTCCAGATTGTTGTGAAGATGGACGGGCCTACATAGCTCAGTCGGTAGAGCATCAGACTTTTAAGAACATTAGGATAAAGTCATCTGAGGGTCTGGGGTTCAAGTCCCCATGTGGGCTACTGACTTTTTTGTATTTTATTTACTATCAGTCTGTTTTTCTTCACATCCGACATATACGACTTGATGTATGATTGATTGATTTTTTCTTTCCATGTTTGTTGTTGTTATTGTTCCAGATTGTGGTGAATAATGGTGGGCCTACATAGCTCAGTCGGTAGAGCATCAGACTTTTAAGAACATTAAGATAAAGTCAGCTGAGACTCTGGGGGTCAAGTCCCCATGTGGACTACTGACTTTTTTGTATTTTATTTACTATCAGTCTGTTTTTCTTCACATCCGACATATACGATTTGATGTAAAATTGATTGATGTTTTCTTTTCATGTTTTTTGTTGTTATTGTTCCGGATTGTACTGAATATCGACGGATCTACATAGCTCAGTCGGTAGAGCATCAGACTTTTAAGAACATTAGGATAAAGTCATCTGGGGTTCAAGTCGCCATGTGGGCTACTGATTTTTTTGTATTTTATTTACTATCAGTCTGTTTTTCTTCACATCCGACATATACGACTTGATGTATGATTGATTGATTTTTTCTTTTCATGTTTTTTGTTGTTATTGTTCCGGATTGTGCTGAAGATCGACGGGCCTACATTGCTCAGTCGGTAGAGCATCAGACTTTTAAGAACATTAGGATAAAGTCATCTGAGGGTCTGGGGTTCAAGTCCCCATATGGGCTACTGACTTTTTTGCATTTTATTTACTATCAGTCTGTTTTTCTTAACATCCGACATATACGACTTGATGTCTGATTGATTGATTTTTTCTTTTCATGTTTTTTGTTGTTATTGTTCCAGATTGTGGTAAACATGGACGGGCCTACATAGCTCAGTCGGTAGAGCATCAGACTTTTAAGAACATTAAGATAAAGTCATCTGCGGGTCTGGGGTTCAAGTCCCCATGTGGGCTACTGACTTTTTTGTATTTTATTTACTATCAGTCTGTTTTTCTTCACATCCGACATATACGACTTGATGTCTGATTGATTGATGTTTTCTTTTCATGTTTTTTGTTGTTATTGTTCCGGATTGTGCTGAATAATGGTGGGCCTACATAGCTCAGTCGGTAGAGCATCAGACTTTTAAGAACATTAGGATAAAGTCATCTGAGGGTCTGGAGTTCAAGTCCCCATGTGGGCTACTGACTTTTTTGTATTTTATTTACTATCAGTCTGTTTTTCTTAACATCCGACATATACGACTTGATGTCTGATTGATTGATGTTTTCTTTTCATGTTTTTTGTTGTTATTGTTCCAGATTGTGGTGAATAATGGTGGGCCTACATAGCTCAGTCGGTAGAGCATCAGACTTTTAAGAACATTAGGATAAAGTCATCTGAGGGTCTGGGGTTCAAGTCCCCATGTGGGCTACTGACTTTTTTGTATTTTATTTAATATCAGTCTGTTTTTCTTCACATCCGACATATACGACTTGATGTATGATTGATTGATGTTTTCTTTTCATGTTTTTTGTTGTTATTGTTCCGGATTGTGCTGAATGATGGCGGGCCTACATAGCTCAGTCGGTAGAGCATCAGACTTTTAAGAACATTAGGATAAAGTAATCTGAGGGTCGGGGGTTCAAGTCCCCATGTGGGCTACTGACTTTTTTGTATTTTATTTACTATCAGTCTGTTTTTCTTCACATCCGACATATACGACTTGATGTCTGATTGATTGATGTTTTCTTTTCATGTTTTTTGTTGTTATTGTTCCAGATTGTGGTGAATAATGGTGGGCCTACATAGCTCAGTCGGTAGAGCATCAAACTTTTAAGAACATTAGGATAAAGTCATCTGAGGGTCTGGGGTTCAAGTCCCCATGTGGGCTACTGACTTTTTTGTATTTTATTTACTATCAGTCTGTTTTTCTTCACATCCGACATATACGACTTGATGTCTGATTGATTGATGTTTTCTTTTCATGTTTTTTGTTGTTATTGTTCCAGATTGTGGTGGATAATGGTGGGCCTACATAGCTCAGTCGGTAGAGCATCAGACATTTAAGAACATTAGGATAAAGTCATCTGAGGGTCTGGGGTTCAAGTCCCCATGTGGGCTACTGACTTTTTTGTATTTTATTTAATATCAGTCTGTTTTTCTTCACATCCGACATATACGACTTGATGTCTGATTGATTGATGTTTTCTTTTCATGGTTTTTGGTTTTATTGTTCCAGATTGTGGTGAATAATGGTGGGCCTACATAGCTCAGTCGGTAGAGCATCAGACTTTTAAGAACATTAGGATAAAGTCATCTGAGGGTCTGGGGTTCAAGTCCCCATGTGGGCTACTGACTTTTTTGTATTTTATTTAATATCAGTCTGTTTTTCTTCACATCCGACATATACGACTTGATGTCTGATTGATTGATGTTTTCTTTTCATGTTTTTTGTTGTTATTGTTCCAGATTGTGGTGAATAATGGTGGGCCTACATAGCTCAGTCGGTAGAGCATCAGACTTTTAAGAACATTAGGATAAAGTCATCTGAGGGTCTGGGGTTCAAGTCCCCATGTGGGCTACTGACTTTTTTGTATTTTATTTAATATCAGTCTGTTTTTCTTCACATCCGACATATACGACTTGATGTCTGATTGATTGATGTTTTCTTTTCATGTTTTTTGTTGTTATTGTTCCAGATTGTGGTGAATAATGGTGGGCCTACATAGCTCAGTCGGTAGAGCATCAGACTTTTAAGAACATTAGGATAAAGTCATCTGAGGGTCTGGGGTTCAAGTCCCCATGTGGGCTACTGACTTTTTTGTATTTTATTTAATATCAGTCTGTTTTTCTTCACATCCGACATATACGACTTGATGTCTGATTGATTGATGTTTTCTTTTCATGTTTTTTGTTGTTATTGTTCCAGATTGTGGTGAATAATGGTGGGCCTACATAGCTCAGTCGGTAGAGCATCAGACTTTTAAGAACATTAGGATAAAGTCATCTGAGGGTCTGGGGTTCAAGTCCCCATGTGGGCTACTGACTTTTTTGTATTTTATTTAATATCAGTCTGTTTTTCTTCACATCCGACATATACGACTTGATGTCTGATTGATTGATGTTTTCTTTTCATGTTTTTTGTTGTTATTGTTCCAGATTGTGGTGAATAATGGTGGGCCTACATAGCTCAGTCGGTAGAGCATCAGACTTTTAAGAACATTAGGATAAAGTCATCTGAGGGTCTGGGGTTCAAGTCCCCATGTGGGCTACTGACTTTTTTGTATTTTATTTAATATCAGTCTGTTTTTCTTCACATCCGACATATACGACTTGATGTCTGATTGATTGATGTTTTCTTTTCATGTTTTTTGTTGTTATTGTTCCAGATTGTGGTGAATAATGGTGGGCCTACATAGCTCAGTCGGTAGAGCATCAGACTTTTAAGAACATTAGGTTAAAGTCATCTGAGGGTCTGGGGTTCAAGTCCCCATGTGGGCTACTGACTTCTTTGTATTTTATTTAATATCAGTCTGTTTTTCTTCACATCCGACATATACGACTTGATGTCTGATTGATTGATGTTTTCTTTTCATGTTTTTTGTTGTTATTGTTCCAGATTGTGGTGAATAATGGTGGGCCTACATAGCTCAGTCGGAATAGCATCAGACTTTTAAGAACATTAGGATAAAGTCATCTGAGGGTCTGGGGTTCAAGTCCCCATGTGGGCTACTGACTTTTTTGTATTTTATTTAATATCAGTCTGTTTTTCTTCACATCCGACATATACGACTTGATGTCTGATTGATTGATGTTTTCTTTTCATGTTTTTTGTTGTTATTGTTCCAGATTGTGGTGAATAATGGTGGGCCTACATAGCTCAGTCGGTAGAGCATCAGACTTTTAAGAACATTAGGATAAAGTCATCTGAGGGTCTGGGGTTCAAGTCCCCATGTGGGCTACTGACTTTTTTGTATTTTATTTAATATCAGTCTGTTTTTCTTCACATCCGACGTATACGACTTGATGTCTGATTGATTGATGTTTTCTTTTCATGTTTTTTGTTGTTATTGTTCCAGATTGTGGTGAATAATGGTGGGCCTACATAGCTCAGTCGGTAGAGCATCAGACTTTTAAGAACATTAGGATAAAGTCATCTGAGGGTCTGGGGTTCAAGTCCCCATGTGGGCTACTGACTTTTTTGTATTTTATTTAATATCAGTCTGTTTTTCTTCACATCCGACATATACGACTTGATGTCTGATTGATTGATGTTTTCTTTTCATGTTTTTTGTTGTTATTGTTCCAGATTGCGGTGAATAATGGTGGGCCTACATAGCTCAGTTGGTAGAGCATCAGACTTTTAAGAACATTAGGATAAAGTCATCTGAGGGTCTGGGGTTCAAGTCCCCATGTGGGCTACTGACTTTTTTGTATTTTATTTAATATCAGTCTGTTTTTCTTCACATCCGACATATACGACTTGATGTCTGATTGATTGATGTTTTCTTTTCATGTTTTTTGTTGTTATTGTTCCAGATTGTGGTGAATAATGGTGGGCCTACATAGCTCAGTCGGTAGAGCATCAGACTTTTAAGAACATTAGGATAAAGTCATCTGAGGGTCTGGGGTTCAAGTCCCCATGTGGGCTACTGACTTTTTTGTATTTTATTTAATATCAGTCTGTTTTTCTTCACATCCGACATATACGACTTGATGTCTGATTGATTGATGTTTTCTTTTCATGTTTTTTGTGGTTATTGTTCCAGATTGTGGTGAATAATGGTGGGCCTACATAGCTCAGTCGGTAGAGCATCAGACTTTTAAGAACATTAGGATAAAGTCATCTGAGGGTCTGGGGTTCAAGTCCCCATGTGGGCTACTGACTTTTTTGTATTTTATTTAATATCTGTCTGTTTTTCTTCACATCCGACATATACGACTTGATGTCTGATTGATTGATGTTTTCTTTTCATGTTTTTTGTTGTGATTGTTCCGGATTGTGCTAAATAATGGTGGGCCTACATAGCTCAGTCGGTAGAGCATCAGACTTTTAAGAACATTAGGATAAAGTCAGCTGAGGGTCTGGGGTTCAAGTCCCCATGTGGGCTACTGACTTTTTTGTATTTTATTTACTATCAGTCTGTTTTTCTTCATATACGACTTGATGTATGATTGATTGATGTTTTCTTTTCATGTGTTTTGTTGTTATTGTTCCGGATTGTGCTGAATAATGGTGGGCCTACATAGCTCAGTCGGTAGAGCATCAGACTTTATAGGACATTAGAATAAAGTCATCTGGGGTTCAAGTCCCCATGTGGGCTACTGACTTTTTTGTATTTTATTTACTATCAGTCTGTTTTTCTTCACATCCGACATATACGACTTGATGTCTGATTGATTGATGTTTTCTTTTCATGTTTTTTGTTGTTATTGTTCCAGATTGTGGTGAATAATGGTGGGCCTACATAGCTCAGTCGGTAGAGCATCAGACTTTTAAGAACATTAGGATAAAGTCATCTGAGGGTCTGGGGTTCAAGTCCCCATGTGGGCTACTGACTTTTTTGTATTTTATTTACTATCAGTCTGTTTTTCTTCACATCCGACATATACGACTTGATGTCTGATTGATTGATGTTTTCTTTTCATGTTTTTTGTTGTTATTGTTCCAGATTGTGGTGAATAATGGTGGGCCTACATAGCTCAGTCGGTAGAGCATCAGACTTTTAAGAACATTAGGATAAAGTCATCTGAGGGTCTGGGGTTCAAGTCCCCATGTGGGCTACTGACTTTTTTGTATTTTATTTAATATCAGTCTGTTGTTCTTCACATCCGACATATACGACTTGATGTATGATTGATTGATGTTTTCTTTTCATGTTTTTTGTTGTTATTGTTCCAGATTGTGGTGAATAATGGTTGGCCTACATAGCTCAGTCGGTAGAGCATCAGACTTTTAAGAACATTAGGATAAAGTCATCTGGGGTTCAAGTCCCCATGTGGGCTACTGACTTTTTTGTATTTTATTTAATATCAGTCTGTTTTTCTTCACATCCGACATATACGGCTTGATGTCTGATTGATTGATGTTTTCTTTTCATGTTTTTTGTTGTTATTGTTCCAGATTGTGCTGAATAATGGTGGGCCTACATAGCTCAGTCGGTAGAGCATCAGACTTTTAAGAACATTAGGATAAAGTCATCTGAGGGTCTGGGGTTCAAGTCCCCATGTGGGCTACTGACTTCTTTGTATTTTATTTAATATCAGTCTGTTTTTCTTCACATCCGACATATACGACTTGATGTCTGATTGATTGATGTTTTCTTTTCATGTTTTTTGTTGTTATTGTTCCAGATTGTGGTGAATAATGGTGGGCCTACACAGCTCAGTCCGTAGAGCATCAGACTTTTAAGAACATTAGGATAAAGTCATCTGGGGTTCTAGTCCCCAATTGGGCTACTGACTTTTTTGTATTTTATTTAATATCAGTCTGTTTTTCTTCACATCCGACATATACGGCTTGATGTCTGATTGATTGATGTTTTCTTTTCATGTTTTTTGTTGTTATTGTTCCAGATTGTGGTGAATAATGGTGGGCCTACATAGCTCAGTCGGTAGAGCATCAGACTTTTAAGAACATTAGGATCAAGTCATCTGAGGGTCTGGGGTTCAAGTCCCCATGTGGGCTACTGACTTTTTTGTATTTTATTTAATATCAGTCTGTTTTTCTTCACATCCGACATATACGACTTGATGTCTGATTGATTGATGTTTTCTTTTCATGTATTTTGTTGTTATTGTTCCAGATTGTGGTGAATAATGGTGGGCCTACATAGCTCAGTCGGTAGAGCATCAGACTTTTAAGAACATTAGGATAAAGTCATCTGAGGGTCTGGGGTTCAAGTCCCCATGTGGGCTACTGACTTTTTTGTATTTTATTTAATATCTGTCTGTTTTTCTTCACATCCGACATATACGACTTGATGTATGATTGATTGATGTTTTCTTTTCATGTTTTTTGTTGTTATTGTTCCGGATTGTGCTGAATAATGGTGGGCCTACATAGCTCAGTCGGTAGAGCATCAGACTTTTAAGAACATTAGGATAAAGTCAGCTGAGGGTCTGGGGTTCAAGTCCCCATGTGGGCTACTGACTTTTTTGTATTTTATTTAATATCAGTCTGTTTTTCTTCATATACGACTTGATGTATGATTGATTGATGTTTTCTTTTCATGTTTTTTGTTGTTATTGTTCCGGATTGTGGTGAATGATGGTGGGCCTACATAGCTCAGTCGGTAGAGCATCAGACTTTTACGAACATTAAGATGAAATCATCTGAGGGTCTGGGGTTCAAGTCCCCATGTGGACTACTGACTTTTTTGTATTTTATTTAATATCAGTCTGTTTTTCTTCACATCCGACATATACGACTTGATGTCTGATTGATTGATGTTTTCTTTTCATGTTTTTTGTTGTTATTGTTCCGGATTGTGCTGAATAATGGTGGGCCTACATAGCTCAGTCGGTAGAGCATCAGACTTTTAAGAACATTAAGATGAAATCATCTGAGGGTCTGGGGTTCAAGTCCCCATGTGGACTACTGACTTTTTTGTATTTTATTTACTATCAGTCTGTTTTTCTTCACATCCGACATATACGACTTGATGTATGATTGATTGATGTTTTCTTTTCATGTTTTTTGTTGTTATTGTTCCAGATTGTGGCGAAGATGGGCGGGCCTACATAGCTCAGTCGGTAGAGCATCAGACGTTTAAGAACATTAGGATAAAGTCATCTGAGGGTCTTGGGTTCAAGTCCCCATGTGGGCGACTGACTTTTTTGCATTTTATTTACTATCAGTCTGTTTTTCTTCACATCCGACATATACGACTTGATGTATGATTGATTGATTTTTTCTTTTCATGTTTTTTGTTGTTATTGTTCCAGATTGTGGTAAAGATGGACGGGCCTACATAGCTCAGTCGGTAGAGCATCAGACTTTTAAGAACATTAAGATGAAATCATCTGAGGGTCTGGGGTTCAAGTCCCCATGTGGACTACTGACTTTTTTGTATTTTATTTACTATCAGTCTGTTTTTCTTCACATCCGACATATACGACTTGATGTCTGATTGATTGATGTTTTCTTTTCATGTTTTTTGTTGTTATTGTTCCAGATTGTGGCGAAGATGGGCGGGCCTACATAGCTCAGTCGGTAGAGCATCAGACGTTTAAGAACATTAGGATAAAGTCATCTGAGGGTCTTGGGTTCAAGTCCCCATGTGGGCGACTGACTTTTTTGCATTTTATTTACTATCAGTCTGTTTTTCTTAACATCCGACATATACGACTTGATGTATGATTGATTGATGTTTTCTTTTCATGTTTTTTGTTGTTATTGTTCCGGATTGTGCTGAATAATGGTGGGCCTACATAGCTCAGTCGGTAGAGCATCAGACTTTTAAGAACATTAGGATAAAGTCGTCTGGGGTTCAAGTCCCCATGTGGGCTACTGACCTTTTTGTATTTTATTTAATATCAGTCTGTTTTTCTTCACATCCGACATATACGACTTGATGTCTGATTGATTGATGTTTTCTTTTCATGTTTTTTGTTGTTATTGTTCCAGATTGTGGTGAGTAATGGTGGGCCTACATAGCTCAGTCGGTAGAGCATCAGACTTTTAAGAACGTTAGGATAAAGTCATCTGGGGTTCAAGTCCCCATGTGGGCTACTGACTTTTTTGTAGTTTATTTAATATCAGTCTGTTTTTCTTCACATCCGACATATACGACTTGATGTCTGATTGATTGATGTTTTCTTTTCATGTTTTTTGTTGTTATTGTTCCAGATTGTGGTGAATAATGGTGGGCCTACATAGCTCAGTCGGTAGAGCATCAGACTTTTAAGAACATTAGGATAAAGTCATCTGGGGTTCAAGTCCCCATGTGGGCTACTGACTTTTCTGTATTTTATTTAATATAAGTCTGTTTTTCTTCACATCCGACATATACGACTTGATGTCTGATTGATTGATGTTTTCTTTGCATGTTTTTTGTTGTTATTGTTCCGGATTGTGCTGAATAATGGTGGGCCTACATAGCTCAGTCGGTAGAGCATCAGACTTTTAAGAACATTAGGATAAAGTCATCTGAGGGTCTGGGGTTCAAGTCCCCATGTGGCCTACTGACTTTTTTGTATTTTATTTACTATCAGTCTGTTTTTCTTCACATCCGACATATACGACTTGATGTCTGATTGATTGATGTTTTCTTTTCATGTTTTTTGTTGTTATTGTTTTGGATTGTGCTGAATAATGGTGGGCCTACATAGCTCAGTCGGTAGAGCATCAGACTTTTAAGAACATTAGGATAAAGTCATCTGAGGGTCTGGGGTTCAAGTCCCCATGTGGCCTACTGACTTTTTTGTATTTTATTTACTATCAGTCTGTTTTTCTTCACATCCGACATATACGACTTGATGTATGATTGATTGATGTTTTCTTTTCATGTTTTTTGTTGTTATTGTTCCAGATTGTGGTGAATGATGGTGGGCCTACATAGCTCAGTCGGTAGAGCATCAGACTTTTAAGAACATTAGGATCAAGTCATCTGAGGGTCTGGGGTTCAAGTCCCTATGTGGGCTACTGACTTTTTTGTATTTTATTTACTATCAGTCTGTTTTTCTTCACATCCGACATATACGACTTGATGTCTGATTGATTGATGTTTTCTTTTCATGTTTTTTGTTGTTATTGTTCCAGATTGTGCTGAATAATGGTGGGCCTACATAGCTCAGTCGGTAGAGCATCAGACTTTTAAGCACATTAGGATAAAGTCATCTGAGGGTCTGGGGTTCAAGTCCCCATGTGGGCTACTGACTTTTTTGTATTTTATTTACTATCAGTCTGTTTTTCTTCACATCCGACATATACGACTTGATGTCTGATTGATTGATGTTTTCTTTTCATGTTTTTTGTTGTTATTGTTCCAGATTGTGGTGAATAATGGTGGGCCTACATAGCTCAGTCGGTAGAGCATCAGACTTTTAAGAACATTAGGATCAAGTCATCTGAGGGTCTGGGGTTCAAGTCCCCATGTGGGCTACTGACTTTTTTGTATTTTATTTACTATCAGTCTGTTTTTCTTCACATCCGACATATACGACTTGATGTCTGATTGATTGATGTTTTCTTTTCATGTTTTTTGTTGTTATTGTTCCAGATTGTGGTGAATAATGGTGGGCCTACATAGCTCAGACGGTAGAGCATCAGACTTTTAAGAACATTAGGATAAAGTAATCTGAGGGTCTGGGGTTCAAGTCCCCATGTGGGCTACTGACTTTTTTGTATTTTATTTACTATCAGTCTGTTTTTCTTCACATCCGACATATACGACTTGATGTCTGATTGATTGATGTTTTCTTTTCATGTTTTTTGTTGTTATTGTTCCAGATTGTGGTGAATAATGGTGGGCCTACAAAGCTCAGTCGGTAGAGCATCAGACTTTTAAGAACATTAGGATAAAGTCATCTGAGGGTCTGGGGTTCAAGTCCCCATGTGGGCTACTGACTTTTTTTGTATTTTATTTAATATCAGTCTGTTTTTCTTCACATCCGACATATACGATGTCTGATTGGTTGATGTTTTCTTTTCATGTTTTTTGTTGTTATTGTTCCAGATTGTGGTGAATAATGGTGGGCCTACATAGCTCAGTCGGTAGAGCATCAGACTTTTAAGAACATTAGGATAAAGTCATCTGAGGGTCTGGGGTTCAAGTCCCCATGTGGGCTACTGACTTTTTTGTATTTTGTTTAATATCAGTCTGTTTTTCTTCACATCCGACATATACGACTTGATGTCTGATTGATTGATGTTTTCTTTTCATGTTTTTTGTTGTTATTGTTCCAGATTGTGGTGAATAATGGTGGGCCTACAAAGCTCAGTCGGTAGAGCATCAGACTTTTAAGAACATTAGGATAAAGTCATCTGAGGGTCTGGGGTTCAAGTCCCCATGTGGGCTACTGACTTTTTTTGTATTTTATTTAATATCAGTCTGTTTTTCTTCACATCCGACATATACGACTTGATGTCTGATTGATTGATGTTTTCTTTTCATGTTTTTTGTTGTTATTGTTCCAGATTGTGGTGAATAATGGTGGGCCTACATAGCTCAGTCGGTAGAGCATCAGACTTTTAAGAACATTAGGATAAAGTCATCTGAGGGTCTGGGGTTCAAGTCCCCATGTAGGCTACTGACTTTTTTGTATTTTATTTACTATCAGTCTGTTTTTCTTCACATCCGACATATACGACTTGATGTCTGATTGGTTGATGGTTTCTTTTCATGTTTTTTGATGTTATTGTTCCAGATTGTGGTGAATAATGGTGGGCCTACATAGCTCAGTCGGTAGAGCATCAGACTTTTAAGAACATTAGGATAAAGTCATCTGGGGTTCAAGTCCCAATGTGGGCTACTGACTTTTTTGTATTTTATTTACTATCAGTCTGTTTTTCTTCACATCCGACATATACGACTTGATGTCTGATTGGTTGATGTTTTCTTTTCATGTTTTTTGTTGTTATTGTTCCAGATTGTGGTGAATAATGGTGGGCCTACATAGCTCAGTCGGTAGAGCATCAGACTTTTAAGAACATTAGCATAAAGTCATCTGAGGGTCTGGGGTTCAAGTCCTCATGTGGACTACTGACTTTTTTGTATTTTATTTAATATCAGTCTGTTTTTCTTCACATCCGACATATACGACTTGATGTCTGATTGGTTGATGTTTTCTTTTCATGTTTTTTGTTGTTATTGTTCCAGATTGTGGTGAATAATGGTGGGCCTACATAGCTCAGTCGGTAGAGCATCAGACTTTTAAGAACATTAGGATAAAGTCATCTGAGGGTCTGGGGTTCAAGTCCCCATGTGGGCTACTGACTTTTTTTTATTTTATTTACTATCAGTCTGTTTTTCTTCACATCCGACATATACGACTTGATGTCTGATTGGTTGATGTTTTCTTTTCATGTTTTTTGTTGTTATTGTTCCAGATTGTGGTGAATAATGGTGGGCCTACATAGCTCAGTCGGTAGAGCATCAGACTTTTAAGAACATTAGGATAAAGTCATCTGAGGGTCTGGGGTTCAAGTCCCCATGTGCGCTACTGACTTTTTTGTATTTTATTTAATATCAGTCTGTTTTTCTTCACATCCGACATATACGAGTTGATGTCTGATTGATTGATGTTTTCTTTTCATGTTTTTTGTTGTTATTGTTCCAGATTGTGGTGAATAATGGTGGGCCTACATAGCTCAGTCGGTAGAGCATCAGACTTTTAAGAACATTAGGATAAAGTCATCTGAGGGTCTGGGGTTCAAGTCCCCATGTGGGCTACTGACTTTTTTGTATTTTATTTAATATCAGTCTGTTTTTCTTCACATCCGACATATACGACTTGATGTCTGATTGATTGATGTTTTCTTTGCATGTTTTTTGTTGTTATTGTTCCGGATTGTGCTGAATAATGGTGGGCCTACATAGCTCAGTCGGTAGAGCATCAGACTTTTAAGAACATTAGGATAAAGTCATCTGAGGGTCTGGGGTTCAAGTCCCCATGTGGGCTACTGACTTTTTTGTATTTTATTTAATATCAGTCTGTTTTTCTTCACATCCGACATATACGACTTGATGTATGATTGATTGATGTTTTCTTTTCATGTTTTTTGTTGTTATTGTTCCGGATTGTGCTGAATAATGGTGGGCCTACATAGCTCAGTCGGTAGAGCATCAGACTTTTAAGAACATTAGGATAAAGTCATCTGAGGGTCTGGGGTTCACTCCCCATGTGGGCTACTTCCTTTTTTGTATTTTATTTAATATCAGTCTGTTTTTCTTCACATCCGACATATACGACTTGATGTCTGATTGATTGATGTTTTCTTTTCATGTTTTTTGTTGTTATTGTTCCAGATTGTGGTGAATAATGGTGGGCCTACATAGCTCAGTCGGTAGAGCATCAGACTTTTAAGAACATTAGGATAAAGTCATCTGAGGGTCTGGGGTTCAAGTCCCCATGTGGGCTACTGACTTTTTTGTATTTTATTTAATATCAGTCTGTTTTTCTTTACATCCGACATATACGACTTGATGTCTGATTGATTGATGTTTTCTTTTCATGTTTTTTGTTGTTATTGTTCCAGATTGTGGTGAATAATGGTGGGCCTACATAGCTCAGTCGGTAGAGCATCAGACTTTTAAGAACATTAGGATAAAGTCATCTGAGGGTCTGGGGTTCAAGTCCCCATGTGGGCTACTGACTTTTTTGTATTTTATTTAATATCAGTCTGTTTTTCTTCACATCCGACATATACGACTTGATGTCTGATTGATTGATGTTTTCTTTGCATGTTTTTTGTTGTTATTGTTCCGGGTTGTGCTGATTAATGGTGGGCCTACATAGCATCAGACTTTTAAGAACATTAGGATAAAGTCATCTGAGGGTCTGGGGTTCAAGTCCCCATGTGGGCTACTGACTTTTTTGTATTTTATTTAATATCAGTCTGTTTTTCTTCACATCCGACATATACGACTTGATGTCTGATTCATTGATGTTTTCTTTTCATGTTTTTTATTGTTATTGTTCCAGATTGTGGTGAATAATGGTGGGCCTACATAGCTCAGTCGGTAGAGCATCAGACTTTTAAGAACATTAGGATAAAGTCATCTGAGGGTCTGGGGTTCAAGTCCCCATGTGGGCTACTGACTTTTTTGTATTTTATTTAATATCAGTCTGTTTTTCTTTACATCCGACATATACGACTTGATGTCTGATTGATTGATGTTTTCTTTTCATGTTTTTTGTTGTTATTGTTCCAGATTGTGGTGAATAATGGTGGGCCTACATAGCTCAGTCGGTAGAGCATCAGACTTTTAAGAACATTAGGATAAAGTCATCTGAGGGTCTGGGGTTCAAGTCCCCATGTGGGCTACTGACTTTTTTGTATTTTATTTAATATCAGTCTGTTTTTCTTCACATCCGACATATACGACTTGATGTCTGATTGATTGATGTTTTCTTTGCATGTTTTTTGTTGTTATTGTTCCGGGTTGTGCTGATTAATGGTGGGCCTACATAGCATCAGACTTTTAAGAACATTAGGATAAAGTCATCTGAGGGTCTGGGGTTCAAGTCCCCATGTGGGCTACTGACTTTTTTGTATTTTATTTAATATCAGTCTGTTTTTCTTCACATCCGACATATACGACTTGATGTCTGATTCATTGATGTTTTCTTTTCATGTTTTTTATTGTTATTGTTCCAGATTGTGGTGAATAATGGTGGGCCTACATAGCTCAGTCGGTAGAGCATCAGACTTTTAAGAACATTAGGATAAAGTCATCTGAGGGTCTGGGGTTCAAGTCCCCATGTGGGCTACTGACTTTTTTGTATTTTATTTAATATCAGTCTGTTTTTCTTTACATCCGACATATACGACTTGATGTCTGATTGATTGATGTTTTCTTTTCATGTTTTTTGTTGTTATTGTTCCAGATTGTGGTGAATAATGGTGGCCCTACATAGCTCAGTCGGTAGAGCATCAGACTTTTAAGAACATTAGGATAAAGTCATCTGAGGGTCTGGGGTTCAAGTCCCCATGTGGGCTACTGACTTTTTTGTATTTTATTTAATATCAGTCTGTTTTTCTTCACATCCGACATATACGACTTGATGTCTGATTGATTGATGTTTTCTTTGCATGTTTTTTGTTGTTATTGTTCCGGGTTGTGCTGATTAATGGTGGGCCTACATAGCATCAGACTTTTAAGAACATTAGGATAAAGTCATCTGAGGGTCTGGGGTTCAAGTCCCCATGTGGGCTACTGACTTTTTTGTATTTTATTTAATATCAGTCTGTTTTTCTTCACATCCGACATATACGACTTGATGTCTGATTGATTGATGTTTTCTTTTCATGTTTTTTATTGTTATTGTTCCAGATTGTGGTGAATAATGGTGGGCCTACATAGCTCAGTCGGTAGAGCATCAGACTTTTAAGAACATTAGGATAAAGTCATCTGAGGGTCTGGGGTTCAAGTCCCCATGTGGGCTACTGACTTTTTTGTATTTTATTTACTATCAGTCTGTTTTTCTTCACATCCGACATATACGACTTGATATCTGATTGATTGATGTTTTCTTTTCATGTTTTTTGTTGTTATTGTTCCGGATTGTGCTGAATAATGGTGGGCCTACATAGCTCAGTCGGTAGAGCATCAGACTTTTAAGAACATTAGGATAAAGTCATCTGAGGGTCTGGGGTTCAAGTCCCCATGTGGGCTACTGACTCTTTTGTATTTTATTTACTATCAGTCTGTTTTTCTTCACATCTGACATATACGACTTGATGTCTGATTGATTGATGTTTTCTTTTTATGTTTTTTGTTGTTATTGTTCCGGATTGTGCTGAATAATGGTGGGCCTACATAGCTCAGTCGGTAGAGCATCAGATTTTTAAGAACATTAGGATAAAGTCATCTGAGGGTCTGGGGTTCAAGTCCCCATGTGGGCTACTGACTTTTTTGTATTTTATTTACTATCAGTCTGTTTTTCTTCACATCCGACATATACGACTTGATGCATGATGGATTGATGTTTTCTTTTCATGTTTTTTGTTGTTATTGTTCCAGATTGTGGTGAATAATGGTAGGCCTACATAGCTCTGTCGGTAGAGCATCAGACTTTTAAGAACATTGGGATAAAGTCATCTGAGGGTCTGGGGTTCAAGTCCCCATGTGGGCTACTGACTTTTTTGTATTTTATTTACTATCAGTCTGTTTTTCATCACATCCGACATATACGACTTGATGTATGATTGATTGATGTTTTCTTTTCATGTTTTTTGTTGTTATTGTTCCGGATTGTGCTGAATAATGGTGGGCCTACATAGCTCAGTCGGTAGAGCATCAGACTTTTAAGAACATTAGGATAAAGTCATCTGAGGGTCTGGGGTTCAAGTCCCCATGTGGGCTACTGACTTTTTTGTATTTTATTTAATATCAGTCTGTTTTTCTTCACATCCGACATATACGACTTGATGTCTGATTGATTGATGTTTTCTTTTCATGTTTTTTGTTGTTATTGTTCCAGATTGTGGTGAATAATGGTGGGCCTACATAGCTCAGTCGGTAGAGCATCAGACTTTTAAGAACATTAGGATAAAGTCATCTGAGGGTCTGGGGTTCAAGTCCCCATGTGGGCTACTGACTTTTTTGTATTTTATTTAATATCAGTCTGTTTTTCTTCACATCCGACATATACGACTTGATGTCTGATTGATTGATGTTTTCTTTGCATGTTTTTTGTTGTTATTGTTCCGGATTGTGCTGATTAATGGTGGGCCTACATAGCATCAGACTTTTAAGAACATTAGGATAAAGTCATCTGAGGGTCTGGGGTTCAAGTCCCCATGTGGGCTACTGACTTTTTTGTATTTTATTTAATATCAGTCTGTTTTTCTTCACATCCGACATATACGACTTGATGTCTGATTCATTGATGTTTTCTTTTCATGTTTTTTATTGTTATTGTTCCAGATTGTGGTGAATAATGGTGGGCCTACATAGCTCAGTCGGTAGAGCATCAGACTTTTAAGAACATTAGGATAAAGTCATCTGAGGGTCTGGGGTTCAAGTCCCCATGTGGGCTACTGACTTTTTTGTATTTTATTTACTATCAGTCTGTTTTTCTTCACATCCGACATATACGACTTGATGTCTGATTGATTGATGTTTTCTTTTCATGTTTTTTGTTGTTATTGTTCCGGATTGTGCTGAATAATGGTGGGCCTACATAGCTCAGTCGGTAGAGCATCAGACTTTTAAGAACATTAGGATAAAGTCATCTGAGGGTCTGGGGTTCAAGTCCGCATGTGGGCTACTGACTCTTTTGTATTTTATTTACTATCAGTCTGTTTTTCTTCACATCTGACATATACGACTTGATGTCTGATTGATTGATGTTTTCTTTTTATGTTTTTTGTTGTTATTGTTCCGGATTGTGCTGAATAATGGTGGGCCTACATAGCTCAGTCGGTAGAGCATCAGACTTTTAAGAACATTAGGATAAAGTCATCTGAGGGTCTGGGGTTCAAGTCCCCATGTGGGCTACTGACTTTTTTGTATTTTATTTACTATCAGTCTGTTGTTCATCACATCCGACATATACGACTTGATGTATGATTGATTGATGTTTTCTTTTCATGTTTTTTGTTGTTATTGTTCCGGATTGTGCTGAATAATGGTGGGCCTACATAGCTCAGTCGGTAGAGCATCAGACTTTTAAGAACATTAGGATAAAGTCATCTGAGGGTCTGGGGTTCAAGTCCCCATGTGGGCTACTGACTTTTTTGTATTTTATTTAATATCAGTCTGTTTTTCTTCACATCCGACATATACGACTTGATGTTTGATTGATTGATGATTTCTTTTCATGTTTTTTGTTGTTATTGTTCATGATTGTGCTGAATAATGGTGGGCCTACATAGCTCAGTCGGTAGAGCATCAGCCTTTTAAGAACATTAGGATAAAGTCATCTGAGGGTCTGGGGTTCAAGTCCCCATGTGGGCTACTGACTTTTTTGTATTTTATTTAATATCAGTCTGTTTTTCTTCACATCCGACATATACGACTTGATGTATGATTGATTGATGTTTTCTTTTAATGTTTTTTGTGGTTATTGTTCCGGATTGTGCTGAATAATGGTGGGCCTACATAGCTCAGTCGGTAGAGAATCAGACTTTTAAGAACATTAGGATAAAGTCATCTGAGGGTCTGGGGTTCAAGTCCCCATGTGGGCTACTGACTTTTTTGTATTTTATTTACTATCAGTCTGTTTTTCTTCATATACGACTTGATGTCTGATTGATTGATGTTTTCTTTTCATGTTTTTTGTTGTTATTGTTCCGGATTGTGCTGAATAATGGTGGGCCGACATAGCTCAGTCGGTAGAGCATCAGACTTTTAAGAACATTAGGATAAAGTCATCTGAGGGTCTGGGGTTCAAGTCCCCATGTGGGCTACTGACTTTTTTGTATTTTATTTACTATCAGTCTGTTTTTCTTCACATCCGACATATACGACTTGATGTATGATTGATTGATGTTTTCTTTTCATGTTTTTTGTTGTTATTGTTCCGGATTGTGCTGAATAATGGTGGGCCTACATAGCTCAGTCGGTAGAGCATCAGACTTTTAAGAACATTAGGATAAAGTCATCTGAGGGTCTGGGGTTCCAGTCCTCATGTGGGCTACTGACTTTTTTGTATTTTATTTAATATCAGTCTGTTTTTGATCACATCCGACATATTCGACTTCATGTTTGATTGATTGATGATTTCTTTTCATGTTTTTTGTTGTTATTGTTCCGGATTGTGCTGAATAATGGTGGGCCTACATAGCCCAGTCGGTAGAGCATCAGACTTTTAAGAACATTAGGATAAAGTCATCTGAGGGTCTGGGGTTCAAGTCCCCATGTGGGCTACTGACTATTTTGTATTTTATTTAATATCAGTCTGTTTTTCTTCACATCCGACATATACGACTTGATGTATGATTGAATGATGTTTTCTTTTCATGTTTTTTGTTGTTATTGTTCCGGATTGTGCTGAATAATGGTGGGCCTACATAGCTCAGTCGGTAGAGCATCAGACTTTTAAGAACATTAGGATCAAGTCATCTGAGGGTCTGGGGTTCAAGTCCCCATGTGGGCTACTGACTTTTTTGTATTTTATTTAATATCAGTCTGTTTTTCTTCACATCCGACATATACGACTTGATGTCTGATTGATTGATGTTTTCTTTGCATGTTTTTTGTTGTTATTGTTCCGGATTGTGGTGAATAATGGTGGGCCTACATAGCTCAGTCGGTAGAGCATCAGACTTTTAAGAACATTAGGATAAAGTCATCTGAGGGTCTGGGGTTCAAGTCCCCATGTGGGCTACTGACTTTTTTGTATTTTATTTAATATCAGTCTGTTTTTCTTCACATCCGACATATACGACTTGATGTATGATTGATTGATGTTTTCTTTTCATGTTTTTTGTTGTTATTGTTCCGGATTGTGCTGAATAATGGTGGGCCTACATAGCTCAGTCGGTAGAGCATCAGACTTTTAAGAACATTAGGATAAAGTCATCTGAGGGTCTTGGGTTCAAGTCCCCATGTGGGCTACTGACTTTTTTGTATTTTATTTAATATCAGTCTGTTTTTCTTCACATCCGACATATACGACTTGATGTCTGATTGATTGATGTTTTCTTTTCATGTTTTTTGTTGTTATTGTTCCAGATTGTGGTGAATAATGGTGGGCCTACATAGCTCAGTCGGTAGAGCATCAGACTTTTAAGAACATTAGGATCAAGTCATCTGAGGGTCTGGGGTTTAAGTCCCCATGTGGGCTACTGACTTTTTTGTATTTTATTTAATATCAGTCTGTTTTTCTTCACATCCGACATATACGACTTGATGTCTGATTGATTGATGTTTTCTTTGCATGTTTTTTGTTGTTATTGTTCCGGATTGTGCTGAATAATGGTGGGCCTACATAGCATCAGACTTTTAAGAACATTAGGATAAAGTCATCTGAGGGTCTGGGGTTCAAGTCCCCATGTGGGCTACTGACTTTTTTGTATTTTATTTAATATCAGTCTGTTTTTCTTCACATCCGACATATACGACTTGATGTCTGATTGATTGATGTTTTCTTTTCATGTTTTGTGTTGTTATTGTTCCAGATTGTGGTGAATAATGGTGGGCCTACATAGCTCAGTCGGTAGAGCATCAGACTTTTAAGAACATTAGGATCAAGTCATCTGAGGGTCTGGGGTTCAAGTCCCCATGTGGGCTACTGACTTTTTTGTATTTTATTTAATATCAGTCTGTTTTTCTTCACATCCGACATATACGACTTGATGTCTGATTGATTGATGTTTTCTTTTCATGTTTTTTGTTGTTATTGTTCCGGATTGTGCTGAATAATGGTGGGCCTACATAGCTCAGTCGGTAGAGCATCAGACTTTTAAGAACATTAGGATAAAGTCATCTGAGGGTCTGGGGTTCAAGTCCCCATGTGGGCTACTGACTTTTTTGCATGTTATTTACTATCAGTCTGTTTTTATTCACATCCGACATATACGGCTTGATGTATGATTGATTGATGTTTTCTTTTCATGTTTTTTGTTGTTATTGTTCCGGATTGTGCTGAATAATGGTGGGCCTACATAGCTCAGTCGGTAGAGCATCAGACTTTTAAGAACATTAGGATAAAGTCATCTGGGGGTCTGGGGTTCAAGTCCCCATGTGGGCTACTGATTTTTTTGTATTTTATTTACTATCAGTCTGTTTTTCTTCACATCCGACATACACGACTTGATGTCTGATTGATTGATGTTTTCTTTTCATGTTTTTTGTTGTTATTGTTCCGGATTGTGCTGAATAATGGTGGGCCTACATAGCTCAGTCGGTAGAGCATCAGACTTTTAAGAACATTAGGATAAAGTCATCTGAGGGTCTGGGGTTCAAGTCCCCATGTGGGCTACTGACTTTTTTGTATTTTATTTAATATCAGTCTGTTTTTCTTCACATCCGACATATACGACTTGATGTATGATTGATTGATGTTTTCTTTGCATGTTTTTTGTTGTTATTGTTCCGGATTGTGCTGAATAATGGTGGGCCTACATAGCTCAGTCGGTAGAGCATCAGACTTTTAAGAACATTAGGATAAAGTCATCTGAGGGTCTGGGGTTCAAGTCCCCATGTGGGCTACTGACTTTTTTGCATGTTATTTACTATCAGTGTGTTTTTATTCACATCTGACATATACGGCTTGATGTATGATTGATTGAGATTTTCTTTTCATGTTTTTTGTTGTTATTGTTCCGGATTGTGCTGAATAATGGTGGGCCTACATAGCTCAGTCGGTAGAGCATCAGACTTTTAAGAACATTAGGATAAAGTCATCTGGGGGTCTGGGGTTCAAGTCCCCATGTGGGCTACTGACTCTTTTGTATTTTATTTACTATCAGTCTGTTTTTCTTCACATCCGACATATACGACTTGATGTCTGATTGATTGATGTTTTCTTTTCATGTTTTTTGTTGTTATTGTTCCGGATTGTGCTGAATAATGGTGGGCCTACATAGCTCAGTCGGTAGAGCATCAGACTTTTAAGAACATTAGGATAAAGTAATCTGAGGGTCTGGGGTTCAAGTCCCCATGTGGGCTACTGACTCTTTTCTATTTTATTTACTATCAGTCTGTTTTTCTTCACATCCGACATATACGACTTGATGTCTGATTGATTGATGTTTTCTTTTCATGTTTTTTGTTGTTATTGTTCCGGATTGTGCTGAATAATGGTGGGCCTACATAGCTCAGTCGGTAGAGCATCAGACTTTTAAGAACATTAGGATAAAGTCATCTGAGGGTCTGGGGTTCAAGTCCCCATGTGGGCTACTGACTCTTTTGTATTTTATTTACTATCAGTCTGTTTTTCTTCACATCCGACATATACGACTTGATGTCTGATTGATTGATGTTTTCTTTTCATGTTTTTTGTTGTTATTGTTCCGGATTGTGCTGAATAATGGTGGGCCTACATAGCTCAGTCGGTAGAGCATCAGATTTTTAAGAACATTAGGATAAAGTCATCTGAGGGTCTGGGGTTCAAGTCCCCATGTGGGCTACTGACTTTTTTGTATTTTATTTACTATAAGTCTGTTTTTCTTCACATCCGACATATACGACTTGATGTCTGATTGATTGATGTTTTCTTTTCATGTTTTTTGTTGTTATTGTTCCGGATTGTGCTGAATAATGGTGGGCCTACATAGCTCAGTCGGTAGAGCATCAGACTTTTAAGAACATTAGGATAAAGTCATCTGAGGGTCTGGGGTTCAAGTCCCCATGTGGGCTACTGACTTTTTTGTATTTTATGTACTATCAGTCTGTTTTTCTTCACATCCGACATATACGACTTGATGTATGATTGATTGATGTTTTCTTTTCATGTTTTTTGTTGTTATTGTTCCAGATTGTGGTGAATAATGGTGGGCCTACATAGCTCAGTCGGTAGAGCATCAGACTTTTAAGAACATTAGGATAAAGTCATCTGAGGGTCTGGGGTTCAAGTCCCCATGTGGGCTACTGACTTTTTTGTATTTTATTTAATATCAGTCTGTTTTTCTTCACATCCGACATATACGACTTGATGTATGATTGATTGATGTTTTCTTTTCATGTTTTTTGTGGTTATTGTTCCGGATTGTGCTGAATAATGGTGGGCCTACATAGCTCAGTCGGTAGAGAATCAGACTTTTAAGAACATTAGGATAAAGTCATCTGAGGGTCTGGGGTTCAAGTCCCCATGTGGGCTACTGACTCTTTTGTATTTTATTTACTATCAGTCTGTGTTTCTTCACATCCGACATATACGACTTGATGTCTGATTGATTGATGTTTTCTTTTTATGTTTTTTGTTGTTATTGTTCCGGATTGTGCTGAATAATGGTGGGCCTACATAGCTCAGTCGGTAGAGCATCAGACTTTTAAGAACATTAGGATAAAGTCATCTGAGGGTCTGGGGTTCAAGTCCTCATGTAGGCTACTGACTTTTTTGTATTTTATTTAATATCAGTCTGTTTTTCTTCACATCCGACATATACGACTTGATGTCTGATTGATTGATGTTTTCTTTTTAT
This sequence comes from Euprymna scolopes, assembly GCF_053919585.1. Classification (NCBI taxonomy): domain Eukaryota; kingdom Metazoa; phylum Mollusca; class Cephalopoda; order Sepiida; family Sepiolidae; genus Euprymna; species Euprymna scolopes. The sequence goes on along the minus strand of NC_136523.1, from coordinate 45,364,049 downwards.
GTTTTTTGTTGTTATTGTTCCGGATTGTGCTGAATAATGGTGGGCCTACATAGCTCAGTCGGTAGAGCTTCAGACTTTTAAGAACATTGGGATAAAGTCATCTGAGGGTCTGGGGTTCAAGTCCCCATGTGGGCTACTGACTTTTTTGTATTTTATTTACTATCAGTCTGTTTTTCATCACATCCGACATATACGGCTTGATGTTTGATTGATTGATGATTTCTTTTCATGTTTTTTGTTGTTATTGTTCCAGATTGTGGTGAATAATGGTGGGCCTACATAGCTCAGTCGGTAGAGCATCAGACTTTTAAGAACATTAGGATAAAGTCATCTGAGGGTCTGGGGTTCAAGTCCCCATGTGGGCTACTGACTTTTTTGTATTTTATTTACTATCAGTCTGTTTTTCTTCACATCCGACATATACGACTTGATGTATGATTGATTGATGTTTTCTTTTCATGTTTTTTGTTGTTATTGTTCCGGATTGTGCTGAATAATGGTGGGCCTACATAGCTCAGTCGGTAGAGCATCAGACTTTTAAGAACATTAGGATAAAGTCATCTGAGGGTCTGGGGTTCAAGTCCTCATGTGGGCTACTGACTTTTTTGTATTTTATTTAATATCAGTCTGTTTTTCTTCACATCCGACATATACGACTTGATGTCTAATTGATTGATGTTTTCTTTTCATGTTTTTTGTTGTTATTGTTCCAGATTGTGGTGAATAATGGTGGGCCTACATAGCTCAGTCGGTAGAGCATCAGACTTTTAAGAACATTAGGATAAAGTCATCTGAGGGTCTGGGGTTTAAGTCCCCATGTGGGCTACTGACTTTTTTGTATTTTATTTACTATCAGTCTGTTTTTCTTCACATCCGACATATACGACTTGATGTATGATTGATTGATGTTTTCTTTTCATGTTTTTTGTTGTTATTGTTCCGGATTGTGCTGAATAATGGTGGGCCTACATAGCTCAGTCGGTAGAGCATCAGACTTTTAAGAACATTAGGATAAAGTCATCTGAGGGTCTGGGGTTCAAGTCCTCATGTGGGCTACTGACTTTTTTGTATTTTATTTAATATCAGTCTGTTTTTCTTCACATCCGACATATACGACTTGATGTATGATTGATTGATGTTTTCTTTTCATGTTTTTTGTTGTTATTGTTCCAGATTGTGCTGAATAATGGTGGGCCTACATAGCTCAGTCGGTAGAGCATCAGACTTTTAAGAACATTAGGATAAAGTCATCTGAGGGTCTGGGGTTCAAGTCCCCATGTGGGCTACTGACTTTTTTGTATTTTATTTACTATCAGTCTGTTTTTCATCACATCCGACATATACGACTTGATGTATGATTGATTGATGTTTTCTTTTCATGTTTTTTGTTGTTATTGTTCCGGATTGTGGTGAATAATGGTTGGCCTACATAGCTCAGTCGGTAGAGCATCAGACTTTTAAGAACATTGGGATAAAGTCATCTGAAGGTCTGGGGTTCAAGTCCCCATGTGGGCTACTGACTTTTTTGTATTTTATTTACTATCAGTCTGTTTTTCATCACATCCGACATATACGACTTGATGTATGATTGATTGATGTTTTCTTTTCATGTTTTTTGTTGTTATTGTTCCGGATTGTGCTGAATAATGGTGGGCCTACATAGCTCAGTCGGTAGAGCATCAGACTTTTAAGAACATTAGGATAAAGTCATCTGAGGGTCTGGGGTTCAAGTCCCCATGTGGGCTACTGACTTTTTGTATTTTATTTACTATCAGTCTGTTTTTCTTCACATCCGACATATACGACTTGATGTCTGATTGATTGATGTTTTCTTTTTATGTTTTTTGTTGTTATTGTTCCGGATTGTGCTGAATAATGGTGGGCCTACATAGCTCAGTCGGTAGAGCTTCAGACTTTTAAGAACATTGGGATAAAGTCATCTGAGGGTCTGGGGTTCAAGTCCCCATGTGGGCTACTGACTTTTTTGTATTTTATTTACTATCAGTCTGTTTTTCATCACATCCGACATATACGGCTTGATGTTTGATTGATTGATGATTTCTTTTCATGTTTTTTGTTGTTATTGTTCCAGATTGTGGTGAATAATGGTGGGCCTACATAGCTCAGTCGGTAGAGCATCAGACTTTTAAGAACATTGGGATAAAGTCATCTGAGGGTCTGGGGTTCAAGTCCCCATGTGGGCTACTGACTTTTTTGTATTTTATTTACTATCAGTCTGTTTTTCTTCACATCCGACATATACGACTTGATGTATGATTGATTGATGTTTTCTTTTCATGTTTTTTGTTGTTATTGTTCCGGATTGTGCTGAATAATGGTGGGCCTACATAGCTCAGTCGGTAGAGCATCAGACTTTTAAGAACATTAGGATAAAGTCATCTGAGGGTCTGGGGTTCAAGTCCTCATGTGGGCTACTGACTTTTTTGTATTTTATTTAATATCAGTCTGTTTTTCTTCACATCCGACATATACGACTTGATGTCTAATTGATTGATGTTTTCTTTTCATGTTTTTTGTTGTTATTGTTCCAGATTGTGGTGAATAATGGTGGGCCTACATAGCTCAGTCGGTAGAGCATCAGACTTTTAAGAACATTAGGATAAAGTCATCTGAGGGTCTGGGGTTTAAGTCCCCATGTGGGCTACTGACTTTTTTGTATTTTATTTACTATCAGTCTGTTTTTCTTCACATCCGACATATACGACTTGATGTATGATTGATTGATGTTTTCTTTTCATGTTTTTTGTTGTTATTGTTCCGGATTGTGCTGAATAATGGTGGGCCTACATAGCTCAGTCGGTAGAGCATCAGACTTTTAAGAACATTAGGATAAAGTCATCTGAGGGTCTGGGGTTCAAGTCCTCATGTGGGCTACTGACTTTTTTGTATTTTATTTAATATCAGTCTGTTTTTCTTCACATCCGACATATACGACTTGATGTATGATTGATTGATGTTTTCTTTTCATGTTTTTTGTTGTTATTGTTCCAGATTGTGCTGAATAATGGTGGGCCTCCATAGCTCAGTCGGTAGAGCATCAGACTTTTAAGAACATTAGGATCAAGTCATCTGAGGGTCTGGGGTTCAAGTCCCCATGTGGGCTACTGACTTTTTTGTATTTTATTTACTATCAGTCTGTTTTTCTTCACATCCGACATATACGACTTGATGTATGATTGATTGATGTTTTCTTTTCACGTTTTTTGTTGTTATTGTTCCGGATTGTGCTGAATAATGGTGGGCCTACATAGCTCAGTCGGTAGAGCATCAGACTTTTAAGAACATTAGGATAAAGTCATCTGAGGGTCTGGGGTTCAAGTCCCCATGTGGGCTACTGACTCTTTTGTATTTTATTTACTATCAGTCTGTTTTTGCTCATATACGACTTGATGTCTGATTGATTGATGTTTTCTTTTAATGTTTTTTGTTGTTATTGTTCCGGATTGTGCTGAATAATGGTGGGCCTACATAGCTCAGTCGGTAGAGCATCAGACTTTTAAGAACATTAGGATAAAGTAATCTGAGGGTCTGGGGTTCAAGTCCCCATGTGGGCTACTGACTTTTTTGTATTTTATTTACTATCAGTCTGTTTTTCTTCACATCCGACATATACGACTTGATGTATGATTGATTGATGTTTTCTTTTCATGTTTTTTGTTGTTATTGTTCCAGATTGTGGTGAATAATGGTGGGCCTACATAGCTCAGTCGGTAGAGCATCAGACTTTTAAGAACATTGGGATAAAGTCATCTGAAGGTCTGGGGTTCAAGTCCCCATGTGGGCTACTGACTTTTTTGTATTTTATTTACTATCAGTCTGTTTTTCATCACATCCGACATATACGACTTGATGTATGATTGATTGATGTTTTCTTTTCATGTTTTTTGTTGTTATTGTTCCGGATTGTGCTGAATAATGGTGGGCCTACATAGCTCAGTCGGTAGAGCATCAGACTTTTAAGAACATTAGGATAAAGTCATCTGAGGGTCTGGGGTTCAAGTCCCCATGTGGGCTACTGACTTTTTTGTATTTTATTTACTATCAGTCTGTTTTTCTTCACATCCGACATATACGACTTGATGTATGATTGATTGATGTTTTCTTTTCATGTTTTTTGTTGTTATTGTTCCGGATTGTGCTGAATAATGGTGGGCCTCCATAGCTCAGTCGGTAGAGCATCAGACTTTTAAGAACATTAGGATCAAGTAATCTGAGGGTCTGGGGTTCAAGTCCCCATGTGGGCTACTGACTTTTTTGTATTTTATTTACTATCAGTCTGTTTTTCTTCACATCCGACATATACGACTTGATGTATGATTGATTGATGTTTTCTTTTCACGTTTTTTGTTGTTATTGTTCCGGATTGTGCTGAATAATGGTGGGCCTACATAGCTCAGTCGGTAGAGCATCAGACTTTTAAGAACATTAGGATAAAGTCATCTGAGGGTCTGGGGTTCAAGTCCCCATGTGGGCTACTGACTTTTTTGTATTTTATTTACTATCAGTCTGTTTTTCTTCACATCCGACATATACGACTTGATGTATGATTGATTGATGTTTTCTTTTCATGTTTTTTGTTGTTATTGTTCCAGATTGTGGTGAATAATGGTGGGCCTACATAGCTCAGTCGGTAGAGCATCAGACTTTTAAGAACATTGGGATAAAGTCATCTGAAGGTCTGGGGTTCAAGTCCCCATGTGGGCTACTGACTTTTTTGTATTTTATTTACTATCAGTCTGTTTTTCATCACATCCGACATATACGACTTGATGTATGATTGATTGATGTTTTCTTTTCATGTTTTTTGTTGTTATTGTTCCGGATTGTGCTGAATAATGGTGGGCCTACATAGCTCAGTCGGTAGAGCATCAGACTTTTAAGAACATTAGGATAAAGTCATCTGAGGGTCTGGGGTTCAAGTCCTCATGTGGGCTACGGACTTTTTTGTATTTTATTTAATATCAGTCTGTTTTTCTTCACATCCGACATATACGACTTGATGTATGATTGATTGATGTTTTCTTTTCATGTTTTTTGTTGTTATTGTTCCAGATTGTGGTGAATAATGGTTGGCCTACATAGCTCAGTCGGTAGAGCATCAGACTTTTAAGAACATTGGGATAAAGTCATCTGAAGGTCTGGGGTTCAAGTCCCCATGTGGGCTACTGACTTTTTTGTATTTTATTTACTATCAGTCTGTTTTTCATCACATCCGACATATACGACTTGATGTCTGATTGAATGATGTTTTCTTTTCATGTTTTTTGTTGTTATTGTTCCGGATTGTGCTGAATAATGGTGGGCCTACATAGCTCAGTCGGTAGAGCATCAGACTTTTAAGAACATTAGGATAAAGTCATCTGAGGGTCTGGGGTTCAAGTCCCCATGTGGGCTACTGACTTTTTTGTATTTTATTTACTATCAGTCTGTTTTTCTTCACATCCGACATATACGACTTGATGTATGATTGATTGATGTTTTCTTTTCATGTTTTTTGTTGTTATTGTTCCGGATTGTGCTGAATAATGGTGGGCCTACATAGCTCAGTCGGTAGAGCATCAGACTTTTAAGAACATTAGGATCAAGTCATCTGAGGGTCTGGGGTTCAAGTCCCCATGTGGGCTACTGACTTTTTTGTATTTTATTTACTATCAGTCTGTTTTTCTTCACATCCGACATATACGACTTGATGTATGATTGATTGATGTTTTCTTTTCATGTTTTTTGTTGTTATTGTTCCAGATTGTGGTGAATAATGGTGGGCCTACATAGCTCAGTCGGTAGAGCATCAGACTTTTAAGAACATTGGGATAAAGTCATCTGAAGGTCTGGGGTTCAAGTCCCCATGTGGGCTACTGACTTTTTTGTATTTTATTTACTATCAGTCTGTTTTTCATCACATCCGACATATACGACTTGATGTATGATTGATTGATGTTTTCTTTTCATGTTTTTTGTTGTTATTGTTCCGGATTGTGCTGAATAATGGTGGGCCTACATAGCTCAGTCGGTAGAGCATCAGACTTTTAAGAACATTAGGATCAAGTCATCTGAGGGTCTGGGGTTCAAGTCCCCATGTGGGCTACTGACTTTTTTGTATTTTATTTACTATCAGTCTGTTTTTCTTCACATCCGACATATACGACTTGATGTATGATTGATTGATGTTTTCTTTTCATGTTTTTTGTTGTTATTGTTCCAGATTGTGGTGAATAATGGTGGGCCTACATAGCTCAGTCGGTAGAGCATCAGACTTTTAAGAACATTGGGATAAAGTCATCTGAAGGTCTGGGGTTCAAGTCCCCATGTGGGCTACTGACTTTTTTGTATTTTATTTACTATCAGTCTGTTTTTCATCACATCCGACATATACGACTTGATGTATGATTGATTGATGTTTTCTTTTCATGTTTTTTGTTGTTATTGTTCCGGATTGTGCTGAATAATGGTGGGCCTACATAGCTCAGTCGGTAGAGCATCAGACTTTTAAGAACATTAGGATAAAGTCATCTGAGGGTCTGGGGTTCAAGTCCTCATGTGGGCTACGGACTTTTTTGTATTTTATTTAATATCAGTCTGTTTTTCTTCACATCCGACATATACGACTTGATGTATGATTGATTGATGTTTTCTTTTCATGTTTTTTGTTGTTATTGTTCCAGATTGTGGTGAATAATGGTTGGCCTACATAGCTCAGTCGGTAGAGCATCAGACTTTTAAGAACATTGGGATAAAGTCATCTGAAGGTCTGGGGTTCAAGTCCCCATGTGGGCTACTGACTTTTTTGTATTTTATTTACTATCAGTCTGTTTTTCATCACATCCGACATATACGACTTGATGTATGATTGATTGATGTTTTCTTTTCATGTTTTTTGTTGTTATTGTTCCGGATTGTGCTGAATAATGGTGGGCCTACATAGCTCAGTCGGTAGAGCATCAGACTTTTAAGAACATTAGGATAAAGTCATCTGAGGGTCTGGGGTTCAAGTCCCCATGTGGGCTACTGACTTTTTTGTATTTTATTTACTATCAGTCTGTTTTTCTTCACATCCGACATATACGACTTGATGTATGATTGATTGATGTTTTCTTTTCATGTTTTTTGTTGTTATTGTTCCGGATTGTGCTGAATAATGGTGGGCCTATATAGCTCAGTCGGTAGAGCATCAGACTTTTAAGAACATTAGGATCAAGTCATCTGAGGGTCTGGGGTTCAAGTCCCCATGTGGGCTACTGACTTTTTTGTATTTTATTTACTATCAGTCTGTTTTTCTTCACATCCGACATATACGACTTGATGTCTGATTGAATGATGTTTTCTTTTCATGTTTTTTGTTGTTATTGTTCCGGATTGTGCTGAATAATGGTGGGCCTCCATAGCTCAGTCGGTAGAGCATCAGACTTTTAAGAACATTAGGATCAAGTCATCTGAGGGTCTGGGGTTCAAGTCACCATGTGGGCTACTGACTTTTTTGTATTTTATTTACTATCAGTCTGTTTTTCTTCACATCCGACATATACGACTTGATGTATGATTGATTGATGTTTTCTTTTCATGTTTTTTGTTGTTATTGTTCCGGATTGTGCTGAATAATGGTGGGCCTACATAGCTCAGTCGGTAGAGCATCAGACTTTTAAGAACATTAGGATAAAGTCATCTGGGGTTCAAGTCCTCATGTGGGCTACTGACTTTTTTGTATTTTATTTAATATCAGTCTGTTTTTCTTCACATCCGACATATACGACTTGATGTCTGATTGATTGATGTTTTCTTTTCATGTTTTTTGTTGTTATTGTTCCAGATTGTGGTGAATAATGGTGGGCCTACATAGCTCAGTCGGTAGAGCATCAGACTTTTAAGAACATTGGGATAAAGTCATCTGAGGGTCTGGGGTTCAAGTCCCCATGTGGGCTACTGGCTTTTTTGTATTTTATTTACTATCAGTCTGTTTTTCATCACATCCGACATATACGACTTGATGTTTGATTGATTGATGTTTTCTTTTCATGTTTTTTGTTGTTATTGTTCCGGATTGTGCTGAATAATGGTGGGCCTACATAGCTCAGTCGGTAGAGCATCAGACTTTTAAGAACATTAGGATAAAGTCATCTGAGGGTCTGGGGTTCAAGTCCCCATGTGGGCTACTGACTTTTTTGTATTTTATTTAATATCAGTCTGTTTTTCTTCACATCCGACATATACGACTTGATGTCTGATTGATTGATGTTTTCTTTTCATGTTTTTTGTTGTTATTGTTCCAGATTGTGGTGAATAATGGTGGGCCTACATAGCTCAGTCGGTAGAGCATCAGACTTTTAAGAACATTAGGATCAAGTCATCTGAGGGTCTGGGGTTCAAGTCCCCATGTGGGCTACTGACTTTTTTGTATTTTATTTAATATCAGTCTGTTTTTCTTCACATCCGACATATACGACTTGATGTCTGATTGATTGATGTTTTCTTTGCATGTTTTTTGTTGTTATTGTTCCGGATTGTGCTGAACATTGGTGGGCCGACATAGCTCAGTCGGTAGAGCATCAGACTTTTAAGAACATTAAGATAAAGTCATCTGAGGGTCTGGGGTTCAAGTCCCCATGTGGGCTACTGACTCTTTTGTATTTTATTTACTATCAGTCTGTTTTTCTTCACATCCGACATATACGACTTGATGTCTGATTGATTGATGTTTTCTTTTCATGTTTTTTGTTGTTATTGTTCCGGATTGTGGTGAATAATGGTGGGCCTACATAGCTCAGTCGGTAGAGCATCAGACTTTTAAGAACATTAGGATAAAGTCATCTGAGGGTCTGGGGTTCAAGTCCCCATGTGGGCTACTGACTTTTTTGTATTTTATTTACTATCAGTCTGTTTTTCTTCACATCCGACATATACGACTTGATGTATGATTGATTGATGTTTTCTTTTCATGTTTTTTGTTGTTATTGTTCCGGATTGTGCTGAATAATGGTGGGCCTACATAGCTCAGTTGGTAGAGCATCAGACTTTTAAGAACATTAGGATAAAGTCATCTGAGGGTCTGGGGTTCAAGTCCCCATGTGGGCTACTGACTCTTTTGTATTTTATTTACTATCAGTCTGTTTTTGTTCATATACGACTTGATGTCTGATTGATTGATGTTTTCTTTTCATGTTTGTTGTTGTTATTGTTCCGGATTGTGCTGAATAATGGTGGGCCTACATAGCTCAGTCGGTAGAGCATCAGACTTTTAAGAACATTAGGATAAAGTCATCTGAGGGTCTGGGGTTACAGGTCCCCATGTGGGCTACTGACTCTTTTGTATTTTATTTACTATCAGTCTGTTTTTGTTCATATACGACTTGATGTCTGATTGATTGATGTTTTCTTTTCATGTTTTTTGTTGTTATTGTTCCGGATTGTGGTGAATAATGGTGGGCCTACATAGCTCAGTCGGTAGAGCATCAGACTTTTAAGAACATTAGGATAAAGTCATCTGAGGGTCTGGGGTTCAAGTCCCCATGTGGGCTACTGACTCTTTTGTATTTTATTTACTATCAGTCTGTTTTTCTTCACATCCGACATATACGACTTGATGTCTGATTGATTGATGTTTTCTTTTCATGTTTTTTGTTGTTATTGTTCCGGATTGTGGTGAATAATGGTGGGCCTACATAGCTCAGTCGGTAGAGCATCAGACTTTTAAGAACATTAGGATAAAGTCATCTGAGGGTCTGGGGTTCAAGTCCCCATGTGGGCTACTGACTCTTTTGTATTTTATTTACTATCAGTCTGTTTTTCTTCACATCCGACATATACGACTTGATGTCTGATTGATTGATGTTTTCTTTTCATGTTTTTTGTTGTTATTGTTCCGGATTGTGCTGCATAATGGTGGGCCTACATAGCTCAGTCGGTAGAGCATCAGACTTTTAAGAACATTAGGATAAAGTCATCTGAGGGTCTGGGGTTCAAGTCCCCATGTGGGCTACTGACTTTTTTGTATTTTATTTACTATCAGTCTGTTTTTCTTCATACACGACTTGATGTCTGATTGATTGATGTTTTCTTTTCATGTTTTTTGTTGTTATTGTTCCGGATTGTGCTGGATAATGGTGGGCCTACATAGCTCAGTCGGTAGAGCATCAGACTTTTAAGAACATTAGGATAAAGTCATCTGAGGGTCTGGGGTTCAAGTCCCCATGTGGGCTACTGACTTTTTTGTATTTTATTTAATATCAGTCTGTTTTTCTTCACATCCGACATATACGACTTGATGTATGATTGAATGATGTTTTCTTTTCATGTTTTTTGTTCTTATTGTTCCGGATTGTGCTGAATAATGGTGGGCCTACATAGCTCAGTCGGTAGAGCATCAGACTTTTAAGAACATTAGGATCAAGTCATCTGAGGGTCTGGGGTTCAAGACCCCATGTGGGCTACTGACTTTTTTGTATTTTATTTAATATCAGTCTGTTTTTCTTCACATCCGACATATACGACTTGATGTCTGATTGATTGATGTTTTCTTTTCATGTTTTTTGTTGTTATTGTTCCAGATTGTGGTGAATAATGGTGGGCCTACATAGCTCAGTCGGTAGAGCATCAGACTTTTAAGAACATTAGGATCAAGTCATCTGAGGGTCTGGGGTTCAAGTCCCCATGTGGGCTACTGACTTTTTTGTATTTTATTTAATATCAGTCTGTTTTTCTTCACATCCGACATATACGACTTGATGTCTGATTGATTGATGTTTTCTTTGCATGTTTTTTGTTGTTATTGTTCCGGATTGTGCTGAATAATGGTGGGCCTACATAGCTCAGTCGGTAGAGCATCAGACTTTTAAGAACATTAGGATAAAGTCATCTGAGGGTCTGGGGTTCAAGTCCCCATGTGGGCTACTGACTTTTTTGTATTTTATTTACTATCAGTCTGTTTTTCTTCACATCCGACATATACGACTTGATGTATGATTGATTGATGTTTTCTTTTCATGTTTTTTGTTGTTATTGTTCCGGATTGTGCTGAATAATGGTGGGCCTACATAGCTCAGTCGGTAGAGCATCAGACTTTTAAGAACATTAGGATAAAGTCATCTGAGGGTCTGGGGTTCAAGTCCCCATGTGGGCTACTGACTTTTTGTATTTTATTTACTATCAGTCTGTTTTTCTTCACATCCGACATATACGACTTGATGTCTGATTGATTGATGTTTTCTTTTTATGTTTTTTGTTGTTATTGTTCCGGATTGTGCTGAATAATGGTGGGCCTACATAGCTCAGTCGGTAGAGCTTCAGACTTTTAAGAACATTAGGATAAAGTCATCTGAGGGTCTTCGGTTCAAGTCCCAATGTGGGCTACTGACTTTTTTGTATTTTATTTACTATCAGTCTGTTTTTCTTCACATCCGACATATACGACTTGATGTATGATTGATTGATGTTTTCTTTTCATGTTTTTTGTTGTTATTGTTCCGGATTGTGCTGAATAATGGTGGGCCTACATAGCTCAGTCGGTAGAGCATCAGACTTTTAAGAACATTAGGATAAAGTCATCTGGGGGTCTGGGGTTCAAGTCACCATGTGGGCTACTGACTTTTTTGTATTTTATTTACTATCAGTCTGTTTTTCTTCATACACGACTTGATGTCTGATTGATTGATGTTTTCTTTTCATGTTTTTTGTTGTTATTGTTCCGGATTGTGGTGAATAATGGTGGGCCTACATAGCTCAGTCGGTAGAGCATCAGACTTTTAAGAACATTAGGATAAAGTCATCTGAGGGTCTTCGGTTCAAGTCCCAATGTGGGCTACTGACTTTTTTGTATTTTATTTACTATCAGTCTGTTTTTCTTCACATCCGACATATACGACTTGATGTCTGATTGATTGATGTTTTCTTTTCATGTTTTTTGTTGTTATTGTTCCGGATTGTGCTGAATAATGGTGGGCCTACATAGCTCAGTCGGTAGAGCATCAGACTTTTAAGAACATTAGGATAAAGTCATCTGAGGGTCTTCGGTTCAAGTCCCAATGTGGGCTACTGACTGTTTTGTATTTTATTTACTATCAGTCTGTTTTTCTTAAAATTCGACATATACGACTTGATGTCTGATTGGTTGATGTTTTCTTTTCATGTTTTTTGTTGTTATTGTTCCAGATTGTGGCGAAGATGGGCGGGCCTACATAGCTCAGTCGGTAGAGCATCAGACGTTTTAGAACATTAGGATAAAGTCATCTGAGTGTCTGGGGTTCAAGTCCCAATGTTGGCTACTGACTTTTTTGTATTTTATTTACTATCAGTCTGTTTTTCTTCACATCCGACATATACGACTTGATGTCTGATTGATTGATGTTTTCTTTTCATGTTTTTTGTTGTTATTGTTCCGGATTGTGCTGAATAATGGTGGGCCTACATAGCTCAGTCGGTAGAGCATCAGACTTTTAAGAACATTAGGATCAAGTCATCTGAGGGTCTGGGGTTCAAGTCCCCATGTGGGCTACTGACTTTTTTGTATTTTATTTAATATCAGTCTGTTTTTCTTCACATCCGACATATACGACTTGATGTATGATTGAATGATGTTTTCTTTTCATGTTTTTTGTTGTTATTGTTCCGGATTGTGCTGAATAATAGTGGGCCTACATAGCTCAGTCGGTAGAGCATCAGACTTTTAAGACCATTAGGATCAAGTCATCTGAGGGTCTGGGGTTCAAGACCCCATGTGGGCTACTGACTTTTTTGTATTTTATTTAATATCAGTCTGTTTTTCTTCACATCCGACATATACGACTTGATGTCTGATTGATTGATGTTTTCTTTTCATGTTTTTTGTTGTTATTGTTCCAGATTGTGGTGAATAATGGTGGGCCTACATAGCTCAGTCGGTAGAGCATCAGACTTTTAAGAACATTAGGATCAAGTCATCTGAGGGTCTGGGGTTCAAGTCCCCATGTGGGCTACTGACTTTTTTGTATTTTATTTAATATCAGTCTGTTTTTCTTCACATCCGACATATACGACTTGATGTCTGATTGATTGATGTTTTCTTTGCATGTTTTTTGTTGTTATTGTTCCGGATTGTGCTGAATAATGGTGGGCCTACATAGCTCAGTCGGTAGAGCATCAGACTTTTAAGAACATTAGGATAAAGTCATCTGAGGGTCTGGGGTTCAAGTCCCCATGTGGGCTACTGACTTTTTTGTATTTTATTTACTATCAGTCTGTTTTTCTTCACATCCGACATATACGACTTGATGTCTGATTGATTGATGTTTTCTTTTCATGTTTTTTGTTGTTATTGTTCCGGATTGTGCTGAATAATGGTGGGCCTACATAGCTCAGTCGGTAGAGCATCAGACTTTTAAGAACATTAGGATAAAGTCATCTGAGGGTCTTCGGTTCAAGTCCCAATGTGGGCTACTGACTGTTTTGTATTTTATTTACTATCAGTCTGTTTTTCTTAACATTCGACATATACGACTTGATGTCTGATTGGTTGATGTTTTCTTTTCATGTTTTTTGTTGTTATTGTTCCAGATTGTGGCGAAGATGGGCGGGCCTACATAGCTCAGTCGGTAGAGCATCAGACGTTTTAGAACATTAGGATAAAGTCATCTGAGTGTCTGGGGTTCAAGTCCCAATGTTGGCTACTGACTTTTTTGTATTTTATTTACTATCAGTCTGTTTTTCTTCACATCCGACATATACGACTTGATGTCTGATTGATTGATGTTTTCTTTTCATGTTTTTTGTTGTTATTGTTCCGGATTGTGCTGAATAATGGTGGGCCTACATAGCTCAGTCGGTAGAGCATCAGACTTTTAAGAACATTAGGATCAAGTCATCTGAGGGTCTGGGGTTCAAGTCCCCATGTGGGCTACTGACTTTTTTGTATTTTATTTAATATCAGTCTGTTTTTCTTCACATCCGACATATACGACTTGATGTATGATTGAATGATGTTTTCTTTTCATGTTTTTTGTTGTTATTGTTCCGGATTGTGCTGAATAATGGTGGGCCTACATAGCTCAGTCGGTAGAGCATCAGACTTTTAAGAACATTAGGATCAAGTCATCTGAGGGTCTGGGGTTCAAGACCCCATGTGGGCTACTGACTTTTTTGTATTTTATTTAATATCAGTCTGTTTTTCTTCACATCCGACATATACGACTTGATGTCTGATTGATTGATGTTTTCTTTTCATGTTTTTTGTTGTTATTGTTCCAGATTGTGGTGAATAATGGTGGGCCTACATAGCTCAGTCGGTAGAGCATCAGACTTTTAAGAACATTAGGATCAAGTCATCTGAGGGTCTGGGGTTCAAGTCCCCATGTGGGCTACTGACTTTTTTGTATTTTATTTAATATCAGTCTGTTTTTCTTCACATCCGACATATACGACTTGATGTCTGATTGATTGATGTTTTCTTTGCATGTTTTTTGTTGTTATTGTTCCGGATTGTGCTGAATAATGGTGGGCCTACATAGCTCAGTCGGTAGAGCATCAGACTTTTAAGAACATTAGGATAAAGTCATCTGAGGGTCTGGGGTTCAAGTCCCCATGTGGGCTACTGACTTTTTTGTATTTTATTTACTATCAGTCTGTTTTTCTTCACATCCGACATATACGACTTGATGTATGATTGATTGATGTTTTCTTTTCATGTTTTTTGTTGTTATTGTTCCGGATTGTGCTGAATAATGGTGGGCCTACATAGCTCAGTCGGTAGAGCATCAGACTTTTAAGAACATTAGGATAAAGTCATCTGAGGGTCTGGGGTTCAAGTCCCCATGTGGGCTACTGACTCTTTTGTATTTTATTTACTATCAGTCTGTTTTTGTTCATATACGACTTGATGTCTGATTGATTGATGTTTTCTTTTCATGTTTTTTGTTGTTATTGTTCCGGATTGTGCTGAATAATGGTGGGCCTACATAGCTCAGTCGGTAGAGCATCAGACTTTTAAGAACATTAGGATAAAGTCATCTGAGGGTCTGGGGTTCAAGTCCTCATGTGGGCTACTGACTTTTTTGTATTTTATTTAATATCAGTCTGTTTTTCTTCACATCCGACATATACGACTTGATGTCTGATTGATTGATGTTTTCTGTGCATGTTTTTTGTTGTTATTGTTCCGGATTGTGCTGAATAATGGTGGGCCTACATAGCTCAGTTGGTAGAGCATCAGACTTTTAAGAACATTAGGATAAAGTCATCTGAGGGTCTGGGGTTCAAGTTCCCATGTGGGCTACTGACTGTTTTGTATTTTATTTACTATCAGTCTGTTTTTCTTAACATCCGACATATACGACTTGATGTCTGATTGATTGATGTTTTCTTTTCATGTTTTTTATTGTTATTGTTCCAGATTGTGGCGAAGATGGGCGGGCCTACATAGCTCAGTCGGTAGAGCATCAGACGTTTTAGAACATTAGGATAAAGTCATCTGAGGGTCTGGGGTTCAAGTCCCCATGTGGGCTACTGACTTTTTTGTATTTTATTTAATATCAGTCTGTTTTTCTTCACATCCGACATATACGACTTGATGTCTGATTGATTGATGTTTTCTTTTCATGTTTTTTGTTGTGATTGTTCCAGATTGTGGTGAATAATGGTGGGCCTACATAGCTCAGTCGGTAGAGCATCAGACTTTTAAAAACATTAGGATAAAGTCATCTGAGGGTCTGGGGTTCAAGTCCCCATGTGGGCTACTGACTTTTTTGTATTTTATTTAATATCAGTCTGTTTTTCTTCACATCCGACATATACGACTTGATGTCTGATTGATTGATGTTTTCTTTTCATGTTTTTTGTTGTTATTGTTCCAGATTGTGGTGAATAATGGTGGGCCTACATAGCTCAGTCGGTAGAGCATCAGACTTTTAAGAACATTAGGATAAAGTCATCTGAGGGTCTGGGGTTCAAGTCCCCATGTGGGCTACTGACTTTTTTGTATTTTATTTACTATCAGTCTGTTTTTCTTCACATCCGACATATACGACTTTATGTATGATTGATTGATGTTTTCTTTTCATGTTTTTTGTTGTTATTGTTCCAGATTGTGGCAAAGATGGGCGGGCCTACATAGCTCAGTCGGTAGAGCATCAGACTTTTAAGAACATTAGGATAAAGTCATCTGAGGGTCTGGGGTTCAAGTCCCCATGTGGGCTACTGACTTTTTTGTATTTTATTTACTATCAGTCTGTTTTTCTTCACATCCGACATATACGACTTGATGTATGATTGATTGATGTTTTCTTTTCATGTTTTTTGTTGTTATTGTTCCGGATTGTGCTGAATAATGGTGGGCCTACATAGCTCAGTCGGTAGAGAATCAGACTTTTAAGAACATTAGGATAAAGTCATCTGGGGTTCAAGTTCCCATGTGGGCTACTGACTGTTTTGTATTTTATTTAATATCAGTCTGTTTTTCTTAACATCCGACATATACGACTTGATGTCTGATTGATTGATGTTTTCTTTTCATGTTTTTTGTTGTTATTGTTCCAGATTGTGGCGAAGATGGGCGGGCCTACATAGCTCAGTCGGTAGAGCATCAGACGTTTTAGAACATTAGGATAAAGTCATCTGAGGGTCTGGGGTTCAAGTCCCCATGTGGGCTACTGACTTTTTTGTATTTTATTTAATATCAGTCTGTTTTTCTTCACATCCGACATATACGACTTGATGTCTGATTGATTGATGTTTTCTTTTCATGTTTTTTGTTGTTATTGTTCCAGATTGTGGTGAATAATGGTGGGCCTACATAGCTCAGTCGGTAGAGCCTCAGACTTTTAAGAACATTAGGATAAAGTCATCTGAGGGTCTGGGGTTCAAGTCCCCATGTGGGCTACTGACTTTTTTGTATTTTATTTACTATCAGTCTGTTTTTCTTCACATCCGACATATACGACTTGATGTATGATTGATTGATGTTTTCTTTTCATGTTTTTTGTTGTTATTGTTCCAGATTGTGGCAAAGATGGGCGGGCCTACATAGCTCAGTCGGTAGAGCATCAGACTTTTAAGAACATTAGGATAAAGTCATCTGAGGGTCTGGAGTTCACGTCCCCATGTGGGCTACTGACTTTTTTGTATTTTATTTACTATCAGTCTGTTTTTCTTCACATCCGACATATACGACTTGATGTCTGATTGATTGATGTTTTCTTTTCATGTTTTTTGTTGTTATTGTTCCAGATTGTGGTGAATAATGGTGGGCCTCCATAGCTCAGTCGGTAGAGCATCAGACTTTTAAGAACATTAGGATAAAGTCATCTGAGGGTCTGGGGTTCAAGTCCCCATGTGGGCTACTGACTTTTTTGTATTTTATTTAATATCAGTCTGTTTTTCTTCACATCCGACATATACGACTTGATGTATGATTGATTGATGTTTTCTTTTCATGTTTTTTGTTGTTATTGTTCCAGATTGTGGTGAATAATGGTGGGCCTACATAGCTCAGTCGGTAGAGCATCAGACTTTTAAGAACATTAGGATAAAGTCATCTGGGGTTCAAGTCCCCATGTGGGCTACTGACTTTTTTGTATTTTATTTAATATCAGTCTGTTTTTCTTCACATCCGACATATACGACTTGATGTCTGATTGATTGATGTTTTCTTTTAATGTTTTTTGTTGTTATTGTTCCAGATTGTGGTGAAGATGAAAGGGCCTACATAGCTCAGTCGGTAGAGCATCAGACTTTTAAGAACATTAGGTTGAAGTTATCTGAGTGTATGGGGTTCAAGTCCCCATGTGGGCTACTGACTTTTTTGCATTTTATTTACTATCAGTCTGTTTTTCTTCACATCCGACATATACGACTTGATGTCTGATTGATTGATGTTTTCTTTTCATGTTTTTTGTTGTTATTGTTCCGGATTGTGCTGAATAATGGTGGGCCTACATAGCTCAGTCGGTAGAGCATCAGACTTTTAAGAACATTAGGATAAAGTCATCTGAGGGTCTGGGGTTCAAGTCCCCATGTGGGCTACTGACTTTTTTGTATTTTATTTACGATCAGTCTGTTTTTCTTCACATCCGACATATACGACTTGATGTATGATTGATTGATGTTTTCTTTTCATGTTTTTTGTGGTTATTGTTCCGGATTGTGCTGAATAATGGTGGGCCTACATAGCTCAGTCGGTAGAGCATCAGACTTTTAAGAACATTAGGATAAAGTCATCTGAGGGTCTGGGGTTCAAGTCCCCATGTGGGCTACTGACTTTTTTGTATTTTATTTACTATCAGTCTGTTTTTCTTCACATCCGACATATACGACTTGATGTCTGATTGATTGATGTTTTCTTTTCATGTTTTTTGTTGTTATTGTTCCGGATTAAGCTGAATAATGGTGGGCCTACATAGCTCAGTCGGTAGAGCATCAGACTTTTAAGAACATTAGGATAAAGTCATCTGAGGGTCTGGAGTTCAAGTCCCCATGTGGGCTACTGACTTTTTTGTATTTTATTTACTATCAGTCTGTTTTTCTTCACATCCGACATATACGACTTGATGTCTGATTGATTGATGTTTTCTTTTCATGTTTTTTGTTGTTATTGTTCCAGATTGTGGTGAATAATGGTGGGCCTACATAGCTCAGTCGGTAGAGCATCAGACTTTTAAGAACATTAGGATAAAGTCATCTGAGGGTCTGGGGTTCAAGTCCCCATGTGGGCTACTGACTTTTTTGTATTTTATTTAATATCAGTCTGTTTTTCTTCACATCCGACATATACGACTTGATGTCTGATTGATTGATGTTTTCTTTTCATGTTTTTTGTTGTGATTGTTCCAGATTGTGGTGAATAATGGTGGGCCTACATAGCTCAGTCGGTAGAGCATCAGACTTTTAAGAACATTAGGATAAAGTAATCTGAGGGTCTGGGGTTCAAGTCCCCATGTGGGCTACTGACTTTTTTGTATTTTATTTAATATCAGTCTGTTTTTCTTCACATCCGACATATACGACTTGATGTATGATTGATTGATGTTTTCTTTTCATGTTTTTTGTTGTGATTTTTCCAGATTGTGGTGAATAATGGTGGGCCTACATAGCTCAGTCGGTAGAGCATCAGACTTTTAAGAACATTAGGATAAAGTAATCTGAGGGTCTGGGGTTCAAGTCCCCATGTGGGCTACTGACTTTTTTGTATTTTATTTAATATCAGTCTGTTTTTCTTCACATCCGACATATACGACTTGATGTATGATTGATTGATGTTTTCTTTTCATGTTTTTTGTTGTTATTGTTCCAGATTGTGGTGAATAATGGTGGGCCTACATAGCTCAGTCGGTAGAGCATCAGACTTTTAAGAACATTAGGATAAAGTCATCTGGGGTTCAAGTCCCCATGTGGGCTACTGACTTTTTTGTATTTTATTTACTATCAGTCTGTTTTTCTTCACATCCGACATATACGACTTGATGTCTGATTGATTGATGTTTTCTTTTCATGTTTTTTGTTGTTATTGTTCCAGATTGTGGTGAAGATGAAAGGGCCTACATAGCTCAGTCGGTAGAGCATCAGACTTTTAAGAACATTAGGTTAAAGTTATCTGAGTGTATGGGGTTCAAGTCCCCATGTGGGCTACTGACTTTTTTGCATTTTATTTACTATCAGTCTGTTTTTCTTCTCATCCGACATATACGACTTGATGTCTGATTGATTGATGTTTTCTTTTCATGTTTTTTGTTGTTATTGTTCCGGATTGTGCTGAATAATGGTGGGCCTACATAGCTCAGTCGGTAGAGCATCAGACTTTTAAGAACATTAGGATAAAGTCATCTGAGGGTCTGGGGTTCAAGTCCCCATGTGGGCTACTGACTTTTTTGTATTTTATTTACGATCAGTCTGTTTTTCTTCACATCCGACATATACGACTTGATGTATGATTGATTGATGTTTTCTTTTCATGTTTTTTGTGGTTATTGTTCCGGATTGTGCTGAATAATGGTGGGCCTACATAGCTCAGTCGGTAGAGCATCAGACTTTTAAGAACATTAGGATAAAGTCATCTGAGGGTCTGGGGTTCAAGTCCCCATGTGGGCTACTGACTTTTTTGTATTTTATTTAATATCAGTCTGTTTTTCTTCACATCCGACATATACGACTTGATGTCTGATTGATTGATGTTTTCTTTTCATGTTTTTTGTTGTGATTGTTCCAGATTGTGGTGAATAATGGTGGGCCTACATAGCTCAGTCGGTAGAGCATCAGACTTTTAAGAACATTAGGATAAAGTAATCTGAGGGTCTGGGGTTCAAGTCCCCATGTGGGCTACTGACTTTTTTGTATTTTATTTAATATCAGTCTGTTTTTCTTCACATCCGACATATACGACTTGATGTATGATTGATTGATGTTTTCTTTTCATGTTTTTTGTTGTGATTGTTCCAGATTGTGGTGAATAATGGTGGGCCTACATAGCTCAGTCGGTAGAGCATCAGACTTTTAAGAACATTAGGATAAAGTAATCTGAGGGTCTGGGGTTCAAGTCCCCATGTGGGCTACTGACTTTTTTGTATTTTATTTAATATCAGTCTGTTTTTCTTAACATCCGACATATACGACTTGATGTATGATTGATTGATGTTTTTTTTTCATGTTTTTTGTTGTTATTGTTCCAGATTGTGGTGAATAATGGTGGGCCTACATAGCTCAGTCGGTAGAGCATCAGACTTTTAAGAACATTAGGATAAAGTCATCTGGGGTTCAAGTCCCCATGTGGGCTACTGACTTTTTTGTATTTTATTTACTATCAGTCTGTTTTTCTTCACATCCGACATATACGACTTGATGTCTGATTGATTGATGTTTTCTTTTCATGTTTTTTGTTGTTATTGTTCCAGATTGTGGTGAAGATGAAAGGGCCTACATAGCTCAGTCGGTAGAGCATCAGACTTTTAAGAACATTAGGTTAAAGTTATCTGAGTGTATGGGGTTCAAGTCCCCATGTGGGCTACTGACTTTTTTGCATTTTATTTACTATCAGTCTGTTTTTCTTCACATCCGACATATACGACTTGATGTATGATTGATTGATGTTTTCTTTTCATGTTTTTTGTGGTTATTGTTCCGGATTGTGCTGAAAAATGGTGGGCCTACATAGCTCAGTCGGTAGAGCATCAGACTTTTAAGAACATTAGGATAAAGTCATCTGAGGGTCTGGGGTTCAAGTCCCCATGTGGGCTACTGACTTTTTTTTATTTTATTTACTATCAGTCTGTTTTTCTTCACATCCGACATATACGACTTGATGTCTGATTGATTGATGTTTTCTTTTCATGTTTTTTGTTGTTATTGTTCCGGATTGTGCTGAATAATGGTGGGCCTACATAGCTCAGTCGGTAGAGCATCAGACTTTTAAGAACATTAGGATAAAGTCATCTGAGGGTCTGGGGTCCAAGTCCCCATGTGGGCTACTGACTTTTTTGTATTTTATTTACTATCAGTCTGTTTTTCTTCACATCCGACATATACGACTTGATGTCTGATTGATTGATGTTTTCTTTTCATGTTTTTTGTTGTTATTGTTCCGGATTGTGGTGAATAATGGTGGGCCTACATAGCTCAGTCGGTAGAGCATCAGACTTTTAAGAACATTAGGATAAAGTCATCTAAGGGTCTGGGGTTCAAGTCCCCATGTGGACTACTGACTGTTTTGTATTTTATTTAGTATCAGTCTGTTTTTCTTAACATCCGACATATACGACTTGATGTATGATTGATTGATGTTTTCTTTTCATGTTTTTTGTTGTTATTGTTCCAGATTGTGGTGAATAATGGTGGGCCTACATAGCTCAGTCGGTAGAGCATCAGACTTTTAAGAACATTAGGATAAAGTCATCTGAGGGTCTGGGGTTCAAGTCCCCATGTGGGCTACTGACTTTTTTGTATTTTATTTACTATCAGTCTGTTTTTCTTCACATCTGACATATACGACTTGATGTCTGATTGATTGATGTTTTCTTTTCATGTTTTTTGTTGTTATTGTTCCAGATTGTGGTTGATAATGGTGGGCCTACATAGCTCAGTCGGAGGAGCATCAGACTTTTAAGAACATTAGGATAAAGTCATCTGAGGGTCTGGGGTTCAAGTCCCCATGTGGGCTACTGACTTTTTTGTATTTTATTTAATATCAGTCTGTTTTTCTTCACATCCGACATATACGACTTGATGTCTGATTGATTGATGTTTTCTTTTCATGTTTTTTGTTGTTATTGTTCCAGATTGTGGTGAATAATGGTGGGCCTACATTGCTCAGTCGGTAGAGCATCAGACTTTTAAGAACATTAGGATAAAGTCATCTGAGGGTCTGGGGTTCAAGTCCCCATGTGGGCTACTGACTTTTTTGTATTTTCTTTACTATCAGTCTGTTTTTCTTCACATCCGACATATACGACTTGATGTATGATTGATTGATGTTTTCTTTTCATGTTTTTTGTTGTTATTGTTCCGGATTGTGCTGAATAATGGTGGGCCTACATAGCTCAGTCGGTAGAGCATCAGACTTTTAAGAACATTAGGATAAAGTCATCTGAGGTTCAAGTCCCCATGTGGGCTACTGACTTTTTTGTATTTTATTTACTATCAGTCTGTTTTTCTTCACATCCGACATATACGACTTGATGTCTGATTGATTGATGTTTTCTTTTCATGTTTTTTGTTGTTATTGTTCCGGATTGTGCTGAATAATGGTGGGCCTACATAGCTCAGTCGGTAGAGCATCAGACTTTTAAGAACATTAGGATAAAGTCATCTGAGGGTCTGGAGTTCAAGTCCCCATGTGGGCTAATGACTTTTTTGTATTTTATTTACTATCAGTCTGTTTTTCTTCACATCCGACATATACGACTTGATGTCTGATTGATTGATGTTTTCTTTTCATGTTTTTTGTTGTTATTGTTCCAGATTGTGGTGAATAATGGTGGGCCTACATAGCTCAGTCGGTAGAGCATCAGACTTTTAAGAACATTAGGATAAAGTCATCTGAGGGTCTGGGGTTCAAGTCCCCATGTGGGCTACTGACTTTTTTGTATTTTATTTAATATCAGTCTGTTTTTCTTCACATCCGACATATACGACTTGATGTCTGATTGATTGATGTTTTCTTTTCATGTTTTTTGTTGTGATTGTTCCAGATTGTGGTGAATAATGGTGGGCCTACATAGCTCAGTCGGTAGAGCATCAGACTTTTAAGAACATTAGGATAAAGTAATCTGAGGGTCTGGGGTTCAAGTCCCCATGTGGGTTACTGACTTTTTTGTATTTTATTTAATATCAGTCTGTTTTTCTTCACATCCGACATATACGACTTGATGTATGATTGATTGATGTTTTCTTTTCATGTTTTTTGTTGTGATTGTTCCAGATTGTGGTGAATAATGGTGGGCCTACATAGCTCAGTCGGTAGAGCATCAGACTTTTAAGAACATTAGGATAAAGTAATCTGAGGGTCTGGGGTTCAAGTCCCCATGTGGGCTACTGACTTTTTTGTATTTTATTTAATATCAGTCTGTTTTTCTTCACATCCGACATATACGACTTGATGTCTGATTGATTGATGTTTTCTTTTCATGTTTTTTGTTGTTATTGTTCCAGATTGTGGTGAATAATGGTGGGCCTACATAGCTCAGTCGGTAGAGCATCAGACTTTTAAGAACATTAGGATAAAGTCATCTGGGGTTCAAGTCCCCATGTGGGCTACTGACTTTTTTGTATTTTATTTACTATCAGTCTGTTTTTCTTCACATCCGACATATACGACTTGATGTCTGATTGATTGATGTTTTCTTTTCATGTTTTTTGTTGTTATTGTTCCAGATTGTGGTGAAGATGAAAGGGCCTACATAGCTCAGTCGGTAGAGCATCAGACTTTTAAGAACATTAGGTTAAAGTTATCTGAGTGTATGGGGTTCAAGTCCCCATGTGGGCTACTGACTTTTTTGCATTTTATTTACTATCAGTCTGTTTTTCTTCACATCCGACATATACGACTTGATGTATGATTGATTGATGTTTTCTTTTCATGTTTTTTGTGGTTATTGTTCCGGATTGTGCTGAATAATGGTGGGCCTACATAGCTCAGTCGGTAGAGCATCAGACTTTTAAGAACATTAGGATAAAGTCATCTGAGGGTCTGGGGTTCAAGTCCCCATGTGGGCTACTGACTTTTTTTTATTTTATTTACTATCAGTCTGTTTTTCTTCACATCCGACATATACGACTTGATGTCTGATTGATTGATGTTTTCTTTTCATGTTTTTTGTTGTTATTGTTCCGGATTGTGCTGAATAATGGTGGGCCTACATAGCTCAGTCGGTAGAGCATCAGACTTTTAAGAACATTAGGATAAAGTCATCTGAGGGTCTGGGGTCCAAGTCCCCATGTGGGCTACTGACTTTTTTGTATTTTATTTACTATCAGTCTGTTTTTCTTCACATCCGACATATACGACTTGATGTCTGATTGATTGATGTTTTCTTTTCATGTTTTTTGTTGTTATTGTTCCGGATTGTGGTGAATAATGGTGGGCCTACATAGCTCAGTCGGTAGAGCATCAGACTTTTAAGAACATTAGGATAAAATCATCTAAGGGTCTGGGGTTCAAGTCCCCATGTGGGCTACTGACTTTTTTGTATTTTATTTAATATCAGTCTGTTTTTCTTCACATCCGACATATACGACTTGATGTCTGATTGATTGATGTTTTCTTTTCATGTTTTTTGTTGTTATTCTTCCAGATTGTGGTGAATAATGGTGGGCCTACATAGCTCAGTCGGTAGAGCATCAGACTTTTAAGAACATTAGGATAAAGTCATCTGAGGGTCTGGGGTTCAAGTCCCCATGTGGGCTACTGACTTTTTTGTATTTTATTTACTATCAGTCTGTTTTTCTTCACATCCGACATATACGACTTGATGTATGATTGATTGATGTTTTCTTTTCATGTTTTTTGTTGTTATTGTTCCGGATTGTGCTGAATAATGGTGGGCCTACATAGCTCAGTCGGTAGAGCATCAGACTTTTAAGAACATTAGGATAAAGTCATCTGAGGGTCTGGAGTTCAAGTCCCCATGTGGGCTAATGACTTTTTTATATTTTATTTACTATCAGTCTGTTTTTTTTCACATCCGACATATACGACTTGATGTCTGATTGATTGATGTTTTCTTTTCATGTTTTTTGTTGTTATTGTTCCAGATTGTGGTTGATAATGGTGGGCCTACATAGCTCAGTCGGAGGAGCATCAGACTTTTAAGAACATTAGGATAAAGTCATCTGAGGGTCTAAGGTTCAAGTCCCCATGTGGGCTACTGACTTTTTTGTATTTTATTTAATATCAGTCTGTTTTTCTTCACATCCGACATATACGACTTGATGTCTGATTGATTGATGTTTTCTTTTCATGTTTTTTGTTGTTATTGTTCCAGATTGTGGTTGATAATGGTGGGCCTACATTGCTCAGTCGGTAGAGCATCAGACTTTTAAGAACATTAGGATAAAGTCATCTGGGGTTCAAGTCCCCATGTGGGCTACTGACTTTTTTGTATTTTATTTACTATCAGTCTGTTTTTCTTCACATCCGACATATACGACTTGATGTATGATTGATTGATGTTTTCTTTTCATGTTTTTTGTTGTTATTGTTCCGGATTGTGCTGAATAACGGTGGGCCTACATAGCTCAGTCGGTAGAGCATCAGACTTTTAAGAACATTAGGATAAAGTCATCTGGGGTTCAAGTCCCCATGTGGGCTACTGACTTTTTTGTATTTTATTTACTATCAGTCTGTTTTTCTTCACATCCGACATATACGACTTGATGTCTGATTGATTGATGTTTTCTTTTCATGTTTTTTGTTGTTATTGTTCCAGATTGTGGTGAAGATGAAAGGGCCTACATAGCTCAGTCGGTAGAGCATCAGACTTTTAAGAACATTAGGTTAAAGTTATCTGAGTGTATGGGGTTCAAGTCCCCATGTGGGCTACTGACTTTTTTGCATTTTATTTACTATCAGTCTGTTTTTCTTCACATCCGACATATACGACTTGATGTATGATTGATTGATGTTTTCTTTTCATGTTTTTTGTGGTTATTGTTCCGGATTGTGCTGAATAATGGTGGGCCTACATAGCTCAGTCGGTAGAGCATCAGACTTTTAAGAACATTAGGATAAAGTCATCTAAGGGTCTGGGGTTCAAGTCCCCATGTGGACTACTGACTGTTTTGTATTTTATTTAGTATCAGTCTGTTTTTCTTAACATCCGACATATACGACTTGATGTATGATTGATTGATGTTTTCTTTTCATGTTTTTTGTTGTTATTGTTCCAGATTGTGGTGAATAATGGTGGGCCTACATAGCTCAGTCGGTAGAGCATCAGACTTTTAAGAACATTAGGATAAAGTAATCTGAGGGTCTGGGGTTCAAGTCCCCATGTGGGCTACTGACTTTTTTGTATTTTATTTACTATCAGTCTGTTTTTCTTCACATCCGACATATACGACTTGATGTCTGATTGATTGATGTTTTCTTTTCATGTTTTTTGTTGTTATTGTTCCGGATTGTGCTGAATAATGGTGGGCCTACATAGCTCAGTCGGTAGAGCATCAGACTTTTAAGAACATTAGGATAAAGTCATCTGAGGGTCTGGAGTTCAAGTCCCCATGTGGGCTAATGACTTTTTTATATTTTATTTACTATCAGTCTGTTTTTCTTCACATCCGACATATACGACTTGATGTCTGATTGATTGATGTTTTCTTTTCATGTTTTTTGTTGTTATTGTTCCAGATTGTGGTTGATAATGGTGGGCCTACATAGCTCAGTGGGAGGAGCATCAGACTTTTAAGAACATTAGGATCAAGTCATCTGAGGGTCTGGGGTTCAAGTCCCCATGTGGGCTACTGACTTTTTTGTATTTTATTTAATATCAGTCTGTTTTTCTTCACATCCGACATATACGACTTGATGTCTGATTGATTGATGTTTTCTTTTCATGTTTTTTGTTGTGATTGTTCCAGATTGTGCTGAATAATGGTGGGCCTACATAGCTCAGTCGGTAGAGCATCAGACTTTTAAGAACATTAGGATAAAGTCATCTGAGGGTCTGGGGTTCAAGTCCCCATGTGGGCTACTGACTTTTTTGTATTTTATTTAATATCAGTCTGTTTTTCTTCACATCCGATATATACGACTTGATGTCTGATTGATTGATGTTTTCTTTTCATGTTTTTTGTTGTGATTGTTCCAGATTGTGCTGAATAATGGTGGGCCTACATAGCTCAGTCGGTAGAGCATCAGACTTTTAAGAACATTAGGATAAAGTCATCTGAGGGTCTGGGGTTCAAGTCCCCATGTGGGCTACTGACTTTTTTGTATTTTATTTTATATCAGTCTGTTTTTCTTCACATCCGACATATACGACTTGATGTATGATTGATTGATGTTTTCTTTTCATGTTTTTTGTTGTTATTGTTCCAGATTGTGGTGAATAATGGTGGGCCTACATTGCTCAGTCGGTAGAGCATCAGACTTTTAAGAACATTAGGATAAAGTCATCTGAGGGTCTGGTGTTCAAGTCCCCATGTGGGCTACTGACTTTTTTGTATTTTCTTTACTATCAGTCTGTTTTTCTTCACATCCGACATATACGACTTGATGTATGATTGATTGATGTTTTCTTTTCATGTTTTTTGTTGTTATTGTTCCGGATTGTGCTGAATAATGGTGGGCCTACATAGCTCAGTCGGTAGAGCATCAGACTTTTAAGAACATTAGGATAAAGTCATCTGAGGGTCTGGAGTTCAAGTCCCCAAGTGGGCTACTGACTTTTTTGTATTTTATTTACTATCAGTCTGTTTTTCTTCACATCCGACATATACGACTTGATGTCTGATTGATTGATGTTTTCTTTTCATGTTTTTTGTTGTTATTGTTCCAGATTGTGGTGAATAATGGTGGGCCTACATAGCTCAGTCGGTAGAGCATCAGACTTTTAAGAACATTAGGATAAAGTCATCTGAGGGTCTGGGGTTCAAGTCCCCATGTGGGCTACTGACTTTTTTGTATTTTATTTAATATCAGTCTGTTTTTCTTCACATCTGACATATACGACTTGATGTCTGATTGATTGATGTTTTCTTTTCATGTTTTTTGTTGTTATTGTTCCAGATTGTGGTGAATAATGGTGGGCCTACATAGCTCAGTCGGTAGAGCATCAGACTTTTAAGAACATTAGGATAAAGTCATCTGAGGGTCTGGGGTTCAAGTCCCCATGTGGGCTACTGACTTTTTTGTATTTTATTTAATATCAGTCTGTTTTTCTTCACATCCGACATATACGACTTGATGTCTGATTGATTGATGTTTTCTTTTCATGTTTTTTGTTGTTATTGTTCCGGATTGTGCTGAGTAATGGTGGGCCTACATAGCTCAGTCGGTAGAGCATCAGACTTTTAAGAACATTAGGATAAAGTCATCTGAGGGTCTGGGGTTCAAGTCCCCATGTGGGCTACTGATATTTTTGTATTTTATTTACTATCAGTCTGTTTTTCTTCACATCCGACATATACGACTTGATGTCTGATTGATTGATGTTTTCTTTGCATGTTTTTTGTTGTTATTGTTCCAGATTGTGGTGAATAATGGTGGGCCTACATAGCTCAGTCGATAGAGCATCAGACTTTTAAGAACATTAGGATAAAGTCATCTGAGGGTCTGGGGTTCAGGTCCCCATGTGGGCTACTGACTTTTTTGTATTTTATTTACTATCAGTCTGTTTTTCTTCACATCCGACATATACGACTTGATGTCTGATTGATTGATGTTTTCTTTTCATGTTTTTTGTTGTTATTGTTCCGGATTGTGCTGAATAATGGTGGGCCTACATAGCTCAGTCGGTAGAGCATCAGACTTTTAAGAACATTAGGATTAGGATAAAGTCATCTGAAGGTCTGGGGTTCAAGTCCCCATGTGGGCTACTGACTTTTTTGTATTTTATTTAATATCAGTCTGTTTTTCTTCACATCCGACATATACGACTTGATGTCTGATTGATTGATGTTTTCTTTTCATGTTTTTTGTTGTTATTGTTCCGGATTGTGGTGAATAATGGTGGGCCTACATAGCTCAGTCGGTAGAGCATCAGACTTTTAAGAACATTAGGATTAGGATAAAGTCATCTGAGGGTCTGGGGTTCAAGTCCCCATGTGGGCTACTGACTTTTTTGTATTTTATTTAATATCAGTCTGTTTTTCTTCACATCCGACATATACGACTTGATGTCTGATTGATTGATGTTTTCTTTTCATGTTTTTTGTTGTTATTGTTCCGGACTGTGGTGAATAATGGTGGGCCTACATAGCTCAGTCGGTAGAGCATGAGACTTTTAAGAACATTAGGATAAAGTCATCTGAGGGTCTGGGGTTCAAGTCCCCATGGGGGCTACTGACTTTTTTGTATTTTATTTAATATCAGTCTGTTTTTCTTCACATCCGACATATACGACTTGATGTCTGATTGATTGATGTTTTCTTTTCATGTTTTTTGTTGTTATTGTTCCGGATTGTGGTGAATAATGGTGGGCCTACATAGCTCAGTCGGTAGAGCATCAGACTTTTAAGAACATTAGGAATAGGATAAAGTCATCTGGGGTTCAAGTCCCCATGTGGGCTACTGACTTTTTTGTATTTTATTTAATATCAGTCTGTTTTTCTTCACATCCGACATATACGACTTGATGTATGATTGATTGATGTTTTCTTTTCATGTTTTTTTTTGTGATTGTTCCAGATTGTGGTGAATAATGGTGGGCCTACATAGCTCAGTCGGTAGAGCATCAGACTTTTAAGAACATTAGGATTAGGATAAAGTCATCTGAGGGTCTGGGGTTCAAGTCCCCATGTGGGCTACTGACTTTTTTGTATTTTATTTAATATCAGTCTGTTTTTCTTCACATCCGACATATACGATTTGATGTATGATTGATTGATGTTTTCTTTTCATGTTTTTTGTTGTGATTGTTCCAGATTGTGGTGAATAATGGTGGGCCTACATAGCTCAGTCGGTAGAGCATCAGACTTTTAAGAACATTAGGATAAAGTCATCTGAGGGTCTGGGGTTCAAGTCCCCATGTGGGCTACTGACTTTTTTGTATTTTATTTAATATCAGTCTGTTTTTCTTAACATCCGACATATACGACTTGATGTCTGATTGATTGATGTTTTCTTTTCATGTTTTTTGTTGTTATTGTTCCAGATTGTGGTGAATAATGGTGGGCCTACATAGCTCAGTCGGTAGAGCATCAGACTTTTAAGAACATTAGGATAAAGTCATCTGAGGGTCTGGGGTTCAAGTCCCCATGTGGGCTACTGACTTTTTTGTATTTTATTTACTATCAGTCTGTTTTTCTTCACATCCGACATATACGACTTGATGTATGATTGATTGATGTTTTCTTTTCATGTTTTTTGTTGTTATTGTTCCGGATTGTGGTGAATAATGGTGGGCCTACATAGCTCAGTCGGTAGAGCATCAGACTTTTAAGAACATTAGGATAAAGTCATCTGAGGGTCTGGGGTTCAAGTCCCCATGTGGGCTACTGACTTTTTTGTATTTTATTTAATATCAGTCTGTTTTTCTTCACATCCGACATATACGACTTGATGTCTGATTGATTGATGTTTTCTTTTCATGTTTTTTGTTGTTATTGTTCCGGATTGTGCTGAATAATGGTGGGCCTACATAGCTCAGTCGGTAGAGCATCAGACTTTTAAGAACATTAGGATAAAGTCATCTGAGGGTCTGGGGTTCAAGTCCCCATGTGGGCTACTGACATTTTTGTATTTTATTTACTATCAGTCTGTTTTTCTTCACATCCGACATATACGACTTGATGTCTGATTGATTGATGTTTTCTTTTCATGTTTTTTGTTGTTATTGTTCCAGATTGTGGTGAATAATGGTGGGCCTACATAGCTCAGTCGATAGAGCATCAGACTTTTAAGAACATTAGGATAAAGTCATCTGAGGGTCTGGGGTTCAGGTCCCCATGTGGGCTACTGACTTTTTTGTATTTTATTTACTATCAGTCTGTTTTTCTTCACATCCGACATATACGACTTGATGTCTGATTGATTGATGTTTTCTTTTCATGTTTTTTGTTGTTATTGTTCCGGATTGTGGTGAATAATGGTGGGCCTACATAGCTCAGTCGGTAGAGCATCAGACTTTTAAGAACATTAGGATTAGGATAAAGTCATCTGAAGGTCTGGGGTTCAAGTCCCCATGTGGGCTACTGACTTTTTTGTATTTTATTTAATATCAGTCTGTTTTTCTTCACATCCGACATATACGACTTGATGTCTGATTGATTGATGTTTTCTTTTCATGTTTTTTGTTGTTATTGTTCCGGATTGTGGTGAATAATGGTGGGCCTACATAGCTCAGTCGGTAGAGCATCAGACTTTTAAGAACATTAGGATTAGGATAAAGTCATCTGAGGGTCTGGGGTTCAAGTCCCCATGTGGGCTACTGACTTTTTTGTATTTTATTTAATATCAGTCTGTTTTTCTTCACATCCGACATATACGACTTGATGTCTGATTGATTGATGTTTTCTTTTCATGTTTTTTGTTGTTATTGTTCCGGACTGTGGTGAATAATGGTGGGCCTACATAGCTCAGTCGGTAGAGCATCAGACTTTTAAGAACATTAGGATAAAGTCATCTGAGGGTCTGGGGTTCAAGTCCCCATGGGGGCTACTGACTTTTTTGTATTTTATTTAATATCAGTCTGTTTTTCTTCACATCCGACATATACGACTTGATGTCTGATTGATTGATGTTTTCTTTTCATGTTTTTTGTTGTTATTGTTCCGGATTGTGGTGAATAATGGTGGGCCTACATAGCTCAGTCGGTAGAGCATCAGACTTTTAAGAACATTAGGATTAGGATAAAGTCATCTGAGGGTCTGGGGTTCAAGTCCCCATGTGGGCTACTGACTTTTTTGTATTTTATGTAATATCAGTCTGTTTTTCTTCACATCCGACATATACGACTTGATGTCTGATTGATTGATGTTTTCTTTGCATGTTTTTTGTTGTGATTGTTCCAGATTGTGGCGAATAATGGTGGGCCTACATAGCTCAGTCGGTAGAGCATCAGACTTTTAAGAACATTAGGATTAGGATCAAGTCATCTGAGGGTCTGGGGTTCAAGTCCCCATGTGGGCTACTGACTTTTTTGTATTTTATTTAATATCAGTCTGTTTTTCTTCACATCCGACATATACGACTTGATGTATGATTGATTGATGTTTTCTTTTCATGTTTTTTTTTGTGATTGTTCCAGATTGTGGTGAATAATGGTGGGCCTACATAGCTCAGTCGGTAGAGCATCAGACTTTTAAGAACATTAGGATTAGGATAAAGTCATCTGAGGGTCTGGGGTTCAAGTCCCCATGTGGGCTACTGACTTTTTTGTATTTTATTTAATATCAGTCTGTTTTTCTTCACATACGACATATACGACTTGATGTCTGATAGATTGATGTTTTCTTTTCATGTTTTTTGTTGTTATTGTTCCAGATTGTGGTAAATATTGGTGGGCCTACATAGCTCAGTCGGTAGAGCATCAGACTTTTAAGAACATAAGGATAGAGTCATCTGAGGGTCTGGGGTTCAAGTCCCCATGTGGGCTACTGACTTTTTTGTATTTTATTTAATATCAGTCTGTTTTTCTTCACATCCGACATATACGACTTGATGTCTGATTGATTGATGTTTTCTTTTCATGTTTTTTGTTGTTATTGTTCCAGATTGTGGTGAATAATGGTGGGCCTACACAGCTCAGTATGTAGAGCATCAGACTTTTAAGAACATTAGGATAAAGTCATCTGAGGGTCTGGGGTTCAAGTCCCCATATGGGCTACTGACATTTTTGTATTTTATTTAATATCAGTCTGTTTTTCTTCACATCCGACATATACGACTTGATGTCTGATTGATTGATGTTTTCTTTTCATGTTTTTTGTTGTGATTGTTCCAGATTGTGGTGAATAATGGTGGGCCTACATAGCTCAGTCGGTAGAGCATCAGACTTTTAAGAACATTAGGATAAAGTCGTCTAGAGTTCAAGTCCCCATGTGGGCTACTGACCTTTTTGTATTTTATTTAATATCAGTCTGTTTTTCTTCACATCCGACATATACGACTTGATGTCTGATTGATTGATGTTTTCTTTTCATGTTTTTGTTGTTATTGTTCCAGATTGTGGTGGATAATGGTGGGCCTACATAGCTCAGGCGGTAGAGCATCAGACTTTTAAGAACATTAGGATAAAGTCATCTGAGGGTCTGGGGTTCAAGTCCCCATGTGGGCTACTGACTTTTTTGTATTTTATTTAATATCAGTCTGTTTTTCTTCACATCCGACATATACGACTTGATGTCTGATTGATTGATGTTTTCTTTTCATGTTTTTTGTTGTTATTGTTCTGGATTGTGCTGAATAATGGTGGGCCTACATAGCTCACTCGGTAGAGCATCAGACTTTTAAGAACATTAGGATAAAGTCATCTGAGGGTCTGGGGTTCAAGTCCCCATGTGGGCTACTGACTTTTCTGTATTTTATTTAATATAAGTCTGTTTTTCTTCACATCCGACATATACGACTTGATGTCTGATTGATTGATGTTTTCTTTTCATGTTTTTTGTTGTTATTGTTCCGGATTGTGCTGAATAATGGTGGGCCTACATAGCTCAGTCGGTAGAGCATCAGACTTTTAAGAACATTAGGATAAAGTCATCTGCGGGTCTGGGGTTCAAGTCCCCATGTGGGCTACTGACTTTTTTGTATTTTATTTAATATCAGTCTGTTTTTCTTCACATCCGACATATACGACTTGATGTATGATTGATTGATGTTTTCTTTTCATGTTTTTTGTTGTTATTGTTCCAGATTGTGGTGAATAATGGTGGGCCTACATAGCTCAGTCGGTAGAGCATCAGACTTTTAAGAACATTTGGATAAAGTCATCTGAGGGTCTGGGGTTCAAGTCCCCATGTGGGCTACTGACTTTTTTGTATTTTATTTAATATCAGTCTGTTTTTCTTCACATCCGACATATACGACTTGATGTCTGATTGATTGATGTTTTCTTTTCATGTTTTTTGTTGTTATTGTTCCAGATTGTGGTGAATAATGGTGGGCCTACATAGCTCAGTATGTAGAGCATCAGACTTTTAAGAACATTAGGATAAAGTCATCTGAGGGTCTGGGGTTCAAGTCCCCATGTGGGCTACTGACATTTTTGTATTTTATTTAATATCAGTCTGTTTTTCTTCACATCCGACATATACGACTTGATGTCTGATTGATTGATGTTTTCTTTTCATGTTTTTTGTTGTTATTGTTCCAGATTGTGGTGAATAATGGTGGGCCTACATAGCTCAGTCGGTAGAGCATCAGACTTTTAAGAACATTAGGATAAAGTCATCTGAGGGTCTGGGGTTCAAGTCCCCATGTGGCCTACTGACTTTTTTGTATTTTATTTACTATCAGTCTGTTTTTCCTTACATCCGACATATACGACTTGATGTCTGATTGATTGATGTTTTCTTTTCATGTTTTTTGTTGTTATTGTTCCAGATTGTGGTGAATAATGGTGGGTCTACATAGCTCAGTCGGTAGAGCATCAGACTTTTAAGAACATTAGGATAAAGTCATCTGAGGGTCTGGGGTTCAAGTCCCCATGTGGGCTACTGACTTTTTTGTATTTTATTTAATATCAGTCTGTTTTTCTTCACATCCGACATATACGACTTGATGTCTGATTGGTTGATGTTTTCTTTTCATGTTTTTTGTTGTTATTGTTCCGGATTGTGGTGAATAATGGTGGGCCTACATAGCTCAGTCGGTAGAGCATCAGACTTTTAAGAACATTAGGATAAAGTCATCTGGGGTTCAAGTCCCCATGTGGGCTACTGACTTTTTTGTATTTTATTTAATATCAGTCTGTTTTTCTTCACATCCGACATATACGACTTGATGTCTGATTGATTGATGTTTTCTTTTCATGTTTTTTGTTGTTATTGTTCCAGATTGTGGTGAATAATGGTGGGCCTACATAGCTCAGTCGGTAGAGCATCAGACTTTTAAGAACATTAGGATAAAGTCATCTGAGGGTCTGGGGTTCAAGTCCCCATGTGGGCTACTGACTTTTTTGTATTTTATTTAATATCAGTCTGTTTTTCTTCACATCCGACATATACGACTTGATGTCTGATTGATTGATGTTTTCTTTTCATGTTTTTTGTTGTTATTGTTCCAGATTGTGGTGACTAATGGTGGGCCTACATAGCTCAGTCGGTAGAGCATCAGACTTTTAAGAACATTAGGATAAAGTCATCTGAGGGTCTGGGGTTCAAGTCCCCATGTGGGCTACTGACTTTTTTGTATTTTATTTAATATCAGTCTGTTTTTCTTCACATCCGACATATACGACTTGATGTATGATTGATTGATGTTTTCTTTTCATGTTTTTTGTTGTTATTGTTCCAGATTGTGGTGAATAATGGTGGGCCTACATAGCTCAGTCAGTAGAGCATCAGACTTTTAAGAACATTAGGATAAAGT
The DNA here is from genome assembly GCF_053919585.1 of Euprymna scolopes. Classification (NCBI taxonomy): domain Eukaryota; kingdom Metazoa; phylum Mollusca; class Cephalopoda; order Sepiida; family Sepiolidae; genus Euprymna; species Euprymna scolopes. The sequence continues at coordinate 45,328,399 of NC_136523.1, read as the reverse complement.
CATCTGAGGGTCTGGGGTTCAAGTCCCCATGTGGGCTACTGAATTTTTTGTATTTTATTTAATATCAGTCTGTTTTTCTTCACATCCGACATATACGACTTGATGTCTGATTGATTGATGTTTTCTTTTCATGTTTTTTGTTGTTATTGTTCCAGATTGTGGTGAATAATGGTGGGCCTACATAGCTCAGTCGGTAGAGCATCAGACCTTTAAGAACATTAGGATAAAGTCGTCTGGGGTTCAAGTCCCCATGTGGGCTACTGATCTTTTTGTATTTTATTTAATATCAGTCTGTTTTTCTTCACATCCGACATATACGACTTGATGTCTGATTGATTGATGTTTTCTTTTCATGTTTTTGTTGTTATTGTTCCAGATTGTGCTGAATAATGGTGGGCCTACATTGTTCAGTTGGTAGAGCATCAGACTTTTAAGAACATTAGGATAAAGTCATCTGAGGGTCTAGGGTTCAAGTCCCCATGTGGGCTACTGACTTTTTTGTATTTTATTTAATATCAGTCTGTTTTTCTTCACATTCGACATATACGACTTGATGTCTGATTGATTGATGTTTTCTTTTCATGTTTTTTGTTGTTATTGTTCCAGATTGTGGTGAATAATGGTGGGCCTACATAGCTCAGTCGGTAGAGCATCAGACTTTTAAGAACATTAGGATAAAGTCATCTGAGGGTCTGGGGTTAAAGTCCCCATGTGGGCTACTGACTTTTCTGTATTTTATTTAATACAAGTCTGTTTTTCTTCACATCCGACATATACGACTTGATGTCTGATTGATTGATGTTTTCTTTTAATGTTTTTTGTTGTTATTGTTCCGGATTGTGCTGAATAATGGTGGGCCTACATAGCTCAGTCGGTAGAGCATCAGACTTTTAAGAACATTAGGATAAAGTCATCTGAGGGTCTGGGGTTCAGGTCCCCATGTGGGCTACTGACTTTTTTGTATTTTATTTAATATCAGTCTGTTTTTCTTCACATCCGACATATACGACTTGATGTCTGATTGATTGATGTTTTCTTTTCATGTTTTTTGTTGTTATTGTTCCAGATTGTGGTGAATAATGGTGGGCCTAATAGATCAGTCGGTAGAGCATGAGACTTTTAAGAACATTAGGATAAAGTAATCTGAGGGTCTTGGGTTCAAGTCCCAATGTGGGCTACTGACTTTTTTGTATTTTATTTAATATCAGTCTGTTTTTCTTCACATCCGACATATACGACTTGATGTCTGATTGATTGATGTTTTCTTTTCATGTTTTTTGTTGTTATTGTTCCAGATTGTGGTGAATAATGGTGGGCCTACATAGCTCAGTCGGTAGAGCATCAGACTTTTAAGAACATTAGGATAAAGTCATCTGAGGGTCTGGGGTTCAAGTCCCCATGTGGGCTACTGACTTTTTTGTATTTTATTTACTATCAGTCTGTTTTTCTTCACATCCGACATATACGACTTGATGTCTGATTGATTGATGTTTTCTTTTCATGTTTTTTGTTGTTATTGTTCCAGATTGTGGTGAATAATGGTGGGCCTACATAGCTCAGTCGGTAGAGCATCAGACTTTTAAGAACATTAGGATAAAGTCATCTGGGGTTCAAGTCCCCATGTGGGCTACTGACTTTTTTGTATTTTATTTACTATCAGTCTGTTTTTCTTCACATCCGACATATACGACTTGATGTCTGATTGGTTGATGTTTTCTTTTCATGTTTTTTGTTGGTGTTGTTCCAGATTGTGGTGAATAATGGTGGGCCTACATAGCTCAGTCGGTAGAGCATCAGACTTTTAAGAACATTAGGATAAAGTCATCTGAGGGTCTGGGGTTCAAGTCCCCATGTGGGCTACTGACTTTTTTGTATTTTATTTACTATCAGTCTGTTTTTCTTCACATCCGACATATACGACTTGATGTCTGATTGATTGATGTTTTCTTTTCATGTTTTTTGTTGTTATTGTTCCAGATTGTGGTGAATAATGGTGGGCCTACATAGCTCAGTCGGTAGAGCATGAGACTTTTAAGAACATTAGGATAAAGTCATCTGAGGGTCTTGGGTTCAAGTCCCAATGTGGGCTACTGACTTTTTTGTATTTTATTTAATATCAGTCTGTTTTTCTTCACATCCGACATATACGACTTGATGTCTGATTGATTGATGTTTTCTTTTCATGTTTTTTGTTGTTATTGTTCCAGATTGTGGTGAATAATGGTGGGCCTACATAGCTCAGTCGGTAGAGCATCAGACTTTTAAGAACATTAGGATAAAGTCATCTGAGGGTCTGGGGTTCAAGTCCCCATGTGGGCTACTGACCTTTTTGTATTTTATTTAATATCAGTCTGTTTTTCTTCACATCCGACATATACGACTTGATGTCTGATTGATTGATGTTTTCTTTTCATGTTTTTTGTTGTTATTGTTCCAGATTGTGGTGAATAATGGTGGGCCTACATAGCTCAGTCGGTAGAGCATCAGACTTTTAAGAACATTAGGATAAAGTCATCTGAGGGTCTGGGGTTCAAGTCCCCATGTGGGCTACTGACTTTTTTGTATTTTATTTAATATCAGTCTGTTTTTCTTCACATCCGACATATACGACTTGATGTCTGATTGATTGATGTTTTCTTTTCATGTTTTTTGTTGTTATTGTTCCAGATTGTGGTGAATAATGGTGGGCCTACATAGCTCAGTCGGTAGAGCATCAGACTTTTAAGAACATTAGGATAAAGTCATCTGAGGGTCTGGGGTTCAAGTCCCCATGTGGGCTACTGACTTTTTTGTATTTTATTTAATATCAGTCTGTTTTTCTTCACATCCGACATATACGACTTGATGTATGATTGATTGATGTTTTCTTTTCATGTTTTTTGTTGTTATTGTTCCAGATTGTGGTGAATAATGGTGGGCCTACATAGCTCAGTCGGTAGAGCATCAGACTTTTAAGAACATTAGGATAAAGTCATCTGAGGGTCTGGGGTTCAAGTCCCCATGTGGGCTACTGACTTTTTTGTATTTTATTTACTATCAGTCTGTTTTTCTTCACATCCGACATATACGACTTGATGTATGATTGATTGATGTTTTCTTTTCATATTTTTTGTTGTTATTGTTCCGGATTGTGCTGAATAATGGTGGGCCTACATAGCTCAGTCGGTAGAGCATCAGACTTTTAAGAACATTAGGTTAAAGTCATCTGAGGGTCTGGGGTTCAAGTCCCCATGTGGGCTACTGACTTTTTTGTATTTTATTTACTATCAGTCTGTTTTTCTTCATATACGACTTGATGTCTGATTGATTGATGTTTTCTTTTCATGTTTTTTGTTGTTATTGTTCCAGATTGTGGCGAAGATGGGCGGGCCTACATAGCTCAGTCGGTAGAGCATCAGACGTTTAAGAACATTAGGATAAAGTCATCTGAGGGTCTGGGGTTCAAGTCCCCATGTGGGCTACTGGCTTTTTTGTATTTTATTTACTATCAGTCTGTTTTTCTTCACATCCGACATATACGACTTGATGTCTGATTGATTGATGTTTTCTTTTCATGTTTTTTGTTGTTATTGTTCCGGATTGTGCTGAATAATGGTGGGCCTACATAGCTCAGTCGGTAGAGCATCAGACTTTTAAGAACATTAGGATAAAGTCATCTGAGGGTCTGGGGTTCAAGTCCCCATGGGGGCTACTGACTTTTTTGTATTTTATTTAATATCAGTCTCTTTTTCTTCACATCCGACATATACGACTTGATGTCTGATTGATTGATGTTTTCTTTTCATGTTTTTTGTTGTTATTGTTCCAGATTGTGGTGAATAGTGATGGGCCTACATAGCTCAGTCGGTAGAGCATCAGACTTTTAAGAACATTAGGATAAAGTCATCTGAGGGTCTGGGGTTCAAGTCCCCATGTGGGCTACTGACTTCTTTGTATTTTATTTAATATCAGTCTGTTTTTCTTCACATCCGACATATACGACTTGATGTCTGATTGATTGATGTTTTCTTTGCATGTTTTTTGTTGTTATTGTTCCGGATTGTGCTGAATAATGGTGGGCCTACATAGCTCAGTCGGTAGAGCATCAGACTTTTAAGAGCATTAGGATAAAGTCATCTGAGGGACTGGGGATCAAGTCCCCATGTGGGCTACTGACTTTTTTGTATTTTATTTACTATCAGTCTGGTTGTCTTCACATCCGACATATACGACTTGATGTATGATTGATTGATGTTTTCTTTTCATGTTTTTTTTTGTTATTGTTCCGGATTGTGCTGAATAATGGTGGGCCTACATAGCTCAGTCGGTAGAGCATCAGACTTTTAAGAACATTAGGATAAAGTCATCTGAGGGTCTGGGGTTCAAGTCCCCATGTGGGCTACTGACTTTTTTGTATTTTATTTACTATCAGTCTGTTTTTCTTCATATACGACTTGATGTATGATTGATTGATGTTTTCTTTTCATGTGTTTTGTTGTTATTGTTCCGGATTGTGCTGAATAATGGTGGGCCTACATAGCTCAGTCGGTAGAGCATCAGACTTTTAGGAACATTAGGATAAAGTCATCTGGGGTTCGAGTCCCCATGTGGGCTTCTGACTTTTTTGTATTTTATTTAATATCAGTCTGTTTTTCTTCACATCCGACATATATGACTTGATGTCTGATTGATTGATGTTTTCTTGTCATTTTTTTTGTTGTTATTGTTCCAGATTGTGGTGAATAATGGTGGGCCTACATAACTCAGTCGGTAGAGCATCAGACTTTTAAGAACATTAGGATAAAGTCATCTGAGGGTCTGGGGTTCAAGTCCCCATGGGGGCTACTGACTTTTTTGTATTTTATTTAATATCAGTCTGTTTTTCTTCACATCCGACATATACGACTTGATGTCTGATTGATTGATGTTTTCTTTTGATGTTTTTTGTTGTTATTGTTCCAGATTGTGGTGAATAATGGTGGGCCTACATAGCTCAGTCGGTAGAGCATCAGACTTTTAAGAACATTAGGATAAAGTCATCTGAGGGTCTGGGGTTCAAGTCCACATGTGGGCTACTGACTTTTTTGTATTTTATTTACTATCAGTCTGTTTTTCTTCACATCCGACATATACGACTTGATGTCTGATTGATTGATGTTTTCTTTTCATGTTTTTTGTTGTTATTGTTCCAGATTGTGGTGAATAATGGTGGGCCTACATAGCTCAGTCGGTAGAGCATCAGACTTTTAAGAACATTAGGATAAAGTCGTCTGGGGTTCAAGTCCCCATGTGGGCTACTGACCTTTTTGTATTTTATTTAATATCAGTCTGTTTTTCTTCACATCCGACATATACGACTTGATGTCTGATTGATTGATGTTTTCTTTTCATGTTTTTTGTTGTTATTGTTCCAGATTGTGGTGAATAATGGTGAGCCTACATAGCTCAGTCGGTAGAGCATCAGACTTTTAAGAACATTAGGATAAAGTCATCTGAGGGTCTGGGGTTCAAGTCCCCATGTGGGCTACTGACCTTTTTGTATTTTAGTTACTATCAGTCTGTTTTTCTTCACATCCGACATATACGATTTGATGTCTGATTGATTGATGTTTTCTTTTCATGTTTTTTGTTGTTATTGTTCCAGATTGTGGTGAATAATGGTGGGCCTACATAGCTCAGTCGGTAGAGCATCAGACTTTTAAGAACATTAGGATAAAGTCATCTGAGGGTCTGGGGTTCAAGTCCCCATGTGGGCTACTGACTTTTTTGTATTTTATTTAATATCAGTCTGTTTTTCTTCACATCCGACATATACGACTTGATGTCTGATTGATTGATGTTTTCTTTTCATGTTTTTTGTTGTTATTGTTCCAGATTGTGGTGAATAATGGTGGGCCTACATAGCTCAGTCGGTAGAGCATCAGACTTTTAAGAACATTAGGATAAAGTCATCTGAGGGTCTGGGGTTCAAGTCCCCATGTGGGCTACTGACTTTTTTGTATTTTATTTACTATCAATCTGTTTTTCTTCACATCCGACATATACGACTTGATGTCTGATTGGTTGATGTTTTCTTTTCATGTTTTTTGTTGTTATTGTTCCAGATTGTGGTGAATAATGGTGGGCCTACATAGCTCAGTCGGTAGAGCATCAGACTTTTAAGAACATTAGGATAAAGTCATCTGGGGTTCAAGTCCCCATGTGGGCTACTGACTTTTTTGTATTTTATTTAATATCAGTCTGTTTTTCTTCACATCCGACATATACGACTTGATGTCTGATTGGTTGATGTTTTCTTTTCATGTTTTTTGTTGTTATTGTTCCAGATTGTGGTGAATAATGGTGGGCCTACATAGCTCAGGCGGTAGAGCATCAGACTTTTAAGAACATTAGGATAAAGTCATCTGAGGGTCTGGGGTTCAAGTCCCCATGTGGGCTACTGACTTTTTTGTATTTTATTTACTATCAGTCTGTTTTTCTTCGCATCCGACATATACGACTTGATGTCTGATTGGTTGATGTTTTCTTTTCATGTTTTTTTTTGTTATTGTTCCAGATTGTGGTGAATAATGGTGGGCCTACATAGCTCAGTCGGTAGAGCATCAGACTTTTAAGAACATTAGGATAAAGTCATCTGAGGGTCTGGGGTTCAAGTCCCCATGTGGGCTACTGACTTTTTTGTATTTTATTTAATATCAGTCTGTTTTTCTTCACATCCGACATATACGACTTGATGTTTGATTGGTTGATGTTTTCTTTTCATGTTTTTTGTTGTTATTGTTCCGGATTGTGCTGAATAATGGTGGGCCTACATAGTTCAGTCGGTAGAGCATCAGACTTTTAAGAACATTAGGATAAAGTCATTTGGGGTTCAAGTCCCCATGTGGGCTACTGACTTTTTTGTATTTTATTTACTATCAGTCTGTTTTTCTTCACATCCGACATATACGACTTGATGTCTGATTGGTTGATGTTTTCTTTTCATGTTTTTTGTTGGTGTTGTTCCAGATTGTGGTGAATAATGGTGGGCCTACATAGCTCAGTCGGTAGAGCATCAGACTTTTAAGAACATTAGGATAAAATCATCTGAGGGTCTGGGGTTCAAGTCCCCATGTGGGCTACTGACTTTTTTGTATTTTATTTACTATCAGTCTGTTTTTCTTCACATCCGACATATACGACTTGATGTCTGATTGGTTGATGTTTTCTTTTCATGTTTTTTGTTGTTATTGTTCCAGATTGTGGTGAATAATGGTGGGCCTACATAGCTCAGTCGGTAGAGCATCAGACTTTTAAGAACATTAGGATAAAGTCATCTGAGGGTCTGGGGTTCAAGTCCCCATGGGGGCTACTGCCTTTTTTGTATTTTATTTAATATCAGTCTGTTTTTCTTCACATCCGACATATACGACTTGATGTCTGATTGATTGATGTTTTCTTTGCATGTTTTTTGTTGTTATTGTTCCGGATTGTGCTGAATAATGGTGGGCCTACATAGCTCAGTCGGTAGAGCATCAGACTTTTAAGAACATTAGGATAAAGTCATCTGAGGGTCTGGGGTTCAAGTCCCCATGTGGGCTACTGACTTTTTTGTATTTTATTTACTATCAGTCTGTTTTTCTTCACATCCGACATATACGACTTGATGTATGATTGATTGATGTTTTCTTTTCATATTTTTTGTTGTTATTGTTCCGGATTGTGCTGAATAATGGTGGGCCTACATAGCTCAGTCGGTAGAGCATCAGACTTTTAAGAACATTAGGATAAAGTCGTCTGGGGTTCAAGTCCCTATGTGGGCTACTGACTTTTTTGTATTTTATTTACTATCAGTCTGTTTTTCTTCACATCCGACATATACGACTTGATGTCTGATTGATTGATGTTTTCTTTTAATGTTTTTTGTTGTTATTGTTCCGGATTGTGCTGAATAATGGTGGGCCTACATAGCTCAGTCGGTAGAGCATCAGACTTTTAAGAACATTAGGATAAAGTCATCTGAGGGTCTGGGGTTCAAGTCCCCATGTGGGCTACTGACTTTTTTGTATTTTATTTAATATCAGTCTGTTTTTCTTCACATCCGACATATACGACTTGATGTCTGATTGATTGATGTTTTCTTTTCATGTTTTTTGCTGTTATTGTTCCAGATTGTGGTGAATAATGGTGGGCCTACATAGCTCAGTCGGTAGAGCATCAGACTTTTAAGAACGTTAGGATAAAGTCGTCTGGGGTTCAAGTCCCCATGTGGGCTACTGACCTTTTTGTATTGTATTTAATATCAGTCTGTTTTTCTTCACATACGACATATACAACTTGATGTCTGATTGATTGATGTTTTCTTTTCATGTTTTTTGTTGTTATTGTTCCAGATTGTGGTGAATAATGGTGGGCCTACATAGCTCAGTCGGTAGAGCATCAGACTTTTAAGAACATTAGGATAAAGTCATCTGAGGGTCTGGGGTTCAAGTCCCCATGTGGGCTACTGACCTTTTTGTATTTTATTTACTATCAGTCTGTTTTTCTTCACATCCGACATATACGATTTGATGTCTGATTGATTGATGTTTTCTTTTCATGTTTTTTGTTGTTATTGTTCCAGATTGTGGTGAATAATGGTGGGCCTACATAGCTCAGTCGGTAGAGCATCAGACTTTTAAGAACATTAGGATAAAGTCATCTGAGGGTCTGGGGTTCAAGTCCCCATGTGGGCTACTGACTTTTTTGTATTTTATTTACTATCAGTCTGTTTTTCTTCACATCCGACATATACGACTTGATGTCTGATTGATTGATGTTTTCTTTTCATGTTTTTTGTTGTTATTGTTCCAGATTGTGGTGGATAATGGTGAGCCTACATAGCTCAGTCGGTAGAGCATCAGACTTTTAAGAACATTAGGATAAAGTCATCTGAGGGTCTGGGGTTCAAGTCCCCATGTGGGCTACTGACTTTTTTGTATTTTATTTAATATCAGTCTGTTTTTCTTCACATCCGACATATACGACTTGATGTCTGATTGGTTGATGTTTTCTTTTCATGTTTTTTGTTGTTATTGTTCCAGATTGTGGTGAATAATGGTGGGCCTACATAGCTCAGGCGGTAGAGCATCAGACTTTTAAGAACATTAGGATAAAGTCATCTGGGGTTCAAGTCCCCATGTGGGCTACTGACTTTTTTGTATTTTATTTACTATCAGTCTGTTTTTCTTCACATCCGACATATACGACTTGATGTATGATTGATTGATGTTTTCTTTTCATATTTTTTGTTGTTATTGTTCCGGATTGTGCTGAATAATGGTGGGCCTACATAGCTCAGTCGGTAGAGCATCAGACTTTTAAGAACATTAGGTTAAAGTCATCTGAGGGTCTGGGGTTCAAGTCCCCATGTGGGCTACTGACTTTTTTGTATTTTATTTACTATCAGTCTGTTTTTCTTCATATACGACTTGATGTCTGATTGATTGATGTTTTCTTTTCATGTTTTTTGTTGTTATTGTTCCAGATTGTGGCGAAGATGGGCGGGCCTACATAGCTCAGTCGGTAGAGCATCAGACGTTTAAGAACATTAGGATAAAGTCATCTGAGGGTCTGGGGTTCAAGTCCCCATGTGGGCTACTGGCTTTTTTGTATTTTATTTACTATCAGTCTGTTTTTCTTCACATCCGACATATACGACTTGATGTCTGATTGATTGATGTTTTCTTTTCATGTTTTTTGTTGTTATTGTTCCGGATTGTGCTGAATAATGGTGGGCCTACATAGCTCAGTCGGTAGAGCATCAGACTTTTAAGAACATTAGGATAAAGTCATCTGAGGGTCTGGGATTCAAGTCCCCATGGGGGCTACTGACTTTTTTGTATTTTATTTAATATCAGTCTCTTTTTCTTCACATCCGACATATACGACTTGATGTCTGATTGATTGATGTTTTCTTTTCATGTTTTTTGTTGTTATTGTTCCAGATTGTGGTGAATAGTGATGGGCCTACATAGCTCAGTCGGTAGAGCATCAGACTTTTAAGAACATTAGGATAAAGTCATCTGAGGGTCTGGGGTTCAAGTCCCCATGTGGGCTACTGACTTCTTTGTATTTTATTTAATATCAGTCTGTTTTTCTTCACATCCGACATATACGACTTGATGTCTGATTGATTGATGTTTTCTTTGCATGTTTTTTGTTGTTATTGTTCCGGATTGTGCTGAATAATGGTGGGCCTACATAGCTCAGTCGGTAGAGCATCAGACTTTTAAGAGCATTAGGATAAAGTCATCTGAGGGACTGGGGATCAAGTCCCCATGTGGGCTACTGACTTTTTTGTATTTTATTTACTATCAGTCTGGTTGTCTTCACATCCGACATATACGACTTGATGTATGATTGATTGATGTTTTCTTTTCATGTTTTTTTTTGTTATTGTTCCGGATTGTGCTGAATAATGGTGGGCCTACATAGCTCAGTCGGTAGAGCATCAGACTTTTAAGAACATTAGGATAAAGTCATCTGAGGGTCTGGGGTTCAAGTCCCCATGTGGGCTACTGACTTTTTTGTATTTTATTTACTATCAGTCTGTTTTTCTTCATATACGACTTGATGTATGATTGATTGATGTTTTCTTTTCATGTGTTTTGTTGTTATTGTTCCGGATTGTGCTGAATAATGGTGGGCCTACATAGCTCAGTCGGTAGAGCATCAGACTTTTAGGAACATTAGGATAAAGTCATCTGGGGTTCGAGTCCCCATGTGGGCTTCTGACTTTTTTGTATTTTATTTAATATCAGTCTGTTTTTCTTCACATCCGACATATACGACTTGATGTCTGATTGATTGATGTTTTCTTGTCATTTTTTTTGTTGTTATTGTTCCAGATTGTGGTGAATAATGGTGGGCCTACATAACTCAGTCGGTAGAGCATCAGACTTTTAAGAACATTAGGATAAAGTCATCTGAGGGTCTGGGGTTCAAGTCCCCATGGGGGCTACTGACTTTTTTGTATTTTATTTAATATCAGTCTGTTTTTCTTCACATCCGACATATACGACTTGATGTCTGATTGATTGATGTTTTCTTTTGATGTTTTTTGTTGTTATTGTTCCAGATTGTGGTGAATAATGGTGGGCCTACATAGCTCAGTCGGTAGAGCATCAGACTTTTAAGAACATTAGGATAAAGTCATCTGAGGGTCTGGGGTTCAAGTCCACATGTGGGCTACTGACTTTTTTGTATTTTATTTACTATCAGTCTGTTTTTCTTCACATCCGACATATACGACTTGATGTCTGATTGATTGATGTTTTCTTTTCATGTTTTTTGTTGTTATTGTTCCAGATTGTGGTGAATAATGGTGGGCCTACATAGCTCAGTCGGTAGAGCATCAGACTTTTAAGAACATTAGGATAAAGTCGTCTGGGGTTCAAGTCCCCATGTGGGCTACTGACCTTTTTGTATTTTATTTAATATCAGTCTGTTTTTCTTCACATCCGACATATACGACTTGATGTCTGATTGATTGATGTTTTCTTTTCATGTTTTTTGTTGTTATTGTTCCAGATTGTGGTGAATAATGGTGAGCCTACATAGCTCAGTCGGTAGAGCATCAGACTTTTAAGAACATTAGGATAAAGTCATCTGAGGGTCTGGGGTTCAAGTCCCCATGTGGGCTACTGACCTTTTTGTATTTTATTTACTATCAGTCTGTTTTTCTTCACATCCGACATATACGATTTGATGTCTGATTGATTGATGTTTTCTTTTCATGTTTTTTGTTGTTATTGTTCCAGATTGTGGTGAATAATGGTGGGCCTACATAGCTCAGTCGGTAGAGCATCAGACTTTTAAGAACATTAGGATAAAGTCATCTGAGGGTCTGGGGTTCAAGTCCCCATGTGGGCTACTGACTTTTTTGTATTTTATTTAATATCAGTCTGTTTTTCTTCACATCCGACATATACGACTTGATGTCTGATTGATTGATGTTTTCTTTTCATGTTTTTTGTTGTTATTGTTCCAGATTGTGGTGAATAATGGTGGGCCTACATAGCTCAGTCGGTAGAGTATCAGACTTTTAAGAACATTAGGATAAAGTCATCTGAGGGTCTGGGGTTCAAGTCCCCATGTGGGCTACTGACTTTTTTGTATTTTATTTACTATCAATCTGTTTTTCTTCACATCCGACATATACGACTTGATGTCTGATTGGTTGATGTTTTCTTTTCATGTTTTTTGTTGTTATTGTTCCAGATTGTGGTGAATAATGGTGGGCCTACATAGCTCAGTCGGTAGAGCATCAGACTTTTAAGAACATTAGGATAAAGTCATCTGGGGTTCAAGTCCCCATGTGGGCTACTGACTTTTTTGTATTTTATTTAATATCAGTCTGTTTTTCTTCACATCCGACATATACGACTTGATGTCTGATTGGTTGATGTTTTCTTTTCATGTTTTTTGTTGTTATTGTTCCAGATTGTGGTGAATAATGGTGGGCCTACATAGCTCAGGCGGTAGAGCATCAGACTTTTAAGAACATTAGGATAAAGTCATCTGAGGGTCTGGGGTTCAAGTCCCCATGTGGGCTACTGACTTTTTTGTATTTTATTTACTATCAGTCTGTTTTTCTTCGCATCCGACATATACGACTTGATGTCTGATTGGTTGATGTTTTCTTTTCATGTTTTTTTTTGTTATTGTTCCAGATTGTGGTGAATAATGGTGGGCCTACATAGCTCAGTCGGTAGAGCATCAGACTTTTAAGAACATTAGGATAAAGTCATCTGAGGGTCTGGGGTTCAAGTCCCCATGTGGGCTACTGACTTTTTTGTATTTTATTTAATATCAGTCTGTTTTTCTTCACATCCGACATATACGACTTGATGTTTGATTGGTTGATGTTTTCTTTTCATGTTTTTTGTTGTTATTGTTCCGGATTGTGCTGAATAATGGTGGGCCTACATAGTTCAGTCGGTAGAGCATCAGACTTTTAAGAACATTAGGATAAAGTCATTTGGGGTTCAAGTCCCCATGTGGGCTACTGACTTTTTTGTATTTTATTTACTATCAGTCTGTTTTTCTTCACATCCGACATATACGACTTGATGTCTGATTGGTTGATGTTTTCTTTTCATGTTTTTTGTTGGTGTTGTTCCAGATTGTGGTGAATAATGGTGGGCCTACATAGCTCAGTCGGTAGAGCATCAGACTTTTAAGAACATTAGGATAAAATCATCTGAGGGTCTGGGGTTCAAGTCCCCATGTGGGCTACTGACTTTTTTGTATTTTATTTACTATCAGTCTGTTTTTCTTCACATCCGACATATACGACTTGATGTCTGATTGGTTGATGTTTTCTTTTCATGTTTTTTGTTGTTATTGTTCCAGATTGTGGTGAATAATGGTGGGCCTGCATAGCTCAGTCGGTAGAGCATCAGACTTTTAAGAACATTAGGATAAAGTCATCTGAGGGTCTGGGGTTCAAGTCCCCATGGGGGCTACTGACTTTTTTGTATTTTATTTAATATCAGTCTGTTTTTCTTCACATCCGACATATACGACTTGATGTCTGATTGATTGATGTTTTCTTTGCATGTTTTTTGTTGTTATTGTTCCGGATTGTGCTGAATAATGGTGGGCCTACATAGCTCAGTCGGTAGAGCATCAGACTTTTAAGAACATTAGGATAAAGTCATCTGAGGGTCTGGGGTTCAAGTCCCCATGTGGGCTACTGACTTTTTTGTATTTTATTTACTATCAGTCTGTTTTTCTTCACATCCGACATATACGACTTGATGTATGATTGATTGATGTTTTCTTTTCATATTTTTTGTTGTTATTGTTCCGGATTGTGCTGAATAATGGTGGGCCTACATAGCTCAGTCGGTAGAGCATCAGACTTTTAAGAACATTAGGATAAAGTCGTCTGGGGTTCAAGTCCCCATGTGGGCTACTGACTTTTTTGTATTTTATTTACTATCAGTCTGTTTTTCTTCACATCCGACATATACGACTTGATGTCTGATTGATTGATGTTTTCTTTTAATGTTTTTTGTTGTTATTGTTCCGGATTGTGCTGAATAATGGTGGGCCTACATAGCTCAGTCGGTAGAGCATCAGACTTTTAAGAACATTAGGATAAAGTCATCTGAGGGTCTGGGGTTCAAGTCCCCATGTGGGCTACTGACTTTTTTGTATTTTATTTAATATCAGTCTGTTTTTCTTCACATCCGACATATACGACTTGATGTCTGATTGATTGATGTTTTCTTTTCATGTTTTTTGCTGTTATTGTTCCAGATTGTGGTGAATAATGGTGGGCCTACATAGCTCAGTCGGTAGAGCATCAGACTTTTAAGAACGTTAGGATAAAGTCGTCTGGGGTTCAAGTCCCCATGTGGGCTACTGACCTTTTTGTATTGTATTTAATATCAGTCTGTTTTTCTTCACATACGACATATACAACTTGATGTCTGATTGATTGATGTTTTCTTTTCATGTTTTTTGTTGTTATTGTTCCAGATTGTGGTGAATAATGGTGGGCCTACATAGCTCAGTCGGTAGAGCATCAGACTTTTAAGAACATTAGGATAAAGTCATCTGAGGGTCTGGGGTTCAAGTCCCCATGTGGGCTACTGACCTTTTTGTATTTTATTTACTATCAGTCTGTTTTTCTTCACATCCGACATATACGATTTGATGTCTGATTGATTGATGTTTTCTTTTCATGTTTTTTGTTGTTATTGTTCCAGATTGTGGTGAATAATGGTGGGCCTACATAGCTCAGTCGGTAGAGCATCAGACTTTTAAGAACATTAGGATAAAGTCATCTGAGGGTCTGGGGTTCAAGTCCCCATGTGGGCTACTGACTTTTTTGTATTTTATTTACTATCAGTCTGTTTTTCTTCACATCCGACATATACGACTTGATGTCTGATTGATTGATGTTTTCTTTTCATGTTTTTTGTTGTTATTGTTCCAGATTGTGGTGGATAATGGTGAGCCTACATAGCTCAGTCGGTAGAGCATCAGACTTTTAAGAACATTAGGATAAAGTCATCTGAGGGTCTGGGGTTCAAGTCCCCATGTGGGCTACTGACCTTTTTGTATTTTATTTACTATCAGTCTGTTTTTCTTCACATCCGACATATACGATTTGATGTCTGATTGATTGATGTTTTCTTTTCATGTTTTTTGTTGTTATTGTTCCAGATTGTGGTGAATAATGGTGGGCCTACATAGCTCAGTCGGTAGAGCATCAGACTTTTAAGAACATTAGGATAAAGTCATCTGAGGGTCTGGGGTTCAAGTCCCCATGTGGGCTACTGACTTTTTTGTATTTTATTTACTATCAATCTGTTTTTCTTCACATCCGACATATACGACTTGATGTCTGATTGGTTGATGTTTTCTTTTCATGTTTTTTGTTGTTATTGTTCCAGATTGTGGTGAATAATGGTGGGCCTACATAGCTCAGTCGGTAGAGCATCAGACTTTTAAGAACATTAGGATAAAGTCATCTGAGGGTCTGGGGTTCAAGTCCCCATGTGGGCTACTGACTTTTTTGTATTTTATTTAATATCAGTCTGTTTTTCTTCACATCCGACATATACGACTTGATGTCTGATTGGTTGATGTTTTCTTTTCATGTTTTTTGTTGTTATTGTTCCAGATTGTGGTGAATAATGGTGGGCCTACATAGCTCAGGCGGTAGAGCATCAGACTTTTAAGAACATTAGGATAAAGTCATCTGAGGGTCTGGGGTTCAAGTCCCCATGCGGGCTACTGACTTTTTTGTATTTTATTTAATATCAGTCTGTTTTTCTTCACATCCGACATATACGACTTGATGTCTGATTGGTTGATGTTTTCTTTTCATGTTTTTTGTTGTTATTGTTCCAGATTGTGGTGAATAATGGTGGGCCTACATAGCTCAGTCGGTAGAGCATCAGACTTTTAAGAACATTAGGATAAAGTCATCTGAGGGTCTGGGGTTCAAGTCCCCATGTGGGCTACTGACTTTTTTGTATTTTATTTACTATCAGTCTGTTTTTCTTCACATCCGACATATACGACTTGATGTCTGATTGGTTGATGTTTTCTTTTCATGTTTTTTGTTGTTATTGTTCCAGATTGTGGTGAATAATGGTGGGCCTACATAGCTCAGTCGGTAGAGCATCAGACTTTTAAGAACATTAGGATAAAGTCATCTGAGGGTCTGGGGTTCAAGTCCCCATGGGGGCTACTGACTTTTTTGTATTTTATTTAATATCAGTCTGTTTTTCTTCACATCCGACATATACGACTTGATGTCTGATTGATTGATGTTTTCTTTTCATATTTTTTGTTGTTATTGTTCCAGATTGTGCTGAATAATGGTGGGCCTACATAGCTCAGTCGGTAGAGCATCAGACTTTTAAGAACATTAGGATAAAGTCATCTGAGGGTCTGGGGTTCAAGTCCCCATGTGGGCTACTGACTTTTTTGTATTTTATTTACTATCAGTCTGTTTTTCTTCACATCCGACATATACGACTTGATGTCTGATTGGTTGATGTTTTCTTTTCATGTTTTTTGTTGTTATTGTTCCAGATTGTGGTGAATAATGGTGGGCCTACATAGCTCAGTCGGTAGAGCATCAGACTTTTAAGAACATTAGGATAAAGTCATCTGAGGGTCTGGGGTTCAAGTCCCCATGGGGGCTACTGACTTTTTTGTATTTTATTTAATATCAGTCTGTTTTTCTTCACATCCGACATATACGACTTGATGTCTGATTGATTGATGTTTTCTTTTCATATTTTTTGTTGTTATTGTTCCAGATTGTGCTGAATAATGGTGGGCCTACATAGCTCAGTCGGTAGAGCATGAGACTTTTAAGAACATTAGGATAAAGTAATCTGAGGGTCTGGGGTTCAAGTCCCCATGTGGGCTACTGACTTTTTTGTATTTTATTTACTATCAGTCTGTTTTTCTTCACATCCGACATATACGACTTGATGTCTGATTGATTGATGTTTTCTTTTCATGTTTTTTGTTGTTATTGTTCCAGATTGTGGTGAATAATGGTGGGCCTATATAGCTCAGTCGGTAGAGCATCAGACTTTTAAGAACATTAGGATAAAGTCATCTGAGGGTCTGGGGTTCAAGTCCCCATGTGGGCTACTGACTTTTTTGTATTTTATTTACTATCAGTCTGTTTTTCTTCACATCCGACATATACGACTTGATGTATGATTGATTGATGTTTTCTTTTCATATTTTTTGTTGTTATTGTTCCGGATTGTGCTGAATAATGGTGGGCCTACATAGCTCAGTCGGTAGAGCATCAGACTTTTAAGAACATTAGGATAAAGTCGTCTGGGGTTCAAGTCCCCATGTGGGCTACTGACTTTTTTGTATTTTATTTACTATCAGTCTGTTTTTCTTCACATCCGACATATACGACTTGATGTCTGATTGATTGATGTTTTCTTTTCATGTTTTTTGTTGTTATTGTTCCGGATTGTGCTGAATAATGGTGGGCCTACATAGCTCAGTCGGTAGAGCATCAGACTTTTAAGAACATTAGGATAAAGTCATCTGAGGGTCTGGGGTTCAAGTCCCCATGTGGGCTACTGACTTTTTTGTATTTTATTTAATATCAGTCTGTTTTTCTTCACATCCGACATATACGACTTGATGTCTGATTGGTTGATGTTTTCTTTTCATGTTTTTTGTTGTTATTGTTCCAGATTGTAGTGAATAGTGGTGGGCCTACATAGCTCAGTCGGTAGAGCATCAGACTTTTAAGAACATTAGGATAAAGTCATCTGAGGGTCTGGGGTTCAAGTCCCCATGTGGGCTACTGACTTTTTTGTATTTTATTTAATATCAGTCTGTTTTTCTTCACATCCGACATATACGACTTGATGTCTGATTGATTGATGTTTTCTTTGCATGTTTTTTGTTGTTATTGTTCCGGATTGTGCTGAATAATGGTGGGCCTACATAGCTCAGTCGGTAGAGCATCAGACTTTTAAGAACATTAGGATAAAGTCATCTGAGGGTCTGGGGTTCAAGTCCCCATGTGGGCTACTGACTTTTTTGTATTTTATTTACTATCAGTCTGTTTTTCTTCACATCCGACATATACGACTTGATGTCTGATTGGTTGATGTTTTCTTTTCATGTTTTTTGTTGTTATTGTTCCAGATTGTGGTGAATAATGGTGGGCCTACATAGCTCAGTCGGTAGAGCATCAGACTTTTAAGAACATTAGGATAAAGTCATCTGAGGGTCTGGGGTTCAAGTCCCCATGGGGGCTACTGACTTTTTTGTATTTTATTTAATATCAGTCTGTTTTTCTTCACATCCGACATATACGACTTGATGTCTGATTGATTGATGTTTTCTTTGCATGTTTTTTGTTGTTATTGTTCCGGATTGTGCTGAATAATGGTGGGCCTACATAGCTCAGTCGGTAGAGCATCAGACTTTTAAGAACATTAGGATAAAGTCATCTGAGGGTCTGGGGTTCAAGTCCCCATGTGGGCTACTGACTTTTTTGTATTTTATTTACTATCAGTCTGTTTTTCTTCACATCCGACATATACGACTTGATGTCTGATTGATTGATGTTTTCTTTTCATATTTTTTGTTGTTATTGTTCCGGATTGTGCTGGATAATGGTGGGCCTACATAGCTCAGTCGGTAGAGCATCAGACTTTTAAGAACATTAGGATAAAGTCATCTGAGGGTCTGGGGTTCAAGTCCCCATGTGGGCTACTGACTTTTTTGTATTTTATTTAATATCAGTCTGTTTTTCTTCACATCCGACATATACGACTTGATGTCTGATTGGTTGATGTTTTCTTTTCATGTTTTTTGTTGTTATTGTTCCAGATTGTAGTGATTAGTGGTGGGCCTACATAGCTCAGTCGGTAGAGCATCAGACTTTTAAGAACATTAGGATAAAGTCATCTGAGGGTCTGGGGTTCAAGTCCCCATGTGGGCTACTGACTTTTTTGTATTTTATTTAATATCAGTCTGTTTTTCTTCACATCCGACATATACGACTTGATGTCTGATTGATTGATGTTTTCTTTGCATGTTTTTTGTTGTTATTGTTCCGGATTGTGCTGAATAATGGTGGGCCTACATAGCTCAGTCGGTAGAGCATCAGACTTTTAAGAACATTAGGATAAAGTCATCTGAGGGTCTGGGGTTCAAGTCCCCATGTGGGCTACTGACTTTTTTGTATTTTATTTACTATCAGTCTGTTTTTCTTCACATCCGACATATACGACTTGATGTCTGATTGATTGATGTTTTCTTTTCATGTTGTTTGTTGTTATTGTTCCGGATTGTGGTGAATAATGGTGGGCCTACATAGCTCAGTCGGTAGAGCATCAGACTTTTAAGAACATTAGGATAAAGTCATCTGAGGGTCTGGGGTTCAAGTCCCCATGTGGGCTACTGACTTTTTTGTATTTTATTTACTATCAGTCTGTTTTTCTTCACATCCGACATATACGACTTGATGTCTGATTGGTTGATGTTTTCTTTTCATGTTTTTTGTTGTTATTGTTCCAGATTGTGGTGAATAATGGTGGGCCTACATAGCTCAGTCGGTAGAGCATCAGACTTTTAAGAACATTAGGATAAAGTCATCTGAGGGTCTGGGGTTCAAGTCCCCATGGGGGCTACTGACTTTTTTGTATTTTATTTAATATCAGTCTGTTTTTCTTCACATCCGACATATACGACTTGATGTCTGATTGATTGATGTTTTCTTTTCATATTTTTTGTTGTTATTGTTCCAGATTGTGTTGAATAATGGTGGGCCTACATAGCTCAGTCGGTAGAGCATGAGACTTTTAAGAACATTAGGATAAAGTAATCTGAGGGTCTGGGGTTCAAGTCCCCATGTGGGCTACTGACTTTTTTGTATTTTATTTACTATCAGTCTGTTTTTCTTCACATCCGACATATACGACTTGATGTCTGATTGATTGATGTTTTCTTTTCATGTTTTTTGTTGTTATTGTTCCAGATTGTGGTGAATAATGGTGGGCCTACATAGCTCAGTCGGTAGAGCATCAGACTTTTAAGAACATTAGGATAAAGTCATCTGAGGGTCTGGGGTTCAAGTCCCCATGTGGGCTACTGACTTTTTTGTATTTTATTTACTATCAGTCTGTTTTTCTTCACATCCGACATATACGACTTGATGTATGATTGATTGATGTTTTCTTTTCATATTTTTTGTTGTTATTGTTCCGGATTGTGCTGAATAATGGTGGGCCTACATAGCTCAGTCGGTAGAGCATCAGACTTTTAAGAACATTAGGATAAAGTCGTCTGGGGTTCAAGTCCCCATGTGGGCTACTGACTTTTTTGTATTTTATTTACTATCAGTCTGTTTTTCTTCACATCCGACATATACGACTTGATGTCTGATTGATTGATGTTTTCTTTTCATTTTTTTTGTTGTTATTGTTCCGGATTGTGCTGAATAATGGTGGGCCTACATAGCTCAGTCGGTAGAGCATCAGACTTTTAAGAACATTAGGATAAAGTCATCTGAGGGTCTGGGGTTCAAGTCCCCATGTGGGCTACTGACTTTTTTGTATTTTATTTAATATCAGTCTGTTTTTCTTCACATCCGACATATACGACTTGATGTCTGATTGGTTGATGTTTTCTTTTCATGTTTTTTGTTGTTATTGTTCCAGATTGTAGTGAATAGTGGTGGGCCTACATAGCTCAGTCGGTAGAGCATCAGACTTTTAAGAACATTAGGATAAAGTCATCTGAGGGTCTGGGGTTCAAGTCCCCATGTGGGCTACTGACTTTTTTGTATTTTATTTAATATCAGTCTGTTTTTCTTCACATCCGACATATACGACTTGATGTCTGATTGATTGATGTTTTCTTTGCATGTTTTTTGTTGTTATTGTTCCGGATTGTGCTGAATAATGGTGGGCCTACATAGCTCAGTCGGTAGAGCATCAGACTTTTAAGAACATTAGGATAAAGTCATCTGAGGGTCTGGGGTTCAAGTCCCCATGTGGGCTACTGACTTTTTTGTATTTTATTTACTATCAGTCTGTTTTTCTTCACATCCGACATATACGACTTGATGTCTGATTGGTTGATGTTTTCTTTTCATGTTTTTTGTTGTTATTGTTCCAGATTGTGGTGAATAATGGTGGGCCTACATAGCTCAGTCGGTAGAGCATCAGACTTTTAAGAACATTAGGATAAAGTCATCTGAGGGTCTGGGGTTCAAGTCCCCATGGGGGCTACTGACTTTTTTGTATTTTATTTAATATCAGTCTGTTTTTCTTCACATCCGACATATACGACTTGATGTCTGATTGATTGATGTTTTCTTTGCATGTTTTTTGTTGTTATTGTTCCGGATTGTGCTGAATAATGGTGGGCCTACATAGCTCAGTCGGTAGAGCATCAGACTTTTAAGAACATTAGGATAAAGTCATCTGAGGGTCTGGGGTTCAAGTCCCCATGTGGGCTACTGACTTTTTTGTATTTTATTTACTATCAGTCTGTTTTTCTTCACATCCGACATATACGACTTGATGTCTGATTGATTGATGTTTTCTTTTCATATTTTTTGTTGTTATTGTTCCGGATTGTGCTGAATAATGGTGGGCCTACATAGCTCAGTCGGTAGAGCATCAGACTTTTAAGAACATTAGGATAAAGTCATCTGAGGGTCTGGGGTTCAAGTCCCCATGTGGGCTACTGACTTTTTTGTATTTTATTTAATATCAGTCTGTTTTTCTTCACATCCGACATATACGACTTGATGTCTGATTGGTTGATGTTTTCTTTTCATGTTTTTTGTTGTTATTGTTCCAGATTGTAGTGAATAGTGGTGGGCCTACATAGCTCAGTCGGTAGAGCATCAGACTTTTAAGAACATTAGGATAAAGTCATCTGAGGGTCTGGGGTTCAAGTCCCCATGTGGGCTACTGACTTTTTTGTATTTTATTTAATATCAGTCTGTTTTTCTTCACATCCGACATATACGACTTGATGTCTGATTGATTGATGTTTTCTTTGCATGTTTTTTGTTGTTATTGTTCCGGATTGTGCTGAATAATGGTGGGCCTACATAGCTCAGTCGGTAGAGCATCAGACTTTTAAGAACATTAGGATAAAGTCATCTGAGGGTCTGGGGTTCAAGTCCCCATGTGGGCTACTGACTTTTTTGTATTTTATTTACTATCAGTCTGTTTTTCTTCACATCCGACATATACGACTTGATGTCTGATTGATTGATGTTTTCTTTTCATGTTGTTTGTTGTTATTGTTCCGGATTGTGCTGAATAATGGTGGGCCTACATAGCTCAGTCGGTAGAGCATCAGACTTTTAAGAACATTAGGATAAAGTCATCTGAGGGTCTGGGGTTCAAGTCCCCATGTGGGCTACTGACTATTGTGTATTTTATTTAATATCAGTCTGTTTTTCTTCACATCCGACATATACGACTTGATGTCTGATTGATTGATGTTTTCTTTTCATGTTTTTTGTTGTTATTGTTCCAGATTGTGGTGAATAATGGTGGGCCTACATAGCTCAGTCGGTAGAGCATCAGACTTTTAAGAACATTAGGATAAAGTCATCTGGGGTTCAAGTCCCCATGTGGGCTACTGACTTTTTTGTATTTTATTTACTATCAGTCTGTTTTTCTTCACATCCGACATATACGACTTGATGTCTGATTGATTGATGTTTTCTTTTCATGTTTTTTGTTGGTATTGTTCCGGATTGTGCTGAATAATGGTGGGCCTACATAGCTCAGTCGGTAGAGCATCAGACTTTTAAGAACATTAGGATAAAGTCATCTGAGGGTCTGGGGTTCAAGTCCCCATGTGGGCTACTGACTTTTTTGTATTTTATTTAATATCAGTCTGTTTTTCTTCACATCCGACATATACGACTTGATGTCTGATTGATTGATGTTTTCTTTGCATGTTTTTTGTTGTTATTGTTCCAGATTGTGGTGAATAATGGTGGGCCTACATAGCTCAGTCGGTAGAGCATCAGACTTTTAAGAACATTAGGATAAAGTCATCTGAGGGTCTGGGGTTCAAGTCCCCATGTGGGCTACTGACTTTTGTGTATTTTATTTAATATCAGTCTGTTTTTCTTCACATCCGACATATACGATTGATGTATGATTGATTGATGTTTTCTTTTCATGTTTTTTGTTGTTCTTGTTCCAGATTGTGGTGAATAATGGTGGGCCTACATAACTCAGTCGGTAGAGCATCAGACTTTTAAGAACATTAGGATAAAGTCATCTGAGGGTCTGGGGTTCAAGTCCCCATGCGGGCTACTGACTTTTTTGTATTTTATTTAATATCAGTCTGTTTTTCTTCACATCCGACATATACGACTTGATGTCTGATTGGTTGATGTTTTCTTTTCATGTTTTTTGTTGTTATTGTTCCAGATTGTGGTGAATAATGGTGGGCCTACATAGCTCAGTCGGTAGAGCATCAGACTTTTAAGAACATTAGGATAAAGTCATCTGAGGGTCTGGGGTTCAAGTCCCCATGTGGGCTACTGACTTTTTTGTATTTTATTTACTATCAGTCTGTTTTTCTTCACATCCGACATATACGACTTGATGTCTGATTGGTTGATGTTTTCTTTTCATGTTTTTTGTTGTTATTGTTCCAGATTGTGGTGAATAATGGTGGGCCTACATAGCTCAGTCGGTAGAGCATCAGACTTTTAAGAACATTAGGATAAAGTCATCTGAGGGTCTGGGGTTCAAGTCCCCATGTGGGCTACTGACTTTTTTGTATTTTATTTACTATCAGTCTGTTTTTCTTCACATCCGACATATACGACTTGATGTCTGATTGGTTGATGTTTTCTTTTCATGTTTTTTGTTGTTATTGTTCCAGATTGTGGTGAATAATGGTGGGCCTACATAGCTCAGTCGGTAGAGCATCAGACTTTTAAGAACATTAGGATAAAGTCATCTGAGGGTCTGGGGTTCAAGTCCCCATGGGGGCTACTGACTTTTTTGTATTTTATTTAATATCAGTCTGTTTTTCTTCACATCCGACATATACGACTTGATGTCTGATTGATTGATGTTTTCTTTGCATGTTTTTTGTTGTTATTGTTCCGGATTGTGCTGAATAATGGTGGGCCTACATAGCTCAGTCGGTAGAGCATCAGACTTTTAAGAACATTAGGATAAAGTCATCTGAGGGTCTGGGGTTCAAGTCCCCATGTGGGCTACTGACTTTTTTGTATTTTATTTACTATCAGTCTGTTTTTCTTCACATCCGACATATACGACTTGATGTCTGATTGATTGATGTTTTCTTTTCATATTTTTTGTTGTTATTGTTCCGGATTGTGCTGAATAATGGTGGGCCTACATAGCTCAGTCGGTAGAGCATCAGACTTTTAAGAACATTAGGATAAAGTCATCTGAGGGTCTGGGGTTCAAGTCCCCATGTGGGCTACTGACTTTTTTGTATTTTATTTAATATCAGTCTGTTTTTCTTCACATCCGACATATACGACTTGATGTCTGATTGGTTGATGTTTTCTTTTCATGTTTTTTGTTGTTATTGTTCCAGATTGTAGTGAATAGTGGTGGGCCTACATAGCTCAGTCGGTAGAGCATCAGACTTTTAAGAACATTAGGATAAAGTCATCTGAGGGTCTGGGGTTCAAGTCCCCATGTGGGCTACTGACTTTTTTGTATTTTATTTAATATCAGTCTGTTTTTCTTCACATCCGACATATACGACTTGATGTCTGATTGATTGATGTTTTCTTTGCATGTTTTTTGTTGTTATTGTTCCGGATTGTGCTGAATAATGGTGGGCCTACATAGCTCAGTCGGTAGAGCATCAGACTTTTAAGAACATTAGGATAAAGTCATCTGAGGGTCTGGGGTTCAAGTCCCCATGTGGGCTACTGACTTTTTTGTATTTTATTTACTATCAGTCTGTTTTTCTTCACATCCGACATATACGACTTGATGTCTGATTGATTGATGTTTTCTTTTCATGTTGTTTGTTGTTATTGTTCCGGATTGTGCTGAATAATGGTGGGCCTACATAGCTCAGTCGGTAGAGCATCAGACTTTTAAGAACATTAGGATAAAGTCATCTGAGGGTCTGGGGTTCAAGTCCCCATGTGGGCTACTGACTTTTGTGTATTTTATTTAATATCAGTCTGTTTTTCTTCACATCCGACATATACGACTTGATGTCTGATTGATTGATGTTTTCTTTTCATGTTTTTTGTTGTTATTGTTCCAGATTGTGGTGAATGATGGTGGGCCTACATAGCTCAGTCGGTAGAGCATCAGACTTTTAAGAACATTAGGATAAAGTCATCTGGGGTTCAAGTCCCCATGTGGGCTACTGACTTTTTTGTATTTTATTTACTATCAGTCTGTTTTTCTTCACATCCGACATATACGACTTGATGTCTGATTGATTGATGTTTTCTTTTCATGTTTTTTGTTGGTATTGTTCCGGATTGTGCTGAATAATGGTGGGCCTACATAGCTCAGTCGGTAGAGCATCAGACTTTTAAGAACATTAGGATAAAGTCATCTGAGGGTCTGGGGTTCAAGTCCCCATGTGGGCTACTGACTTTTTTGTATTTTATTTAATATCAGTCTGTTTTTCTTCACATCCGACATATACGACTTGATGTCTGATTGATTGATGTTTTCTTTGCATGTTTTTTGTTGTTATTGTTCCAGATTGTGGTGAATAATGGTGGGCCTACATAGCTCAGTCGGTAGAGCATCAGACTTTTAAGAACATTAGGATAAAGTCATCTGAGGGTCTGGGGTTCAAGTCCCCATGTGGGCTACTGACTTTTGTGTATTTTATTTAATATCAGTCTGTTTTTCTTCACATCCGACATATACGACTTGATGTATGATTGATTGATGTTTTCTTTTCATGTTTTTTGTTGTTCTTGTTCCAGATTGTGGTGAATAATGGTGGGCCTACATAACTCAGTCGGTAGAGCATCAGACTTTTAAGAACATTAGGATAAAGTCATCTGAGGGTCTGGGGTTCAAGTCCCCATGTGGGCTACTGACTTTTTTGTATTTTATTTAATATCAGTCTGTTTTTCTTCACATCCGACATATACGACTTGATGTCTGATTGGTTGATGTTTTCTTTTCATGTTTTTTGTTGTTATTGTTCCAGATTGTGGTGAATAATGGTGGGCCTACATAGCTCAGTCGGTAGAGCATTAGACTTTTAAGAACATTAGGATAAAGTCATCTGAGGGTCTGGGGTTCAAGTCCCCATGGGGGCTACTGAATTTTTTGTATTTTATTTAATATCAGTCTGTTTTTCTTCACATCCGACATATACGACTTGATGTCTGATTGATTGATGTTTTCTTTTCATATTTTTTGTTGTTATTGTTCCAGATTGTGCTGAATAATGGTGGGCCTACATAGCTCAGTCGGTAGAGCATCAGACTTTTAAGAACATTAGGATAAAGTCATCTGAGGGTCTGGGGTTCAAGTCCCCATGTGGGCTACTGACTTTTTTGTATTTTATTTACTATCAGTCTGTTTTTCTTCACATCCGACATATACGACTTGATGTCTGATTGATTGATGTTTTCTTTTCATGTTTTTTGTTGTTATTGTTCCAGATTGTGGTGAATAATGGTGGGCCTACATAGCTCAGTCGGTAGAGCATCAGACTTTTAAGAACATTAGGATAAAGTCATCTGAGGGTCTGGGGTTCAAGTCCCCATGTGGGCTACTGACTTTTTTGTATTTTATTTACTATCAGTCTGTTTTTCTTCACATCCGACATATACGACTTGATGTATGATTGATTGATGTTTTCTTTTCATATTTTTTGTTGTTATTGTTCCGGATTGTGCTGAATAATGGTGGGCCTACATAGCTCAGTCGGTAGAGCATCAGACTTTTAAGAACATTAGGATAAAGTCGTCTGGGGTTCAAGTCCCCATGTGGGCTACTGACTTTTTTGTATTTTATTTACTATCAGTCTGTTTTTCTTCACATCCGACATATACGACTTGATGTCTGATTGATTGATGTTTTCTTTTCATGTTTTTTGTTGTTATTGTTCCGGATTGTGCTGAATAACGGTGGGCCTACATAGCTCAGTCGGTAGAGCATCAGACTTTTAAGAACATTAGGATAAAGTCATCTGAGGGTCTGGGGTTCAAGTCCCCATGTGGGCTACTGACTTTTTTGTATTTTATTTAATATCAGTCTGTTTTTCTTCACATCCGACATATACGACTTGATGTCTGATTGGTTGATGTTTTCTTTTCATGTTTTTTGTTGTTATTGTTCCAGATTGTAGTGAATAGTGGTGGGCCTACATAGCTCAGTCGGTAGAGCATCAGACTTTTAAGAACATTAGGATAAAGTCATCTGAGGGTCTGGGGTTCAAGTCCCCATGTGGGCTACTGACTTTTTTGTATTTTATTTAATATCAGTCTGTTTTTCTTCACATCCGACATATACGACTTGATGTCTGATTGATTGATGTTTTCTTTGCATGTTTTTTGTTGTTATTGTTCCGGATTGTGCTGAATAATGGTGGGCCTACATAGCTCAGTCGGTAGAGCATCAGACTTTTAAGAACATTAGGATAAAGTCATCTGAGGGTCTGGGGTTCAAGTCCCCATGTGGGCTACTGACTTTTGTGTATTTTATTTAATATCAGTCTGTTTTTCTTCACATCCGACATATACGACTTGATGTCTGATTGATTGATGTTTTCTTTTCATGTTTTTTGTTGTTATTGTTCCAGATTGTGGTGAATAATGGTGGGCCTACATAGCTCAGTCGGTAGAGCATCAGACTTTTAAGAACATTAGGATAAAGTCATCTGGGGTTCAAGTCCCCATGTGGGCTACTGACTTTTTTGTATTTTATTTACTATCAGTCTGTTTTTCTTCACATCCGACATATACGACTTGATGTCTGATTGATTGATGTTTTCTTTTCATGTTTTTTGTTGGTATTGTTCCGGATTGTGCTGAATAATGGTGGGCCTACATAGCTCAGTCGGTAGAGCATCAGACTTTTAAGAACATTAGGATAAAGTCATCTGAGGGTCTGGGGTTCAAGTCCCCATGTGGGCTACTGACTTTTTTGTATTTTATTTAATATCAGTCTGTTTTTCTTCACATCCGACATATACGACTTGATGTCTGATTGATTGATGTTTTCTTTGCATGTTTTTTGTTGTTATTGTTCCAGATTGTGGTGAATAATGGTGGGCCTACATAGCTCAGTCGGTAGAGCATCAGACTTTTAAGAACATTAGGATAAAGTCATCTGAGGGTCTGGGGTTCAAGTCCCCATGTGGGCTACTGACTTTTGTGTATTTTATTTAATATCAGTCTGTTTTTCTTCACATCCGACATATACGACTTGATGTATGATTGATTGATGTTTTCTTTTCATGTTTTTTGTTGTTCTTGTTCCAGATTGTGGTGAATAATGGTGGGCCTACATAACTCAGTCGGTAGAGCATCAGACTTTTAAGAACATTAGGATAAAGTCATCTGAGGGTCTGGGGTTCAAGTCCCCATGCGGGCTACTGACTTTTTTGTATTTTATTTAATATCAGTCTGTTTTTCTTCACATCCGACATATACGACTTGATGTCTGATTGGTTGATGTTTTCTTTTCATGTTTTTTGTTGTTATTGTTCCAGATTGTGGTGAATAATGGTGGGCCTACATAGCTCAGTCGGTAGAGCATCAGACTTTTAAGAACATTAGGATAAAGTCATCTGAGGGTCTGGGGTTCAAGTCCCCATGTGGGCTACTGACTTTTTTGTATTTTATTTACTATCAGTCTGTTTTTCTTCACATCCGACATATACGACTTGATGTCTGATTGGTTGATGTTTTCTTTTCATGTTTTTTGTTGTTATTGTTCCAGATTGTGGTGAATAATGGTGGGCCTACATAGCTCAGTCGGTAGAGCATCAGACTTTTAAGAACATTAGGATAAAGTCATCTGAGGGTCTGGGGTTCAAGTCCCCATGGGGGCTACTGACTTTTTTGTATTTTATTTAATATCAGTCTGTTTTTCTTCACATCCGACATATACGACTTGATGTCTGATTGATTGATGTTTTCTTTTCATATTTTTTGTTGTTATTGTTCCAGATTGTGCTGAATAATGGTGGGCCTACATAGCTCAGTCGGTAGAGCATCAGACTTTTAAGAACATTAGGATAAAGTCATCTGAGGGTCTGGGGTTCAAGTCCCCATGTGGGCTACTGACTTTTTTGTATTTTATTTACTATCAGTCTGTTTTTCTTCACATCCGACATATACGACTTGATGTCTGATTGGTTGATGTTTTCTTTTCATGTTTTTTGTTGTTATTGTTCCAGATTGTGGTGAATAATGGTGGGCCTACATAGCTCAGTCGGTAGAGCATCAGACTTTTAAGAACATTAGGATAAAGTCATCTGAGGGTCTGGGGTTCAAGTCCCCATGGGGGCTACTGAATTTTTTGTATTTTATTTAATATCAGTCTGTTTTTCTTCACATCCGACATATACGACTTGATGTCTGATTGATTGATGTTTTCTTTTCATATTTTTTGTTGTTATTGTTCCAGATTGTGCTGAATAATGGTGGGCCTACATAGCTCAGTCGGTAGAGCATCAGACTTTTAAGAACATTAGGATAAAGTCATCTGAGGGTCTGGGGTTCAAGTCCCCATGTGGGCTACTGACTTTTTTGTATTTTATTTACTATCAGTCTGTTTTTGTTCACATCCGACATATACGACTTGATGTCTGATTGATTGATGTTTTCTTTTCATGTTTTTTGTTGTTATTGTTCCAGATTGTGGTGAATAATGGTGGGCCTACATAGCTCAGTCGGTAGAGCATCAGACTTTTAAGAACATTAGGATAAAGTCATCTGAGGGTCTGGGGTTCAAGTCCCCATGTGGGCTACTGACTTTTTTGTATTTTATTTAATATCAGTCTGTTTTTCTTCACATCCGACATATACGACTTGATGTATGATTGATTGATGTTTTCTTTTCATATTTTTTGTTGTTATTGTTCCGGATTGTGCTGAATAATGGTGGGCCTACATAGCTCAGTCGGTAGAGCATCAGACTTTTAAGAACATTAGGATAAAGTCGTCTGGGGTTCAAGTCCCCATGTGGGCTACTGACTTTTTTGTATTTTATTTACTATCAGTCTGTTTTTCTTCACATCCGACATATACGACTTGATGTCTGATTGATTGATGTTTTCTTTTCATGTTTTTTGTTGTTATTGTTCCGGATTGTGCTGAATAATGGTGGGCCTACATAGCTCAGTCGGTAGAGCATCAGACTTTTAAGAACATTAGGATAAAGTCATCTGAGGGTCTGGGGTTCAAGTCCCCATGTGGGCTACTGACTTTTTTGTATTTTATTTAATATCAGTCTGTTTTTCTTCACATCCGACATATACGACTTGATGTCTGATTGGTTGATGTTTTCTTTTCATGTTTTTTGTTGTTATTGTTCCAGATTGTAGTGAATAGTGGTGGGCCTACATAGCTCAGTCGGTAGAGCATCAGACTTTTAAGAACATTAGGATAAAGTCATCTGAGGGTCTGGGGTTCAAGTCCCCATGTGGGCTACTGACTTTTTTGTATTTTATTTAATATCAGTCTGTTTTTCTTCACATCCGACATATACGACTTGATGTCTGATTGATTGATGTTTTCTTTGCATGTTTTTTGTTGTTATTGTTCCGGATTGTGCTGAATAATGGTGGGCCTACATAGCTCAGTCGGTAGAGCATCAGACTTTTAAGAACATTAGGATAAAGTCATCTGAGGGTCTGGGGTTCAAGTCCCCATGTGGGCTACTGACTTTTTTGTATTTTATTTACTATCAGTCTGTTTTTCTTCACATCCGACATATACGACTTGATGTCTGATTGATTGATGTTTTCTTTTCATGTTGTTTGTTGTTATTGTTCCGGATTGTGCTGAATAATGGTGGGCCTACATAGCTCAGTCAGTAGAGCATCAGACTTTTAAGAACATTAGGATAAAGTCATCTGAGGGTCTGGGGTTCAAGTCCCCATGTGGGCTACTGACTTTTGTGTATTTTATTTAATATCAGTCTGTTTTTCTTCACATCCGACATATACGACTTGATGTCTGATTGATTGATGTTTTCTTTTCATGTTTTTTGTTGTTATTGTTCCAGATTGTGGTGAATAATGGTGGGCCTACATAGCTCAGTCGGTAGAGCATCAGACTTTTAAGAACATTAGGATAAAGTCATCTGGGGTTCAAGTCCCCATGTGGGCTATTGACTTTTTTGTATTTTATTTACTATCAGTCTGTTTTTCTTCACATCCGACATATACGACTTGATGTCTGATTGATTGATGTTTTCTTTTCATGTTTTTTGTTGGTATTGTTCCGGATTGTGCTGAATAATGGTGGGCCTACATAGCTCAGTCGGTAGAGCATCAGACTTTTAAGAACATTAGGATAAAGTCATCTGAGGGTCTGGGGTTCAAGTCCCCATGTGGGCTACTGACTTTTTTGTATTTTATTTAATATCAGTCTGTTTTTCTTCACATCCGACATATACGACTTGATGTCTGATTGATTGATGTTTTCTTTGCATGTTTTTTGTTGTTATTGTTCCAGATTGTGGTGAATAATGGTGGGCCTACATAGCTCAGTCGGTAGAGCATCAGACTTTTAAGAACATTAGGATAAAGTCATCTGAGGGTCTGGGGTTCAAGTCCCCATGTGGGCTACTGACTTTTTTGTATTTTATTTACTATCAGTCTGTTTTTCTTCACATCCGACATATACGACTTGATGTATGATTGATTGATGTTTTCTTTTCATGTTTTTTGTTGTTCTTGTTCCAGATTGTGGTGAATAATGGTGGGCCTACATAACTCAGTCGGTAGAGCATCAGACTTTTAAGAACATTAGGATAAAGTCATCTGAGGGTCTGGGGTTCAAGTCCCCATGCGGGCTACTGACTTTTTTGTATTTTATTTAATATCAGTCTGTTTTTCTTCACATCCGACATATACGACTTGATGTCTGATTGGTTGATGTTTTCTTTTCATGTTTTTTGTTGTTATTGTTCCAGATTGTGGTGAATAATGGTGGGCCTACATAGCTCAGTCGGTAGAGCATCAGACTTTTAAGAACATTAGGATAAAGTCATCTGAGGGTCTGGGGTTCAAGTCCCCATGTGGGCTACTGACTTTTTTGTATTTTATTTACTATCAGTCTGTTTTTCTTCACATCCGACATATACGACTTGATGTCTGATTGGTTGATGTTTTCTTTTCATGTTTTTTGTTGTTATTGTTCCAGATTGTGGTAAATAATGGTGGGCCTACATAGCTCAGTCGGTAGAGCATCAGACTTTTAAGAACATTAGGATAAAGTCATCTGAGGGTCTGGGGTTCAAGTCCCCATGGGGGCTACTGACTTTTTTGTATTTTATTTAATATCAGTCTGTTTTTCTTCACATCCGACATATACGACTTGATGTCTGATTGATTGATGTTTCTTTTCATATTTTTTGTTGTTATTGTTCCAGATTGTGCTGAATAATGGTGGGCCTACATAGCTCAGTCGGTAGAGCATCAGACTTTTAAGAACATTAGGATAAAGTCATCTGAGGGTCTGGGGTTCAAGTCCCCATGTGGGCTACTGACTTTTTTGTATTTTATTTACTATCAGTCTGTTTTTCTTCACATCCGACATATACGACTTGATGTCTGATTGGTTGATGTTTTCTTTTCATGTTTTTTGTTGTTATTGTTCCAGATTGTGGTGAATAATGGTGGGCCTACATAGCTCAGTCGGTAGAGCATCAGACTTTTAAGAACATTAGGATAAAGTCATCTGAGGGTCTGGGGTTCAAGTCCCCATGGGGGCTACTGAATTTTTTGTATTTTATTTAATATCAGTCTGTTTTTCTTCACATCCGACATATACGACTTGATGTCTGATTGATTGATGTTTTCTTTTCATATTTTTTGTTGTTATTGTTCCAGATTGTGCTGAATAATGGTTGGCCTACATAGCTCAGTCGGTAGAGCATCAGACTTTTAAGAACATTAGGATAAAGTCATCTGAGGGTCTGGGGTTCAAGTCCCCATGTGGGCTACTGACTTTTTTGTATTTTATTTACTATCAGTCTGTTTTTCTTCACATCCGACATATACGACTTGATGTCTGATTGATTGATGTTTTCTTTTCATGTTTTTTGTTGTTATTGTTCCAGATTGTGGTGAATAATGGTGGGCCTACATAGCTCAGTCGGTAGAGCATCAGACTTTTAAGAACATTAGGATAAAGTCATCTGAGGGTCTGGGGTTCAAGTCCCCATGTGGGCTACTGACTTTTTTGTATTTTATTTACTATCAGTCTGTTTTTCTTCACATCCGACATATACGACTTGATGTATGATTGATTGATGTTTTCTTTTCATATTTTTTGTTGTTATTGTTCCGGATTGTGCTGAATAATGGTGGGCCTACATAGCTCAGTCGGTAGAGCATCAGACTTTTAAGAACATTAGGATAAAGTCGTCTGGGGTTCAAGTCCCCATGTGGGCTACTGACTTTTTTGTATTTTATTTACTATCAGTCTGTTTTTCTTCACATCCGACATATACGACTTGATGTCTGATTGATTGATGTTTTCTTTTCATGTTTTTTGTTGTTATTGTTCCGGATTGTGCTGAATAATGGTGGGCCTACATAGCTCAGTCCGTAGAGCATCAGACTTTTTAGAACATTAGGATAAAGTCATCTGAGGGTCTGGGGTTCAAGTCCCCATGTGGGCTACTGACTTTTTTGTATTTTATTTAATATCAGTCTGTTTTTCTTCACATCCGACATATACGACTTGATGTCTGATTGATTGATGTTTTCTTTTCATGTTGTTTGTTGTTATTGTTCCGGATTGTGCTGAATAATGGTGGGCCTACATAGCTCAGTCGGTAGAGCATCAGACTTTTAAGAACATTAGGATAAAGTCATCTGAGGGTCTGGGGTTCAAGTCCCCATGTGGGCTACTGACTTTTGTGTATTTTATTTAATATCAGTCTGTTTTTCTTCACATCCGACATATACGACTTGATGTCTGATTGATTGATGTTTTCTTTTCATGTTTTTTGTTGTTATTGTTCCAGATTGTGGTGAATAATGGTGGGCCTACATAGCTCAGTCGGTAGAGCATCAGACTTTTAAGAACATTAGGATAAAGTCATCTGGGGTTCAAGTCCCCATGTGGGCTATTGACTTTTTTGTATTTTATTTACTATCAGTCTGTTTTTCTTCACATCCGACATATACGACTTGATGTCTGATTGATTGATGTTTTCTTTTCATGTTTTTTGTTGGTATTGTTCCGGATTGTGCTGAATAATGGTGGGCCTACATAGCTCAGTCGGTAGAGCATCAGACTTTTAAGAACATTAGGATAAAGTCATCTGAGGGTCTGGGGTTCAAGTCCCCATGTGGGCTACTGACTTTTTTGTATTTTATTTAATATCAGTCTGTTTTTCTTCACATCCGACATATACGACTTGATGTCTGATTGATTGATGTTTTCTTTGCATGTTTTTTGTTGTTATTGTTCCAGATTGTGGTGAATAATGGTGGGCCTACATAGCTCAGTCGGTAGAGCATCAGACTTTTAAGAACATTAGGATAAAGTCATCTGAGGGTCTGGGGTTCAAGTCCCCATGTGGGCTACTGACTTTTGTGTATTTTATTTAATATCAGTCTGTTTTTCTTCACATCCGACATATACGACTTGATGTATGATTGATTGATGTTTTCTTTTCATGTTTTTTGTTGTTCTTGTTCCAGATTGTGGTGAATAATGGTGGGCCTACATAACTCAGTCGGTAGAGCATCAGACTTTTAAGAACATTAGGATAAAGTCATCTGAGGGTCTGGGGTTCAAGTCCCCATGCGGGCTACTGACTTTTTTGTATTTTATTTAATATCAGTCTGTTTTTCTTCACATCCGACATATACGACTTGATGTCTGATTGGTTGATGTTTTCTTTTCATGTTTTTTGTTGTTATTGTTCCAGATTGTGGTGAATAATGGTGGGCCTACATAGCTCAGTCGGTAGAGCATCAGACTTTTAAGAACATTAGGATAAAGTCATCTGAGGGTCTGGGGTTCAAGTCCCCATGTGGGCTACTGACTTTTTTGTATTTTATTTACTATCAGTCTGTTTTTCTTCACATCCGACATATACGACTTGATGTCTGATTGGTTGATGTTTTCTTTTCATGTTTTTTGTTGTTATTGTTCCAGATTGTGGTAAATAATGGTGGGCCTACATAGCTCAGTCGGTAGAGCATCAGACTTTTAAGAACATTAGGATAAAGTCATCTGAGGGTCTGGGGTTCAAGTCCCCATGGGGGCTACTGACTTTTTTGTATTTTATTTAATATCAGTCTGTTTTTCTTCACATCCGACATATACGACTTGATGTCTGATTGATTGATGTTTTCTTTTCATATTTTTTGTTGTTATTGTTCCAGATTGTGCTGAATAATGGTGGGCCTACATAGCTCAGTCGGTAGAGCATCAGACTTTTAAGAACATTAGGATAAAGTCATCTGAGGGTCTGGGGTTCAAGTCCCCATGTGGGCTACTGACTTTTTTGTATTTTATTTACTATCAGTCTGTTTTTCTTCACATCCGACATATACGACTTGATGTCTGATTGGTTGATGTTTTCTTTTCATGTTTTTTGTTGTTATTGTTCCAGATTGTGGTGAATAATGGTGGGCCTACATAGCTCAGTCGGTAGAGCATCAGACTTTTAAGAACATTAGGATAAAGTCATCTGAGGGTCTGGGGTTCAAGTCCCCATGGGGGCTACTGAATTTTTTGTATTTTATTTAATATCAGTCTGTTTTTCTTCACATCCGACATATACGACTTGATGTCTGATTGATTGATGTTTTCTTTTCATATTTTTTGTTGTTATTGTTCCAGATTGTGCTGAATAATGGTGGGCCTACATAGCTCAGTCGGTAGAGCATCAGACTTTTAAGAACATTAGGATAAAGTCATCTGAGGGTCTGGGGTTCAAGTCCCCATGTGGGCTACTGACTTTTTTGTATTTTATTTACTATCAGTCTGTTTTTCTTCACATCCGACATATACGACTTGATGTCTGATTGATTGATGTTTTCTTTTCATGTTTTTTGTTGTTATTGTTCCAGATTGTGGTGAATAATGGTGGGCCTACATAGCTCAGTCGGTAGAGCATCAGACTTTTAAGAACATTAGGATAAAGTCATCTGAGGGTCTGGGGTTCAAGTCCCCATGTGGGCTACTGACTTTTGTGTATTTTATTTAATATCAGTCTGTTTTTCTTCACATCCGACATATACGACTTGATGTCTGATTGATTGATGTTTTCTTTTCATGTTTTTTGTTGTTATTGTTCCAGATTGTGGTGAATAATGGTGGGCCTACATAGCTCAGTCGGTAGAGCATCAGACTTTTAAGAACATTAGGATAAAGTCATCTGGGGTTCAAGTCCCCATGTGGGCTATTGACTTTTTTGTATTTTATTTACTATCAGTCTGTTTTTCTTCACATCCGACATATACGACTTGATGTCTGATTGATTGATGTTTTCTTTTCATGTTTTTTGTTGGTATTGTTCCGGATTGTGCTGAATAATGGTGGGCCTACATAGCTCAGTCGGTAGAGCATCAGACTTTTAAGAACATTAGGATAAAGTCATCTGAGGGTCTGGGGTTCAAGTCCCCATGTGGGCTACTGACTTTTTTGTATTTTATTTAATATCAGTCTGTTTTTCTTCACATCCGACATATACGACTTGATGTCTGATTGATTGATGTTTTCTTTGCATGTTTTTTGTTGTTATTGTTCCAGATTGTGGTGAATAATGGTGGGCCTACATAGCTCAGTCGGTAGAGCATCAGACTTTTAAGAACATTAGGATAAAGTCATCTGAGGGTCTGGGGTTCAAGTCCCCATGTGGGCTACTGACTTTTGTGTATTTTATTTAATATCAGTCTGTTTTTCTTCACATCCGACATATACGACTTGATGTATGATTGATTGATGTTTTCTTTTCATGTTTTTTGTTGTTCTTGTTCCAGATTGTGGTGAATAATGGTGGGCCTACATAACTCAGTCGGTAGAGCATCAGACTTTTAAGAACATTAGGATAAAGTCATCTGAGGGTCTGGGGTTGAAGTCCCCATGCGGGCTACTGACTTTTTTGTATTTTATTTAATATCAGTCTGTTTTTCTTCACATCCGACATATACGACTTGATGTCTGATTGGTTGATGTTTTCTTTTCATGTTTTTTGTTGTTATTGTTCCAGATTGTGGTGAATAATGGTGGGCCTACATAGCTCAGTCGGTAGAGCATCAGACTTTTAAGAACATTAGGATAAAGTCATCTGAGGGTCTGGGGTTCAAGTCCCCATGTGGGCTACTGACTTTTTTGTATTTTATTTACTATCAGTCTGTTTTTCTTCACATCCGACATATACGACTTGATGTCTGATTGGTTGATGTTTTCTTTTCATGTTTTTTGTTGTTATTGTTCCAGATTGTGGTAAATAATGGTGGGCCTACATAGCTCAGTCGGTAGAGCATCAGACTTTTAAGAACATTAGGATAAAGTCATCTGAGGGTCTGGGGTTCAAGTCCCCATGGGGGCTACTGACTTTTTTGTATTTTATTTAATATCAGTCTGTTTTTCTTCACATCCGACATATACGACTTGATGTCTGATTGATTGATGTTTTCTTTTCATATTTTTTGTTGTTATTGTTCCAGATTGTGCTGAATAATGGTGGGCCTACATAGCTCAGTCGGTAGAGCATCAGACTTTTAAGAACATTAGGATAAAGTCATCTGAGGGTCTGGGGTTCAAGTCCCCATGTGGGCTACTGACTTTTTTGTATTTTATTTACTATCAGTCTGTTTTTCTTCACATCCGACATATACGACTTGATGTCTGATTGGTTGATGTTTTCTTTTCATGTTTTTTGTTGTTATTGTTCCAGATTGTGGTGAATAATGGTGGGCCTACATAGCTCAGTCGGTAGAGCATCAGACTTTTAAGAACATTAGGATAAAGTCATCTGAGGGTCTGGGGTTCAAGTCCCCATGGGGGCTACTGAATTTTTTGTATTTTATTTAATATCAGTCTGTTTTTCTTCACATCCGACATATACGACTTGATGTCTGATTGATTGATGTTTTCTTTTCATATTTTTTGTTGTTATTGTTCCAGATTGTGCTGAATAATGGTGGGCCTACATAGCTCAGTCGGTAGAGCATCAGACTTTTAAGAACATTAGGATAAAGTCATCTGAGGGTCTGGGGTTCAAGTCCCCATGTGGGCTACTGACTTTTTTGTATTTTATTTACTATCAGTCTGTTTTTCTTCACATCCGACATATACGACTTGATGTCTGATTGATTGATGTTTTCTTTTCATGTTTTTTGTTGTTATTGTTCCAGATTGTGGTGAATAATGGTGGGCCTACATAGCTCAGTCGGTAGAGCATCAGACTTTTAAGAACATTAGGATAAAGTCATCTGAGGGTCTGGGGTTCAAGTCCCCATGTGGGCTACTGACTTTTTTGTATTTTATTTACTATCAGTCTGTTTTTCTTCACATCCGACATATACGACTTGATGTATGATTGATTGATGTTTTCTTTTCATATTTTTTGTTGTTATTGTTCCGGATTGTGCTGAATAATGGTGGGCCTACATAGCTCAGTCGGTAGAGCATCAGACTTTTAAGAACATTAGGATAAAGTCGTCTGGGGTTCAAGTCCCCATGTGGGCTACTGACTTTTTTGTATTTTATTTACTATCAGTCTGTTTTTCTTCACATCCGACATATACGACTTGATGTCTGATTGATTGATGTTTTCTTTTCATGTTTTTTGTTGTTATTGTTCCGGATTGTGCTGAATAATGGTGGGCCTACATAGCTCAGTCCGTAGAGCATCAGACTTTTTAGAACATTAGGATAAAGTCATCTGAGGGTCTGGGGTTCAAGTCCCCATGTGGGCTACTGACTTTTTTGTATTTTATTTAATATCAGTCTGTTTTTCTTCACATCCGACATATACGACTTGATGTCTGATTGGTTGATGTTTTCTTTTCATGTTTTTTGTTGTTATTGTTCCAGATTGTAGTGAATAGTGGTGGGCCTACATAGCTCAGTCGGTAGAGCATCAGACTTTTAAGAACATTAGGATAAAGTCATCTGAGGGTCTGGGGTTCAAGTCCCCATGTGGGCTACTGACTTTTTTGTATTTTATTTAATATCAGTCTGTTTTTCTTCACATCCGACATATACGACTTGATGTCTGATTGATTGATGTTTTCTTTGCATGTTTTTTGTTGTTATTGTTCCGGATTGTGCTGAATAATGGTGGGCCTACATAGCTCAGTCGGTAGAGCATCAGACTTTTAAGAACATTAGGATAAAGTCATCTGAGGGTCTGGGGTTCAAGTCCCCATGTGGGCTACTGACTTTTTTGTATTTTATTTACTATCAGTCTGTTTTTCTTCACATCCGACATATACGACTTGATGTCTGATTGGTTGATGTTTTCTTTTCATGTTTTTTGTTGTTATTGTTCCAGATTGTGGTGAATAATGGTGGGCCTACATAGCTCAGTCGGTAGAGCATCAGACTTTTAAGAACATTAGGATAAAGTCATCTGAGGGTCTGGGGTTCAAGTCCCCATGGGGGCTACTGACTTTTTTGTATTTTATTTAATATCAGTCTGTTTTTCTTCACATCCGACATATACGACTTGATGTCTGATTGATTGATGTTTTCTTTGCATGTTTTTTGTTGTTATTGTTCCGGATTGTGCTGAATAATAGTGGGCCTACATAGCTCAGTCGGTAGAGCATCAGACTTGTAAGAACATTAGGATAAAGTCATCTGGGGTTCAAGTCCCCATGTGGGCTACTGACTTTTTTGTATTTTATTTACTATCAGTCTGTTTTTCTTCACATCCGACATATACGACTTGATGTATGATTGATTGATGTTTTCTTTTCATATTTTTTGTTGTTATTGTTCCGGATTGTGCTGAATAATGGTGGGCCTACATAGCTCAGTCGGTAGAGCATCAGACTTTTAAGAACATTAGGATAAAGTCGTCTGGGGTTCAAGTCCCCATGTGGGCTACTGACTTTTTTGTATTTTATTTACTATCAGTCTGTTTTTCTTCACATCCGACATATACGACTTGATGTCTGATTGATTGATGTTTTCTTTTCATGTTTTTTGTTGTTATTGTTTCGGATTGTGCTGAATAATGGTGGGCCTACATAGCTCAGTAAGTAGAGCATCAGACTTTTAAGAACATTAGGATAAAGTCATCTGAGGGTCTGGGGTTCAAGTCCCCATGTGGGCTACTGACTTTTTTGTATTTTATTTAATATCAGTCTGTTTTTCTTCACATCCGACATATACGACTTGATGTCTGATTGGTTGATGTTTTCTTTTCATGTTTTTTGTTGTTATTGTTCCAGATTGTAGTGAATAGTGGTGGGCCTACATAGCTCAGTCGGTAGAGCATCAGACTTTTAAGAACATTAGGATAAAGTCATCTGAGGGTCTGGGGTTCAAGTCCCCATGTGGGCTACTGACTTTTTTGTATTTTATTTAATATCAGTCTGTTTTTCTTCACATCCGACATATACGACTTGATGTCTGATTGATTGATGTTTTCTTTGCATGTTTTTTGTTGTTATTGTTCCGGATTGTGCTGAATAATGGTGGGCCTACATAGCTCAGTCGGTAGAGCATCAGACTTTTAAGAACATTAGGATAAAGTCATCTGAGGGTCTGGGGTTCAAGTCCCCATGTGGGCTACTGACTTTTTTGTATTTTATTTAATATCAGTCTGTTTTTCTTCACATCCGACATATACGACTTGATGTCTGATTGATTGATGTTTTCTTTGCATGTTTTTTGTTGTTATTGTTCCGGATTGTGCTGAATAATGGTGGGCCTACATAGCTCAGTCGGTAGAGCATCAGACTTTTAAGAACATTAGGATAAAGTCATCTGAGGGTCTGGGGTTCAAGTCCCCATGTGGGCTACTGACTTTTTTGTATTTTATTTACTATCAGTCTGTTTTTCTTCACATCCGACATATACGACTTGATGTCTGATTGATTGATGTTTTCTTTTCATGTTTTTTGTTGTTATTGTTCCGGATTGTGCTGAATAATGGTGGGCCTACATAGCTCAGTCGGTAGAGCATCAGACTTTTGAGAACATTAGGATAAAGTCATCTGAGGGTCTGGGGTTCAAGTCCCCATGTGGGCTACTGACTTTTTTGTATTTTATTTAATATCAGTCTGTTTTTCTTCACATCCGACATATACGACTTGATGTCTGATTGGTTGATGTTTTCTTTTCATGTTTTTTGTTGTTATTGTTCCAGATTGTAGTGAATAGTGGTGGGCCTACATAGCTCAGTCGGTAGAGCATCAGACTTTTAAGAACATTAGGATAAAGTCATCTGAGGGTCTGGGGTTCAAGTCCCCATGTGGGCTACTGACTTTTTTGTATTTTATTTAATATCAGTCTGTTTTTCTTCACATCCGACATATACGACTTGATGTCTGATTGGTTGATGTTTTCTTTTCATGTTTTTTGTTGTTATTGTTCCAGATTGTGGTGAATAATGGTGGGCCTACATAGCTCAGTCGGTAGAGCATCAGACTTTTAAGAACATTAGGATAAAGTCATCTGAGGGTCTGGGGTTCAAGTCCCCATGTGGGCTACTGACTTTTTTGTATTTTATTTACTATCAGTCTGTTTTTCTTCACATCCGACATATACGACTTGATGTCTGATTGGTTGATGTTTTCTTTTCATGTTTTTTGTTGTTATTGTTCCAGATTGTGGTGAATAATGGTGGGCCTACATAGCTCAGTCGGTAGAGCATCAGACTTTTAAGAACATTAGGATAAAGTCATCTGAGGGTCTGGGGTTCAAGTCCCCATGGGGGCTACTGACTTTTTTGTATTTTATTTAATATCAGTCTGTTTTTCTTCACATCCGACATATACGACTTGATGTCTGATTGATTGATGTTTTCTTTACATATTTTTTGTTGTTATTGTTCCAGATTGTGCTGAATAATGGTGGGCCTACATAGCTCAGTCGGTAGAGCATCAGACTTTTAAGAACATTAGGATAAAGTCATCTGAGGGTCTGGGGTTCAAGTCCCCATGTGGGCTACTGACTTTTTTGTATTTTATTTACTATCAGTCTGTTTTTCTTCACATCCGACATATACGACTTGATGTCTGATTGGTTGATGTTTTCTTTTCATGTTTTTTGTTGTTATTGTTCCAGATTGTGGTGAATAATGGTGGGCCTACATAGCTCAGTCGGTAGAGCATCAGACTTTTAAGAACATTAGGATAAAGTCATCTGAGGGTCTGGGGTTCAAGTCCCCATGGGGGCTACTGAATTTTTTGTATTTTATTTAATATCAGTCTGTTTTTCTTCACATCCGACATATACGACTTGATGTCTGATTGATTGATGTTTTCTTTTCATATTTTTTGTTGTTATTGTTCCAGATTGTGCTGAATAATGGTGGGCCTACATAGCTCAGTCGGTAGAGCATCAGACTTTTAAGAACATTAGGATAAAGTCATCTGAGGGTCTGGGGTTCAAGTCCCCATGTGGGCTACTGACTTTTTTGTATTTTATTTACTATCAGTCTGTTTTTCTTCACATCCGACATATACGACTTGATGTCTGATTGATTGATGTTTTCTTTTCATGTTTTTTGTTGTTATTGTTCCAGATTGTGGTGAATAATGGTGGGCCTACATAGCTCAGTCGGTAGAGCATCAGACTTTTAAGAACATTAGGATAAAGTCATCTGAGGGTCTGGGGTTCAAGTCCCCATGTGGGCTACTGACTTTTTTGTATTTTATTTACTATCAGTCTGTTTTTCTTCACATCCGACATATACGACTTGATGTATGATTGATTGATGTTTTCTTTTCATATTTTTTGTTGTTATTGTTCCGGATTGTGCTGAATAATGGTGGGCCTACATAGCTCAGTCGGTAGAGCATCAGACTTTTAAGAACATTAGGATAAAGTCGTCTGGGGTTCAAGTCCCCATGTGGGCTACTGACTTTTTTGTATTTTATTTACTATCAGTCTGTTTTTCTTCACATCCGACATATACGACTTGATGTCTGATTGATTGATGTTTTCTTTTCATGTTTTTTGTTGTTATTGTTCCGGATTGTGCTGAATAATGGTGGGCCTACATAGCTCAGTCGGTAGAGCATCAGACTTTTAAGAACATTAGGATAAAGTCATCTGAGGGTCTGGGGTTCAAGTCCCCATGTGGGCTACTGACTTTTTTGTATTTTATTTAATATCAGTCTGTTTTTCTTCACATCCGACATATACGACTTGATGTCTGATTGGTTGATGTTTTCTTTTCATGTTTTTTGTTGTTATTGTTCCAGATTGTAGTGAATAGTGGTGGGCCTACATAGCTCAGTCGGTAGAGCATCAGACTTTTAAGAACATTAGGATAAAGTCATCTGAGGGTCTGGGGTTCAAGTCCCCATGTGGGCTACTGACTTTTTTGTATTTTATTTAATATCAGTCTGTTTTTCTTCACATCCGACATATACGACTTGATGTCTGATTGATTGATGTTTTCTTTGCATGTTTTTTGTTGTTATTGTTCCGGATTGTGCTGAATAATGGTGGGCCTACATAGCTCAGTCGGTAGAGCATCAGACTTTTAAGAACATTAGGATAAAGTCATCTGAGGGTCTGGGGTTCAAGTCCCCATGTGGGCTACTGACTTTTTTGTAT
Organism: Euprymna scolopes; assembly: GCF_053919585.1. Taxonomy (NCBI): domain Eukaryota; kingdom Metazoa; phylum Mollusca; class Cephalopoda; order Sepiida; family Sepiolidae; genus Euprymna; species Euprymna scolopes. The sequence goes on along the minus strand of NC_136523.1, from coordinate 45,284,466 downwards.
TTTATTTACTATCAGTCTGTTTTTCTTCACATCCGACATATACGACTTGATGTCTGATTGGTTGATGTTTTCTTTTCATGTTTTTTGTTGTTATTGTTCCAGATTGTGGTGAATAATGGTGGGCCTACATAGCTCAGTCGGTAGAGCATCAGACTTTTAAGAACATTAGGATAAAGTCATCTGAGGGTCTGGGGTTCAAGTCCCCATGGGGGCTACTGACTTTTTTGTATTTTATTTAATATCAGTCTGTTTTTCTTCACATCCGACATATACGACTTGATGTCTGATTGATTGATGTTTTCTTTGCATGTTTTTTGTTGTTATTGTTCCGGATTGTGCTGAATAATAGTGGGCCTACATAGCTCAGTCGGTAGAGCATCAGACTTGTAAGAATATTAGGATAAAGTCATCTGAGGGTCTGGGGTTCAAGTCCCCATGTGGGCTACTGACTTTTTTGTATTTTATTTACTATCAGTCTGTTTTTCTTCACATCCGACATATACGACTTGATGTATGATTGATTGATGTTTTCTTTTCATATTTTTTGTTGTTATTGTTCCGGATTGTGCTGAATAATGGTGGGCCTACATAGCTCAGTCGGTAGAGCATCAGACTTTTAAGAACATTAGGATAAAGTCGTCTGGGGTTCAAGTCCCCATGTGGGCTACTGACTTTTTTGTATTTTATTTACTATCAGTCTGTTTTTCTTCACATCCGACATATACGACTTGATGTCTGATTGATTGATGTTTTCTTTTCATGTTTTTTGTTGTAATTGTTCCGGATTGTGCTGAATAATGGTGGGCCTACATAGCTCAGTCGGTAGAGCATCAGACTTTTAAGAACATTAGGATAAAGTCATCTGAGGGTCTGGGGTTCAAGTCCCCATGTGGGCTACTGACTTTTTTGTATTTTATTTAATATCAGTCTGTTTTTCTTCACATCCGACATATACGACTTGATGTCTGATTGGTTGATGTTTTCTTTTCATGTTTTTTGTTGTTATTGTTCCAGATTGTAGTGAATAGTGGTGGGCCTACATAGCTCAGTCGGTAGAGCATCAGACTTTTAAGAACATTAGGATAAAGTCATCTGAGGGTCTGGGGTTCAAGTCCCCATGTGGGCTACTGACTTTTTTGTATTTTATTTAATATCAGTCTGTTTTTCTTCACATCCGACATATACGACTTGATGTCTGATTGATTGATGTTTTCTTTGCATGTTTTTTGTTGTTATTGTTCCGGATTGTGCTGAATAATGGTGGGCCTACATAGCTCAGTCGGTAGAGCATCAGACTTTTAAGAACATTAGGATAAAGTCATCTGAGGGTCTGGGGTTCAAGTCCCCATGTGGGCTACTGACTTTTTTGTATTTTATTTAATATCAGTCTGTTTTTCTTCACATCCGACATATACGACTTGATGTCTGATTGATTGATGTTTTCTTTGCATGTTTTTTGTTGTTATTGTTCCGGATTGTGCTGAATAATGGTGGGCCTACATAGCTCAGTCGGTAGAGCATCAGACTTTTAAGAACATTAGGATAAAGTCATCTGAGGGTCTGGGGTTCAAGTCCCCATGGGGGCTACTGACTTTTTTGTATTTTATTTAATATCAGTCTGTTTTTCTTCACATCCGACATATACGACTTGATGTCTGATTGGTTGATGTTTTCTTTTCATGTTTTTTGTTGTTATTGTTCCAGATTGTAGTGAATAGTGGTGGGCCTACATAGCTCAGTCGGTAGAGCATCAGACTTTTAAGAACATTAGGATAAAGTCATCTGAGGGTCTGGGGTTCAAGTCCCCATGTGGGCTACTGACTTTTTTGTATTTTATTTAATATCAGTCTGTTTTTCTTCACATCCGACATATACGACTTGATGTCTGATTGATTGATGTTTTCTTTGCATGTTTTTTGTTGTTATTGTTCCGGATTGTGCTGAATAATGGTGGGCCTACATAGCTCAGTCGGTAGAGCATCAGACTTTTAAGAACATTAGGATAAAGTCATCTGAGGGTCTGGGGTTCAAGTCCCCATGTGGGCTACTGACTTTTTTGTATTTTATTTACTATCAGTCTGTTTTTCTTCACATCCGACATATACGACTTGATGTCTGATTGGTTGATGTTTTCTTTTCATGTTTTTTGTTGTTATTGTTCCAGATTGTGGTGAATAATGGTGGGCCTACATAGCTCAGTCGGTAGAGCATCAGACTTTTAAGAACATTAGGATAAAGTCATCTGAGGGTCTGGGGTTCAAGTCCCCATGGGGGCTACTGACTTTTTTGTATTTTATTTAATATCAGTCTGTTTTTCTTCACATCCGACATATACGACTTGATGTCTGATTGATTGATGTTTTCTTTGCATGTTTTTTGTTGTTATTGTTCCGGATTGTGCTGAATAATAGTGGGCCTACATAGCTCAGTCGGTAGAGCATCAGACTTGTAAGAATATTAGGATAAAGTCATCTGAGGGTCTGGGGTTCAAGTCCCCATGTGGGCTACTGACTTTTTTGTATTTTATTTACTATCAGTCTGTTTTTCTTCACATCCGACATATACGACTTGATGTATGATTGATTGATGTTTTCTTTTCATATTTTTTGTTGTTATTGTTCCGGATTGTGCTGAATAATGGTGGGCCTACATAGCTCAGTCGGTAGAGCATCAGACTTTTAAGAACATTAGGATAAAGTCGTCTGGGGTTCAAGTCCCCATGTGGGCTACTGACTTTTTTGTATTTTATTTACTATCAGTCTGTTTTTCTTCACATCCGACATATACGACTTGATGTCTGATTGATTGATGTTTTCTTTTCATGTTTTTTGTTGTAATTGTTCCGGATTGTGCTGAATAATGGTGGGCCTACATAGCTCAGTCGGTAGAGCATCAGACTTTTAAGAACATTAGGATAAAGTCATCTGAGGGTCTGGGGTTCAAGTCCCCATGTGGGCTACTGACTTTTTTGTATTTTATTTAATATCAGTCTGTTTTTCTTCACATCCGACATATACGACTTGATGTCTGATTGGTTGATGTTTTCTTTTCATGTTTTTTGTTGTTATTGTTCCAGATTGTAGTGAATAGTGGTGGGCCTACATAGCTCAGTCGGTAGAGCATCAGACTTTTAAGAACATTAGGATAAAGTCATCTGAGGGTCTGGGGTTCAAGTCCCCATGTGGGCTACTGACTTTTTTGTATTTTATTTAATATCAGTCTGTTTTTCTTCACATCCGACATATACGACTTGATGTCTGATTGATTGATGTTTTCTTTGCATGTTTTTTGTTGTTATTGTTCCGGATTGTGCTGAATAATGGTGGGCCTACATAGCTCAGTCGGTAGAGCATCAGACTTTTAAGAACATTAGGATAAAGTCATCTGAGGGTCTGGGGTTCAAGTCCCCATGTGGGCTACTGACTTTTTTGTATTTTATTTAATATCAGTCTGTTTTTCTTCACATCCGACATATACGACTTGATGTCTGATTGATTGATGTTTTCTTTGCATGTTTTTTGTTGTTATTGTTCCGGATTGTGCTGAATAATGGTGGGCCTACATAGCTCAGTCGGTAGAGCATCAGACTTTTAAGAACATTAGGATAAAGTCATCTGAGGGTCTGGGGTTCAAGTCCCCATGTGGGCTACTGACTTTTTTGTATTTTATTTACTATCAGTCTGTTTTTCTTCACATCCGACATATACGACTTGATGTCTGATTGGTTGATGTTTTCTTTTCATGTTTTTTGTTGTTATTGTTCCAGATTGTGGTGAATAATGGTGGGCCTACATAGCTCAGTCGGTAGAGCATCAGACTTTTAAGAACATTAGGATAAAGTCATCTGAGGGTCTGGGGTTCAAGTCCCCATGGGGGCTACTGACTTTTTTGTATTTTATTTAATATCAGTCTGTTTTTCTTCACATCCGACATATACGACTTGATGTCTGATTGATTGATGTTTTCTTTTCATGTTTTTTGTTGTTATTGTTCCGGATTGTGCTGAATAATGGTGGGCCTACATAGCTCAGTCGGTAGAGCATCAGACTTTTAAGAACATTAGGATAAAGTCATCTGAGGGTCTGGGGTTCAAGTCCCCATGTGGGCTACTGACTTTTTTGTATTTTATTTAATATCAGTCTGTTTTTCTTCACATCCGACATATACGACTTGATGTCTGATTGGTTGATGTTTTCTTTTCATGTTTTTTGTTGTTATTGTTCCAGATTGTAGTGAATAGTGGTGGGCCTACATAGCTCAGTCGGTAGAGCATCAGACTTTTAAGAACATTAGGATAAAGTCATCTGAGGGTCTGGGGTTCAAGTCCCCATGTGGGCTACTGACTTTTTTGTATTTTATTTAATATCAGTCTGTTTTTCTTCACATCCGACATATACGACTTGATGTCTGATTGATTGATGTTTTCTTTGCATGTTTTTTGTTGTTATTGTTCCGGATTGTGCTGAATAATGGTGGGCCTACATAGCTCAGTCGGTAGAGCATCAGACTTTTAAGAACATTAGGATAAAGTCATCTGAGGGTCTGGGGTTCAAGTCCCCATGTGGGCTACTGACTTTTTTGTATTTTATTTAATATCAGTCTGTTTTTCTTCACATCCGACATATACGACTTGATGTCTGATTGATTGATGTTTTCTTTGCATGTTTTTTGTTGTTATTGTTCCGGATTGTGCTGAATAATGGTGGGCCTACATAGCTCAGTCGGTAGAGCATCAGACTTTTAAGAACATTAGGATAAAGTCATCTGAGGGTCTGGGGTTCAAGTCCCCATGTGGGCTACTGACTTTTTTGTATTTTATTTACTATCAGTCTGTTTTTCTTCACATCCGACATATACGACTTGATGTCTGATTGATTGATGTTTTCTTTGCATGTTTTTTGTTGTTATTGTTCCGGATTGTGCTGAATAATAGTGGGCCTACATAGCTCAGTCGGTAGAGCATCAGACTTGTAAGAACATTAGGATAAAGTCATCTGAGGGTCTGGGGTTCAAGTCCCCATGTGGGCTACTGACTTTTTTGTATTTTATTTACTATCAGTCTGTTTTTCTTCACATCCGACATATACGACTTGATGTATGATTGATTGATGTTTTCTTTTCATATTTTTTGTTGTTATTGTTCCGGATTGTGCTGAATAATGGTGGGCCTATATAGCTCAGTCGGTAGAGCATCAGACTTTTAAGAACATTAGGATAAAGTCGTCTGGGGTTCAAGTCCCCATGTGGGCTACTGACTTTTTTGTATTTTATTTACTATCAGTCTGTTTTTCTTCACATCCGACATATACGACTTGATGTCTGATTGATTGATGTTTTCTTTTCATGTTTTTTGTTGTTATTGTTCCAGATTGTGGTGAATAGTGGTGGGCCTACATAGCTCAGTCGGTAGAGCATCAGACTTTTAAGAACATTAGGATAAAGTCATCTGAGGGTCTGGGGTTCAAGTCCCCATGTGGGCTACTGACTTTTTTGTATTTTATTTAATATCAGTCTGTTTTTCTTCACATCCGACATATACGACTTGGTGTCTGATTGATTTATGTTTTCTTTTTATGTTTGTTGTTGTTATTGTTCTGGATTGTGCTGAATAATGGTGGGCCTACATAGCTCAGTCGGTAGAGCATCAGACTTTTAAGAACATTAGGATAAAGTCATCTGAGGGTCTGGGGTTCAAGTCCCCATGTGGGCTACTGACTTTTTTGTATTTTATTTACTATCAGTCTGTTTTTCTTCACATCCGACATATACGACTTGATGTCTGATTGATTGATGTTTTCTTTTCATGTTTTTTGTTGTTATTTTTCCGGATTGTGCTGAATAATGGTGGGCCTACATAGCTCAGTCGGTAGAGCATCAGACTTTTAAGAACATTAGGATAAAGTCATCTGAGGGTCTGGGGTTAAAGTCCCCATGTGGGCTACTGACTTTTTTGTATTTTATTTACTATCAGTCTGTTTTTCTTCACATCCGACATATACGACTTGATGTCTGATTGATTGATGTTTTCTTTTCATGTTTTTTGTTGTTATTGTTCCAGATTGTGGTGAATAATGGTGGGCCTACATAGCTCAGTCGGTAGAGCATCAGACTTTTAAGAACATTAGGATCAAGTCATCTGAGGGTCTGGGGTTCAAGTCCCCATGTGGGCTACTGACTTTTTTGTATTTTATTTAATATCAGTCTGTTTTTCTTCACATCCGACATATACGACTTGATGTATGATTGATTGATGTTTTCTTTTCATGTTTTTTGTTGTTATTGTTCCGGATTGTTCTGAATAATGGTGGGCCTACATAGCTCAGTCGGTAGAGCATCAGACTTTTAAGAACATTAGGATTAGGATAAAGTCATCTGGGGTTCAAGTCCCCATGTGGGCTACTGACTTTTTTGTATTTTATTTACTATCAGTCTGTTTTTCTTCACATCCGACATATACGACTTGATGTCTGATTGATTGATGTTTTCTTTTCATGTTTTTTGTTGTTATTGTTCCGGATTGTGCTGAATAATGGTGGGCCTACATAGCTCAGTCGGTAGAGCATCAGACTTTTAAGAACATTAGGATAAAGTCATCTGAGGGTCTGGGGTTCAAGTCCCCATGTGCGCTACTGACTCTTTTGTATTTTATTTACTATCAGTCTGTTTTTCTTCACATCCGACATATACGACTTGATGTCTGATTGATTGATGTTTTCTTTTTATGTTTTTTGTTGTTATTGTTCCGGATTGTGCTGAATAATGGTGGGCCTACATAGCTCAGTCGGTAGAGCATCAGACTTTTAAGAACATTAGGATAAAGTCATCTGAGGGTCTGGGGTTCAAGTCCCCATGTGGGCTACTGACTTTTTTGTATTTTATTTACTATCAGTCTGTTTTTCTTCACATCCGACATATACGACTTGATGTCTGATTGATTGATGTTTTCTTTTCATGTTTTTTGTTGTTATTGTTCCGGATTGTGCTGAATAATGGTGGGCCTACATAGCTCAGTCGGTAGAGCATCAGACTTTTAAGAACATTAGGATAAAGTCATCTGAGGGTCTGGGGTTCAAGTCCCCATGTGCGCTACTGACTCTTTTGTATTTTATTTACTATCAGTCTGTTTTTCTTCACATCCGACATATACGACTTGATGTCTGATTGATTGATGTTTTCTTTTTATGTTTTTTGTTGTTATTGTTCCGGATTGTGCTGAATAATGGTGGGCCTACATAGCTCAGTCGGTAGAGCATCAGACTTTTAAGAACATTAGGATAAAGTCATCTGAGGGTCTGGGGTTCAAGTCCCCATGTGGGCTACTGACTTTTTTGTATTTTATTTACTATCAGTCTGTTTTTCTTCACATCCGACATATACGACTTGATGTATGATTGATTGATGTTTTCTTTTCATGTTTTTTGTTGTTATTGTTCCGGATTGTGCTGAATAATGGTGGGCCTACATAGCTCAGTCGGTAGAGCATCAGACTTTTAAGAACATTAGGATAAAGTCATCTGGGGTTCAAGTCCCCATGTGGGCTACTGACTCTTTTGTATTTTATTTACTATCAGTCTGTTTTTCTTCACATCCGACATATACGACTTGATGTCTGATTGATTGATGTTTTCTTTTTATGTTTTTTGTTGTTATTGTTCCGGATTGTGCTGAATAATGGTGGGCCTACATAGCTCAGTCGGTAGAGCATCAGACTTTTAAGAACATTAGGATAAAGTCATCTGAGGGTCTGGGGTTCAAGTCCCCATGTGGGCTACTGACTTTTTTGTATTTTATTTACTATCAGTCTGTTTTTCTTCACATCCGACATATACGACTTGATGTATGATTGATTGATGTTTTCTTTTCATGTTTTTTGTGGTTATTGTTCCGGATTGTGCTGAATAATGGTGGGCCTACATAGCTCAGTCGGTAGAGCATCAGACTTTTAAGAACATTAGGATAAAGTAATCTGAGGGTCTGGGGTTCAAGTCCCCATGTGGGCTACTGACTTTTTTGTATTTTATTTAATATCAGTCTGTTTTTCTTCACATCCGACATATACGACTTGATGTATGATTGATTGATGTTTTCTTTTCATGTTTTTTGTTGTTATTGTTCCGGATTGTGCTGAATAATGGTGGGCCTACATAGCTCAGTCGGTAGAGCATCAGACTTTTAAGAACATTAGGATTAGGATAAAGTCATCTGAGGGTCTGGGGTTCAAGTCCCCATGTGGGCTACTGACTTTTTTGTATTTTATTTACTATCAGTCTGTTTTTCTTCACATCCGACATATACGACTTGATGTCTGATTGATTGATGTTTTCTTTTCATGTTTTTTGTTGTTATTGTTCCAGATTGTGGTGAATAATGGTGGGCCTACATAACTCAGTCGGTAGAGCATCAGACTTTTAAGAACATTAGGATAAAGTCATCTGAGGGTCTGGGGTTCAAGTCCCCATGTGGGCTACTGACTTTTTTGTATTTTATTTAATATCAGTCTGTTTTTCTTCACATCCGACATATACGACTTGATGTATGATTGATTGATGTTTTCTTTTAATGTTTTTTGTTGTTCTTGTTCCAGATTGTGGTGAATAATGGTGGGCCTACATAGCTCAGTCGGTAGAGCATCAGACTTTTAAGAACATTAGGATAAAGTCATCTGAGGGTCTGGGGTTCAAGTCCCCATGCGGGCTACTGACTTTTTTGTATTTTATTTAATATCAGTCTGTTTTTCTTCACATCCGACATATACGACTTGATGTCTGATTGGTTGATGTTTTCTTTTCATGTTTTTTGTTGTTATTGTTCCAGATTGTGGTGAATAATGGTGGACCTACATAGCTCAGTCGGTAGAGCATCAGACTTTTAAGAACATTAGGATAAAGTCATCTGAGGGTCTGGGGTTCAAGTCCCCATGTGGGCTACTGACTTTTTTGTATTTTATTTACTATCAGTCTGTTTTTCTTCACATCCGACATATACGACTTGATGTCTGATTGGTTGATGTTTTCTTTTTATGTTTTTTGTTGTTATTGTTCCAGATTGTGGTGAATAATGGTGGGACTACATAGCTCAGTCGGTAGAGCATCAGACTTTTAAGAACATTAGGATAAAGTAATCTGAGGGTCTGGGGTTCAAGTCACTATGGGGGCTACTGACTTTTTTGTATTTTATTTAATATCAGTCTGTTTTTCTTCACATCCGACATATACGACTTGATGTCTGATTGATTGATGTTTTCTTTGCATGTTTTTTGTTGTTATTGTTCCGGATTGTGCTGAATAATGGTGGGCCTACATAGCTCAGTCGGTAGAGCATCAGACTTTTAAGAACATTAGGATAAAGTCATCTGAGGGTCTGGGGTTCAAGTCCCCATGTGGGCTACTGACTTTTTTGTATTTTATTTACTATCAGTCTGTTTTTCTTCACATCCGACATATACGACTTGATGTATGATTGATTGATGTTTTCTTTTAATATTTTTTGTTGTTATTGTTCCGGATTGTGCTGAATAATGGTGGGCCTATATAGCTCAGTCGGTAGAGCATCAGACTTTTAAGAACATTAGGATAAAGTCGTCTGGGGTTCAAGTCCCCATGTGGGCTACTGACTTTTTTGTATTTTATTTACTATCAGTCTGTTTTTCTTCACATCCGACATATACGACTTGATGTCTGATTGATTGATGTTTTCTTTTCATGTTTTTTGTTGTTATTGTTCCAGATTGTGGTGAATAGTGGTGGGCCTACATAGCTCAGTCGGTAGAGCATCAGACTTTTAAGAACATTAGGATAAAGTCATCTGAGGGTCTGGGGTTCAAGTCCCCATGTGGGCTACTGACTTTTTTGTATTTTATTTAATATCAGTCTGTTTTTCTTCACATCCGACATATACGACTTGGTGTCTGATTGATTGATGTTTTCTTTGCATGTTTTTTGTTGTTATTGTTCCGGATTGTGCTGAATAATGGTGGGCCTACATAGCTCAGTCGGTAGAGCATCAGACTTTTAAGAACATTAGGATAAAGTCATCTGAGGGTCTGGGGTTCAAGTCCCCATGTGGGCTACTGACTTTTTTGTATTTTATTTACTATCAGTCTGTTTTTCTTCACATCCGACATATACGACTTGATGTCTGATTGATTGATGTTTTCTTTTCATGTTTTTTGTTGTTATTGTTCCGGATTGTGCTGAATAATGGTGGGCCTACATAGCTCAGTCGGTAGAGCATCAGACTTTTAAGAACATTAGGATAAAGTCATCTGAGGGTCTGGGGTTCAAGTCCCCATGTGGGCTACTGACTTTTTTGTATTTTATTTACTATCAGTCTGTTTTTCTTCACATCCGACATATACGACTTGATGTCTGATTGATTGATGTTTTCTTTTCTTTTTTTTTGTTGTTATTGTTCCAGATTGTGGTGAATAATGGTGGGCCTACATAGCTCAGTCGGTAGAGCATCAGACTTTTAAGAACATTAGGATCAAGTCATCTGAGGGTCTGGGGTTCAAGTCCCCATGTGGGCTACTGACTTTTTTGTATTTTATTTAATATCAGTCTGTTTTTCTTCACATCCGACATATACGACTTGATGTATGATTGATTGATGTTTTCTTTTCATGTTTTTTGTTGTTATTGTTCCGGATTGTGCTGAATAATGGTGGGCCTACATAGCTCAGTCGGTAGAGCATCAGACTTTTAAGAACATTAGGATTAGGATAAAGTCATGTGGGGTTCAAGTCCCCATGTGGGCTACTGACTTTTTTGTATTTTATTTACTATCAGTCTGTTTTTCTTCACATCCGACATATACGACTTGATGTCTGATTGATTGATGTTTTCTTTTCATGTTTTTTGTTGTTATTGTTCCGGATTGTGCTGAATAATGGTGGGCCTACATAGCTCAGTCGGTAGAGCATCAGACTTTTAAGAACATTAGGATAAAGTAATCTGAGGGTCTGGGGTTCAAGTCCCCATGTGGGCTACTGACTTTTTTGTATTTTATTTAATATCAGTCTGTTTTTCTTCACATCCGACATATACGACTTGATGTATGATTGATTGATGTTTTCTTTTCATGTTTTTTGTTGTTATTGTTCCGGATTGTGCTGAATAATGGTGGGCCTACATAGCTCAGTCGGTAGAGCATCAGACTTTTAAGAACATTAGGATTAGGATAAAGTCATCTGAGGGTCTGGGGTTCAAGTCCCCATGTGGGCTACTGACTTTTTTGTATTTTATTTACTATCAGTCTGTTTTTCTTCACATCCGACATATACGACTTGATGTCTGATTGATTGATGTTTTCTTTTCATGTTTTTTGTTGTTATTGTTCCAGATTGTGGTGAATAATGGTGGGCCTACATAACTCAGTCGGTAGAGCATCAGACTTTTAAGAACATTAGGATAAAGTCATCTGAGGGTCTGGGGTTCAAGTCCCCATGTGGGCTACTGACTTTTTTGTATTTTATTTAATATCAGTCTGTTTTTCTTCACATCCGACATATACGACTTGATGTATGATTGATTGATGTTTTCTTTTCATGTTTTTTGTTGTTCTTGTTCCAGATTGTGGTGAATAATGGTGGGCCTACATAACTCAGTCGGTAGAGCATCAGACTTTTAAGAACATTAGGATAAAGTCATCTGAGGGTCTGGGGTTCAAGTCCCCATGCGGGCTACTGACTTTTTTGTATTTTATTTAATATCAGTCTGTTTTTCTTCACATCCGACATATACGACTTGATGTCTGATTGGTTGATGTTTTCTTTTCATGTTTTTTGTTGTTATTGTTCCAGATTGTGGTGAATAATGGTGGACCTACATAGCTCAGTCGGTAGAGCATCAGACTTTTAAGAACATTAGGATAAAGTCATCTGAGGGTCTGGGGTTCAAGTCCCCATGTGGGCTACTGACTTTTTTGTATTTTATTTACTATCAGTCTGTTTTTCTTCACATCCGACATATACGACTTGATGTCTGATTGGTTGATGTTTTCTTTTCATGTTTTTTGTTGGTGTTGTTCCAGATTGTGGTGAATAATGGTGGGCCTACATAGCTCAGTCGGTAGAGCATCAGACTTTTAAGAACATTAGGATAAAGTCATCTGAGGGTCTGGGGTTCAAGTCCCCATGTGGGCTACTGACTTTTTTGTATTTTATTTACTATCAGTCTGTTTTTCTTCACATCCGACATATACGACTTGATGTCTGATTGGTTGATGTTTTCTTTTTATGTTTTTTGTTGTTATTGTTCCAGATTGTGGTGAATAATGGTGGGACTACATAGCTCAGTCGGTAGAGCATCAGACTTTTAAGAACATTAGGATAAAGTAATCTGAGGGTCTGGGGTTCAAGTCACTATGGGGGCTACTGACTTTTTTGTATTTTATTTAATATCAGTCTGTTTTTCTTCACATCCGACATATACGACTTGATGTCTGATTGATTGATGTTTTCTTTGCATGTTTTTTGTTGTTATTGTTCCGGATTGTGCTGAATAATGGTGGGCCTACATAGCTCAGTCGGTAGAGCATCAGACTTTTAAGAACATTAGGATAAAGTCATCTGAGGGTCTGGGGTTCAAGTCCCCATGTGGGCTACTGACTTTTTTGTATTTTATTTACTATCAGTCTGTTTTTCTTCACATCCGACATATACGACTTGATGTATGATTGATTGATGTTTTCTTTTAATATTTTTTGTTGTTATTGTTCCGGATTGTGCTGAATAATGGTGGGCCTATATAGCTCAGTCGGTAGAGCATCAGACTTTTAAGAACATTAGGATAAAGTCGTCTGGGGTTCAAGTCCCCATGTGGGCTACTGACTTTTTTGTATTTTATTTACTATCAGTCTGTTTTTCTTCACATCCGACATATACGACTTGATGTCTGATTGATTGATGTTTTCTTTTCATGTTTTTTGTTGTTATTGTTCCAGATTGTGGTGAATAGTGGTGGGCCTACATAGCTCAGTCGGTAGAGCATCAGACTTTTAAGAACATTAGGATAAAGTCATCTGAGGGTCTGGGGTTCAAGTCCCCATGTGGGCTACTGACTTTTTTGTATTTTATTTAATATCAGTCTGTTTTTCCTCACATCCGACATATACGACTTGGTGTCTGATTGATTGATGTTTTCTTTGCATGTTTTTTGTTGTTATTGTTCCGGATTGTGCTGAATAATGGTGGGCCTACATAGCTCAGTCGGTAGAGCATCAGACTTTTAAGAACATTAGGATTAAGTCATCTGAGGGTCTGGGGTTCAAGTCCCCATGTGGGCTACTGACTTTTTTGTATTTTATTTACTATCAGTCTGTTTTTCTTCACATCCGACATATACGACTTGATGTCTGATTGATTGATGTTTTCTTTTCATGTTTTTTGTTGTTATTGTTCCGGATTGTGCTGAATAATGGTGGGCCTACATAGCTCAGTCGGTAGAGCATCAGACTTTTAAGAACATTAGGATAAAGTCATCTGAGGGTCTGGGGTTCAAGTCCCCATGTGGGCTACTGACTTTTTTGTATTTTATTTACTATCAGTCTGTTTTTCTTCACATCCGACATATACGACTTGATGTCTGATTGATTGATGTTTTCTTTTCTTTTTTTTTGTTGTTATTGTTCCAGATTGTGGTGAATAATGGTGGGCCTACATAGCTCAGTCGGTAGAGCATCAGACTTTTAAGAACATTAGGATCAAGTCATCTGAGGGTCTGGGGTTCAAGTCCCCATGTGGGCTACTGACTTTTTTGTATTTTATTTAATATCAGTCTGTTTTTCTTCACATCCGACATATACGACTTGATGTATGATTGATTGATGTTTTCTTTTCATGTTTTTTGTTGTTATTGTTCCGGATTGTGCTGCATAATGGTGGGCCTACATAGCTCAGTCGGTAGAGCATCAGACTTTTAAGAACATTAGGATTAGGGTAAAGTCATGTGGGGTTCAAGTCCCCATGTGGGCTACTGACTTTTTTGTATTTTATTTACTATCAGTCTGTTTTTCTTCACATCCGACATATACGACTTGATGTCTGATTGATTGATGTTTTCTTTTCATGTTTTTTGTTGTTATTGTTCCGGATTGTGCTGAATAATGGTGGGCCTACATAGCTCAGTCGGTAGAGTGTCAGACTTTTAAGAACATTAGGATAAAGTCATCTGAGGGTCTGGGGTTCAAGTCCCCATGTGCGCTACTGACTCTTTTGTATTTTATTTACTATCAGTCTGTTTTTCTTCACATCGGACATATACGACTTGATGTCTGATTGATTGATGTTTTCTTTTTATGTTTTTTGTTGTTATTGTTCCGGATTGTGCTGAATAATGGTGGGCCTACATAGCTCAGTCGGTAGAGCATCAGACTTTTAAGAACATTAGGATAAAGTCATCTGAGGGTCTGGGGTTCAAGTCCCCATGTGGGCTACTGACTCTTTTGTATTTTATTTACTATCAGTCTGTTTTTCTTCACATCCGACATATACGACTTGATGTCTGATTGATTGATGTTTTCTTTTCATGTTTTTTGTTGTTATTGTTCCGGATTGTGCTGAATAATGGTGGGCCTACATAGCTCAGTCGGTAGAGCATCAGACTTTTAAGAACATTAGGATAAAGTCATCTGAGGGTCTGGGGTTCAAGTCCCCATGTGCGCTACTGACTCTTTTGTATTTTATTTACTATCAGTCTGTTTTTCTTCACATCCGACATATACGACTTGATGTCTGATTGATTGATGTTTTCTTTTTATGTTTTTTGTTGTTATTGTTCCGGATTGTGCTGAATAATGGTGGGCCTACATAGCTCAGTCGGTAGAGCATCAGACTTTTAAGAACATTAGGATAAAGTCATCTGAGGGTCTGGGGTTCAAGTCCCCATGTGGGCTACTGACTTTTTTGTATTTTATTTACTATCAGTCTGTTTTTCTTCACATCCGACATATACGACTTGATGTATGATTGATTGATGTTTTCTTTTCATGTTTTTTGTTGTTATTGTTCCGGATTGTGCTGAATAATGGTGGGCCTACATAGCTCAGTCGGTAGAGCATCAGACTTTTAAGAACATTAGGATAAAGTCATCTGGGGTTCAAGTCCACATGTGGGCTACTGACTTTTTTGTATTTTATTTACTATCAGTCTGTTTTTCTTCACATCCGACATATACGACTTGATGTCTGATTGATTGATGTTTTCTTTTTATGTTTTTTGTTGTTATTGTTCCGGATTGTGCTGAATAATGGTGGGCCTACATAGCTCAGTCGGTAGAGCATCAGACTTTTAAGAACATTAGGATAAAGTCATCTGAGGGTCTGGGGTTCAAGTCCCCATGTGGGCTACTGACTTTTTTGTATTTTATTTACTATCAGTCTGTTTTTCTTCACATCCGACATATACGACTTGATGTATGATTGATTGATGTTTTCTTTTCATGTTTTTTGTTGGTATTGTTCCGGATTGTGCTGAATAATGGTGGGCCTACATAGCTCAGTCGGTAGAGCATCAGACTTTTAAGAACATTAGGATAAAGTCATCTGAGGGTCTGGGGTTCAAGTCCCCATGTGGGCTACTGACTTTTTTGTATTTTATTTACTATCAGTCTGTTTTTCTTCACATCCGACATATACGACTTGATGTATGATTGATTGATGTTTTCTTTTCATGTTTTTTGTTGTTATTGTTCCGGATTGTGCTGAATAATGGTGGGCCTACATAGCTCAGTCGGTAGAGCATCAGACTTTTAAGAACATTAGGATAAAGTCATCTGAGGGTCTGGGGTTCAAGTCCCCATGTGGGCTACTGACTCTTTTGTATTTTATTTACTATCAGTCTGTTTTTCTTCACATCCGACATATACGACTTGATGTCTGATTGATTGATGTTTTCTTTTTATGTTTTTTGTTGTTATTGTTCCGGATTGTGCTGAATAATGGTGGGCCTACATAGCTCAGTCGGTAGAGCATCAGACTTTTAAGAACATTAGGATAAAGTCATCTGAGGGTCTGGGGTTCAAGTCCCCATGTGGGCTACTGACTTTTTTGTATTTTATTTACTATCAGTCTGTTTTTCTTCACATCCGACATATACGACTTGATGTATGATTGATTGATGTTTTCTTTTCATGTTTTTTGTTGTTATTGTTCCGGATTGTGCTGAATAATGGTGGGCCTACATAGCTCAGTCGGTAGAGCATCAGACTTTTAAGAACATTAGGATAAAGTCATCTGAGGGTCTGGGGTTCAAGTCCCTATGTGGGCTACTGACTGTTTTGTATTTTATTTAATATCAGTCTGTTTTTCTTCACATCCGACATATACGACTTGATGTCTGATAGATTGATGTTTTCTTTTCATGTTTTTTGTTGTTATTGTTCCAGATTGTGGTGAATAATGGTGGGCCTACATAGCTCAGTCGGTAGAGCATCAGACTTTTAAGAACATTAGGATAAAGTCATCTGAGGGTCTGGGGTTCAAGCCCTCATGTGGGCTACTGACTTTTTTGTATTTTATTTAATATCAGTCTGTTTTTCTTCACATCCGACATATACGACTTGATGTCTGATTGATTGATGTTTTCTTTTAATGTTTTTTTTTGTTATTGTTCCAGATTGTGGTGAATAATGGTGGGCCTACATAGCTCAGTCGGTAGAGCATCAGACTTTTAAGAACATTAGGATCAAGTAATCTGAGGGTCTGGGGTTCAAGTCCCCATGTGGGCTACTGACTTTTTTGTATTTTATTTAATATCAGTCTGTTTTTCTTCACATCCGACATATACGACTTGATGTATGATTGATTGATGTTTTCTTTTCATGTTTTTTGTTGTTATTGTTCCGGATTGTGCTGAATAATGGTGGGCCTACATAGCTCAGTCGGTAGAGCATCAAACTTTTAAGAACATTAGGATAAAGTCATCTGAGGGTCTGGGGTTCAAGTCCCCATGTGGGCTACTGACTTTTTTGTATTTTATTAACTATCAGTCTGTTTTTCTTCACATCCGACATATACGACTTGATGTATGATTGATTGATGTTTTCTTTTCATGTTTTTTGTTGTTATTGTTCCGGATTGTGCTGAATAATGGTGGGCCTACATAGCTCAGTCGGTAGAGCATCAGACTTTTAAGAACATTAGGATAAAGTCATCTGAGGGTCTGGGGTTCAAGCCCTCATGTGGGCTACTGACTTTTTTGTATTTTATTTAATATCAGTCTGTTTTTCTTCACATCCGACATATACGACTTGATGTCTGATTGATTGATGTTTTCTTTGCATGTTTTTTGTTGTAAATGTTCCGGATTGTGCTGAATAATGGTGGGCCTACATAGCTCAGTCGGTAGAGCATCAGACTTTTAAGAACATTAGGATAAAGTCATCTGAGGGTCTGGGGTTCAAGTCCCCATGTGGGCTACTGACTTTTTTGATATTTTATTTACTATCAGTCTGTTTTTCTTCACATCCGACATATACGACTTGATGTATGATTGATTGATGTTTTCTTTTCATGTTTTTTGTTGTTATTGTTCCGGATTGTGCTGAATAATGGTGGGCCTACATAGCTCAGTCGGTAGAGCATCAGACTTTTAAGAACATTAGGATAAAGTCATCTGAGGGTCTGGAGTTCAAGTCCCCATGTGGGCTACTGACTTTTTTGCATTTTAATTACTATCAGTCTTTTTTTCTTCACATCCGACATATACGACTTGATGTATGATTGATTGATGTTTTCTTTTCATGTTTTTTGTTGGTATCGTTCCGGATTGTGCTGAATATCGATGGGCCTACATAGCTCAGTCGGTAGAGCATCAGACTTTTAAGAACATTAGGATAAAGTCATCTGAGGGTCTGGGGTTCAAGTCCCCATGTGGGCTACTGACTTTTTTGCATTTTATTTACTATCAGTCTGTTTTTCTTCACATCCGACATATACGACTTGATGTATGATTGATTGATGTTTTCTTTTTATGTTTTTTGTTGTTATTGTTCCGGATTGTGCTGAATATGGATGGGCCTACATAGCTCAGTCGGTAGAGCATCAGACTTTTAAGAACATTAGGATAAAGACATCTGAGGGTCTGGGGTTCGAGTCCCCATGTGGGCTACTGACTTTTTTGCATTATAATTACTCACAGTCTGTTTTTCTTCACATCCGACATATACGACTTGATGTATGATTGATTGATTTTTTCTTTTTATGTTTTTTGTTGTTATTGTTCCGGATTGTGCTTAATATGGACGGGCCTACATAGCTCAGTCGGTAGAACATGAGGCTTTTAAGAACATTAGGATAAAGTCATCTGAGGGTCTGGGGTTCAAGTCCCCATGTGGGCTGCTGACTTTTTTGCATTTTAATTACTATCAGTCTGTTTTTCTTCACATCCGACCTATACGACTTGATGTATGATTGATTGATTTTTTCTTTTCATGTTTTGTGTTGGTATTGTTCCGGATTGTGCTGAATATCGACGAGCCTACAAAGCTCAGTCGGTAGAGCATCAGACTTTTAAGAACATTAGGATAAAGTCATCTGATGGTCTGGGGTTCATGTCCCCATGTGGGCTGCTGTCTTTTTTGCATTTTAATTACAATCAGTCTGTTTTTCTTCACATCCGACATATACGACTTGATGTTTGATTGATTGATTTTTTCTTTTCATGTTTTTTGTTGTTATTGTTCTGGATTGTGCTGAATATCGTCGGGCCTACATACCTCAGTCGGTAGAGCATCAGACTTTTAAGAACATTTGGATAAAGTCATCTGAGGGTCTGGGGTTCAAGTCCCCATGTGGGCTACTGACTTTTTCGCATTTTATTTACTATCAGTCTGTTTTTCTTCACATCCGACATATACGACTTGATGTCTGATTGATTGATTTTTTCTTTTCATGTTTTTTGTTGTTATTGTTCCGGATTGTGCTGAATAATGGTGGGCCTACATAGCTCAGTCGGTAGAGCATAAGACTCTTATAACATTAGGATAAAGTCATCTGAGGGTCTGGGGGTCGAGTCCCCATGTGGGCTACTGACTTTTTTGCATTATAATTACTATCAGTCTGTTTTTCTTCACATCCGACATATACGACTTGATGTATGATTGATTGATTTTTCTTTTCATGTTTTTTGTTGTTATTGTTCCGGATTGTGCTGAATATCGAAGGGCCTACATAGCTCAGTCGGTAGAGCATGAGGCTTTTAAGAACATTAGGATAAAGTCATCTGAGGGTCTGGGGTTCAAGTCCCCATGTGGGCTGGTGACTTTTTTGTATTTTAATTACTATCAGTCTGTGTTTCTTCACATCCGACCTATACGACTTGATGTCTGATTGATTGATGTTTTCTTTGCATGTTTTTTGTTATAAATGTTCCGGATTGTGCTGAATAATGGTGGGCCTACATAGCTCAGTCGGTAGAGCATCAGACTTTTAAGAACATTAGGATAAAGTCATCTGAGGGTCTGGGGTTCAAGTCCTCATGTGGGCTACTGACTTTTTTGTATTTTATTTAATATCAGTCTGTTTTTCTTCACATCCGACATATACGACTTGATGTCTGATTGATTGATGTTTTCTTTGCATGTTTTTTGTTGTAAATGTTCCGGATTGTGCTGAATAAGGGTGGGCCTACATAGCTCAGTCGGTAGAGCATCAGACTTTTAAGAACATTAGGATAAAGTCATCTGAGGGTCTGGGGTTCAAGTCCCCATGTGGGCTACTGACTTTTTTGTATTTTATTTACTATCAGTCTGTTTTTCTTCACATCCGACATATACGACTTGATGTATGATTGATTGATGTTTTCTTTTCATGTTTTTTGTTGTTATTGTTCCGGATTGTGCTGAATAATGGTGGGCCTACATAGCTCAGTCGGTAGAGCATCAGACTTTTAAGAACATTAGGATAAAGTCATCTGAGGGTCTGGGGTTCAAGTCCCCATGTGGGCTACTGACTTTTTTGTATTTTATTTAATATCAGTCTGTTTTTCTTCACATCCGACATATACGACTTGATGTCTGATTGATTGATGTTTTCTTTGCATGTTTTTTGTTGTTATTGTTCCGGATTGTGCTGAATAATGGTGGGCCTACATAGCTCAGTCGGTAGAGCATCAGACTTTTAAGAACATTAGGATCAAGTCATCTGAGGGTCTGGGGTACAAGTCCCCATGTGGGCTACTGACTTTTTTGTATTTTATTTAATATCAGTCTGTTTTTCTTCACATCCGACATATACGACTTGATGTATGATTGATTGATGTTTTCTTTGCATGTTTTTTGTTGTTATTGTTCCGGATTGTGCTGAATAATGGTGGGCCTACATAGCTCAGTCGGTAGAGCATCAGACTTTTAAGAACATTAGGATAAAGTCATCTGAGGGTCTGGAGTTCAAGTCCCCATGTGGGCTACTGACTTTTTTGTATTTTATTTACTATCAGTCTGTTTTTCTTCACATCCGACATATACGACTTGATGTATGATTGATTGATGTTTTCTTTTCATGTTTTTTGTTGTTATTGTTCCGGATTGTGCTGAATAATGGTGGGCCTGCATAGCTCAGTCGGTAGAGCATCAGACTTTTAAGAACATTAGGATAAAGTCATCTGAGGGTCTGGGGTTCAAGTCCCCATGTGGGCTACTGACTTTTTTGCATTTTAATTACTATCAGTCTTTTTTTCTTCACATCCGACATATACGACTTGATGTTTGATTGATTGATGTTTTCTTTTCATGTTTTTTGTTGTTATTGTTCCGGATTGTGCTGAATATCGATGGGCCTACATAGCTCAGTCGGTAGAGCATCAGACTTTTAAGAACATTAGGATAAAGTCATCTGAGGGTCTGGGGTTCAAGTCCCCATGTGGGCTACTGACTTTTTTGTATTTTATTTACTATCAGTCTGTTTTTCTTCACATCCGACATATACGACTTGATGTATGATTGATTGATGTTTTCTTTTTATGTTTTTTGTTGTTATTGTTCCGGATTGTGCTGAATATGGATGGGCCTACATAGCTCAGTCGGTAGAGCATCAGACTTTTAAGAACATTAGGATAAAGTCATCTGAGGGTCTGGGGTTCGAGTCCCCATGTGGGCTACTGACTTTTTTGCATTATAATTACTCACAGTCTGTTTTTCTTCACATCCGACATATACGACTTGATGTATGATTGATTGATTTTTTCTTTTCATGTTTTTTTTTGTTATTGTTCCGGATTGTGCTTAATATGGACGGGCCTACATAGCTCAGTCGGTAGAGCATGAGGCTTTTAAGAACATTAGGATAAAGTCATCTGAGGGTCTGGCGTTCAAGTCCCCATGTGGGCTACTGACTTTTTTGTATTTTATTTACTATCAGTCTGTTTTTCTTCACATCCGACATATACGACTTGATGTATGATTGATTGATGTTTTCTTTTTATGTTTTTTGTTGTTATTGTTCCGGATTGTGCTGAATATGGATGGGCCTACATAGCTCAGTCGGTAGAGCATCAGACTTTTAAGAACATTAGGATAAAGTCATCTGAGGGTCTGGCGTTCAAGTCCCCATGTGGGCTACTGACTTTTTTGTATTTTATTTACTATCAGTCTGTTTTTCTTCACATCCGACATATACGACTTGATGTATGATTGATTGATGTTTTCTTTTTATGTTTTTTGTTGTTATTGTTCCGGATTGTGCTGAATATGGATGGGCCTACATAGCTCAGTCGGTAGAGCATCAGACTTTTAAGAACATTAGGATAAAGTCATCTGAGGGTCTGGGGTTCGAGTCCCCATGTGGGCTACTGACTTTTTTGCATTATAATTACTCACAGTCTGTTTTTCTTCACATCCGACATATACGACTTGATGTATGATTGATTGATTTTTTCTTTTCATGTTTTTTTTTGTTATTGTATCGGATTGTGCTTAATATGGACGGGCCTACATAGCTCAGTCGGTAGAGCATGAGGCTTTTAAGAACATTAGGATAAAGTCATCTGAGGGTCTGGGGTTCAAGTCCCCATGTGGGCTGCTGACTTTTTTGCATTTTAATTACTATCAGTCTGTTTTTCTTCACATCCGACCTATACGACTTGATGTATGATTGATTGATTTTTTCTTTTCATGTTTTGTGTTGGTATTGTTCCGGATTGTGCTGAATATCGACGAGCCTACAAAGCTCAGTCGGTAGAGCATCAGACTTTTAAGAACATTAGGATAGAGTCATCTGATGGTCTGGGGTTCAAGTCCCCATGTGGGCTGCTGTCTTTTTTGCATTTTAATTACTATCAGTCTGTTTTTCTTCACA
Source organism: Euprymna scolopes (assembly GCF_053919585.1). Taxonomy (NCBI): domain Eukaryota; kingdom Metazoa; phylum Mollusca; class Cephalopoda; order Sepiida; family Sepiolidae; genus Euprymna; species Euprymna scolopes. Next base: position 45,262,176 of record NC_136523.1, on the reverse strand, counting down.
TCCGACATATACGACTTGATGTTTGATTGATTGATTTTTTCTTTTCATGTTTTTTGTTGTTATTGTTCTGGATTGTGCTGAATATCGTCGGGCCTACATACATCAGTCGGTAGAGCATCAGACTTTTAAGAACATTTGGATAAAGTCATCTGAGGGTCTGGGGTTCAAGTCCCCATGTGGGCTACTGACTTTTTCGCATTATATTTACTATCAGTCTGTTTTTCTTCACATCCGACATATACGACTTGATGTCTGATTGATTGATTTTTTCTTTTCATGTTTTTTGTTGTTATTGTTCCGGATTGTGCTGAATATGGATGGGCCTACATAGCTCAGTCGGTAGAGCATCAGACTTTTAAGAACATTAGGATAAAGTCATCTGAGGGTCTGGGGTTCGAGTCCCCATGTGGGCTACTGACTTATTTGCATTATAATTACTATCAGTCTGTTTTTCTTCACATCCGACCTATACGACTTGATGTATGATTGATTGATTTTTTCTTTTCATGTTTTTTGTTGTTATTGTTCTGGATTGTGCTGAATATCGTCGGGCCTACATACCTCAGTCGATAGAGCATAAGACTTTTAAGAACATTTGGATAAAGTCATCTGAGGGTCTGGGGTTCAAGTCCCCATGTGGGCTACTGACTTTTTCACATTTTATTTACTATCAGTCTGTTTTTCTTCACATCCGACATATACGACTTGATGTTTGATTGATTGATGTTTTCTTTTAATGTGTTTTGTTGGTATCATTCCGGATTGTGCCGAATATAGATGGGCCTACATAGCTCAGTCGGTAGAGCATCAGACTTTTAAGAACATTAGGATAAAGTCATCTGAGGGTCTGGGGTTCAAGTCCCCATGTGGGCTACTGACTTTTTTGTATTTTATTTACTATCAGTCTGTTTTTCTTCACATCCGACATATACGACTTGATGTATGATTGATTGATGTTTTCTTTTTATGTTTTTTGTTGTTATTGTTCCGGATTGTGCTGAATATGGATTGGCCTACATAGCTCAGTCGGTAGAGCATCAGACTTTTAAGAACATTAGGATAAAGTCATCTGAGGGTCTGGGGTTCGAGTCCCCATGTTGGCTACTGACTTTTTTGCATTATAATTACTATCAGTCTGTTTTTCTTCACATCCGACATATACGACTTGATGTATGATTGATTGATTTTTTCTTTTTATGTTTTTTGTTGTTATTGTTCCGGATTGTGCTGAATATCGACGGGCCTACATAGCTCAGTCGGTAGAGCATGAGGCTTTTAAGAACATTAGGATAAAGTCATCTGAGGGTCTGGGGTTCAAGTCCCCATGTGGGCTGCTGACTTTTTTGCATTTTAATTACTATCAGTCTGTTTTTCTTCACATCCGACCTATACGACTTCATGTATGATTGATTGATTTTTTCTTTTAATGTTTTTTGTTGGTATTGTTCCGGATTGTGCTGAATATCGACGAGCCTACATAGCTCAGTCGGTAAAGCATCAGACTTTTAAGAACATTAGGATAAAGTCATCTGATGGTCTGGGGTTCAAGTCCCCATGTGGGCTGCTGTCTTTTTTGCATTTTAATTACTATCAGTCTGTTTTTCTTCACATCCGACATATACGACTTGATGTCTGATTGATTGATTTTTTCTCTTCATGTTTTTTGTTGTTATTGTTCTGGATTGTGCTGAATATCGTCGGGCCTACATACCTCAGTCGGTAGAGCATCAGACTTTTAAGAGCACAAGGATAAAGTCATCGGAGGGTCTGGGTTCAAGTCCCTATGTGGCTACTGACTTTTTAGTATTTTATTTAATATCAGTCTGTTTTTCTTTTTCACTTTTTTGCCTGTTATTTACTATCAGTCTGTTTTTCTTCACATCCGACATATACGACTTGATGTATGATTGATTTTTTCTTTTCTTATTTTTGTTGTTATTGTTCTGGATTGTGCCGAACATGGACGGGCCTTCATAGCTCAGTCGGTAGAGCATCAGACTTTTATGAACATTAGACTAAAGTCATCTGAGGGTCTGGGGTTCAAGTCCCCATGTGGGCTACTGACTGTGTTGCATGTTATTTACTATCAGTCTGTTTTTCTTCACATCTGCTATATACGACTTGATGTATGGATGATTGATTTTTTCTTTCCTTATTTATGTTGTTATTGTTACGGATTGTGCCGAAAATGGACGGGCCTACATAGCTAAGTCGGTAAACCATCAGACTTTTAAGAACATTAGGTAAAATTCATCTGAGGGTATGGGGTTCAAGTCCCCATGTGGGCTACTGACTTTTTTTCATTTTATTTACTATCAGTCTGTTTTTCTTCACATCCGACATATACGACTTGATGTATGAATGATTGATTTGTTCTTTTCTTATTTTTGTTGTTATTGTTCCGGATTGTGCAGCATATCGACGGGCCTACATAGCTCAGTGGGTAGAGCATCAGACTTTTAAGAACATTAGGATAAAGTAATCTGAGGGTCTGGGTTCAAGTCCCCATGTGGGCTACTGACTTTTTTGCATTGTAGTTACTTTCCGTCTGTTTATCTTCACATCCGACATATACGACTTGATGTATGAATGATTAGTTTTTTCTTTTCATATTCTTTGTTGTTATTGTACCGGATTGTGCTGACGATCGACGGGCCTACATAGCTCAGTCGGTAGAGCATCAGTCTTTAAAGAGCATTAGGATAAAGTCATCTGAGGGTCTGGTGTTCAAGTCCCGATGTGGGCTACTGACTTTTTTGCATGTTATTTACTATCAGTCTGTTTTTCTTCACATCACACATATACGGCTTGATGTCTGATTGATTTTTTCTTTCCTTATTTTTGTTGTTATTGTTCCGGATTGTGCCGGCAATGGAAGGGCCTACATAGCTCAGTCGGAAGAGCATCAGACTTTTATGAACATTAGAATAAAGTCATCTGAGGGTCTGGGGTTCAAGTCCCCATGTGGGCTACTGACTTTTTTGCATGTTATTTACTATCAGTCTGTTTTTCTTCACATCCGACATATACGGCTTGATGTCTGATTGATTTTTTCTTTCCTTATTTTTGTTGTTATTGTTCCGGATTGTGCCAACAATGGACGGGCCTACATAGCTCAGTCGGTAGAGCATCCGACTTTTATGAACATTAGAATACAGTCATCTGAGGGTCTGGGGTTCAAGTCCCCATGTGGGCCACTGACTTTTTTGCATGTTATTTACTATCAGTCTGTTGTTCTTCACATCCGACATATATGGCTTGATGTATGATTAATTTTTTCTTTCCTTATTTTTGTTGTTATTGTTCCGGATTGTGCCAACGGTGGAAGGGCCTACATAGCTCAGTCGGGAGAGCATCAGACTTTTATGAACATTAGAATAAAGTCATCTGAGGGTCTGGGGTTCAAGTCCCCATGTGGGCTACTGACTTTTTTGCATGTTATTTACTATCAGTCTGTTTTTCTTCACATCCGACATATACGGCTTGATGTCTGATTGATTTTTTCTTTCCTTTTTTTTGTTGGTATTGTTCTGGATTGTGCCGACAATGGACGGGCCTTCATAGCTCAGTCGGTAGAGCATCAGACTTTTATGAACATTAGAATAAAGTCATCTGAGGGTCTGGGGTGCAAGTCCCCATGTGGGCTACTGACTTTTTTGCATGTTATTTACTATCAGTCTGTTTTTCTTCACATCCGACATATACGGCTTGATGTCTGATTGATTTTTTCTTTCCTTATTTTTGTTGTTATTTTTCCGGATTGTGCCAACAATGGACGGGCCTACATAGCTCAGTCGGTAGAGAATCAGACTTTTATGAACATTAGAATAAAGTGATCTGAGGGTCTGGGGTTCAAGTCCCCATGTGGGCTACTGACTTTTTTGCATGTTATTTACTATCAGTCTGTTTTTTTTCATATACGGCTTGATGTCTGATTGATTTTTTCTTTCCTTATTTTTGTTGTTATTGTTCCGGATTGTGCCGACAATGGACGGCCTACATAGCTCAGTCGGTAGAGCATCAGACTTTTATGAACATTAGAATAAAGTGATCTGAGGGTCTGGGGTTCAAGTCCCCATGTGGGCTACTGACTTTTTTGTATGTTATTTACTATCAGTCTGTTTTTCTTCACATCCGACATATACAGCTTGATGTATGGTTGATTTTTTCTTTCCTTATTTTTGTTGTTATTGTTCCGGATTGTGCCGACAATGGACGGGCCTACATAGCTCAGTCGGAAGAGCATCAGACTTGTATGAACATTAGAATAAAGTCATCTGAGGGTCTGGGGTTCAAGTCACCATGTGGGCTACTGACTTTTTTGCATGTTATTTACTATCAGTCTGTTTTTCTTCACATCCGACATATACGGCTTGATGAATGATTGATTTTTTCTTTCCTTATTTTTGTTGTTATTGTTCCGGATTGTGCCGACAATGGACGGGCCTACATAGCTCAGTCGGAAGAGCATCAGACTTTTATGAACATTAGAATAAAGTCATCTGAGGGTCTGGGGTTCAAGTCCCCATGTGGGCTACTGACTTTTTTGTATGTTATTTACTATCAGTCTGTTTTTCTTCACATCCGACATATACAGCTTGATGTATGGTTGATTTTTTCTTTCCTTATTTTTGTTGTTATTGTTCCGGATTGTGCCGACAATGGACGGGCCTAAATAGCTCAGTCGGTAGAGCATCAGACTTGTATGAACATTAGAATAAAGTCATCTGAGGGTCTGGGGTTCAAGTCACCATGTTGGCTACTGACTTTTTTGCATGTTATTTACTATCAGTCTGTTTTTCTTCACATCTGACATATATGGCTTGATGTATGGTTGATTTTTTCTTTCCTTATTTTTGTTGTTATTGTTCCGGATTGTGCCGACAATGGACGGGCCTACATAGCTCAGTCGGAAGAGCATCAGACTTTTATGAACATTAGAATAAAGTCATCTGAGGGTCTGGGGTTCAAGTCCCCATGTGGGCTACTGACTTTTTTGTATGTTATTTACTATCAGTCTGTTTTTCTTCACATCCGACATATACAGCTTGATGTATGGTTGATTTTTTCTTTCCTTATTTTTGTTGTTATTGTTCCGGATTGTGCCGACAATGGACGGGCCTACATAGCTCAGTCGGTAGAGCATCAGACTTGTATGAACATTAGAATAAAGTCATCTGAGGGTCTGGGGTTCAAGTCACCATGTGGGCTACTGACTTTTTTGCATGTTATTTACTATCAGTCTGTTTTTCTTCACATCTGACATATATGGCTTGATGTATGGTTGATTTTTTCTTTCCTTATTTTTGTTGTTATTGTTCCGGATTGTGCCGACAATGGACCGGCCTACATAGCTCAGTCGGAAGAGCATCAGACTTTTATGAACATCTGAATAAAGTCATCTGAGGGTCTGGGGTTCAAGTCCCCATGTGGGCTACTGATTTTTTTGTATGTTATTTACTATCAGTCTGTTTTTCTTCACATCCGACATATACAGCTTGATGTATGGTTGATTTTTTCTTTCCTTATTTTTGTTGTTATTGTTCCGGATTGTGCCGACAATGGACGGGCCTACATAGCTCAGTCGGTAGAGCATCAGACTTTTATGAACATTAGAATAAAGTCATCTGAGGGTCTGAGGTTCAAGTCCCCATGTGGGCTATGGACTTTTTTGCATGTTATTTACTATCAGTCTGTTTTTCTTCACATCCGACATATACGGCTTGATGTATGATTGATTTTTTCTTTTCTTTTTTTTGTTTGTATTGTTCTGGATTGTGCCGACAATGGACGGGCCTACATAGCTCAGTCGGTAGAGCATCAGACTTTTATGAACATTAGAATAAAGTCATCTGAGGGTCTGGGGTTCAAGTCCCCATGTGGGCTACGGACTTTTTTGCATGTTATTTACTATCAGTCTGTTTTTCTTCACATCCGACATATACGGCTTGATGTATGATAGATTTTTTCTTTTCTTTTTTTTGTTGTTATTGTTCCGGATTGTGCCGACAATGGACGGGCCTTCATAGCTCAGTCGGTAGAGCATCAGACTTTTATGAACATTAGAATAACGTCATCTGAGGGTCTGGGGTTCAAGTCCCCATGTGGGCTACGGACTTTTTTGCATGTTATTTACTATCAGTCTGTTTTTCTTCACATCCGACATATACGGCTTGATGTATGATTGATTTTTTCTTTTCTTTTTTTTGTTGTTATTGTTCTGGATTGTGCCGACAATGGACGGGCCTTCATAGCTCAGTCGGTAGAGCATCAGACTTTTATGAACATTAGAATAACGTCATCTGAGGGTCTGGGGTTCAAGTCCCCTATGTGGGCTACGGACTTTTTTGCATGTTATTTACTATCAGTCTGTTTTTCTTCACATCCGACATATACGGCTTGATGTATGATTGATTTTTTCTTTTCTTTTTTTTGTTTGTATTGTTCTGGATTGTGCCGACAATGGACGGGCCTACATAGCTCAGTCGGTAGAGCATCAGACTTTTATGAACATTAGAATAACGTCATCTGAGGGTCTGGGGTTCAAGTCCCCATGTGGGCTACAGACTTTTTTGCATGTTATTTACTATCAGTCTGTTTTTCTTCACATCCGACATATACGGCTTGATGTCTGATTGATTTTTTCTTTTCTTTTTTTTGTTTGTATTGTTCTGGATTGTGCCGACAATGGACGGGCCTTCATAGCTCAGTCGGTAGAGCATCAGACTTTTATGAACATTAGAATAAAGTCATCTGAAGGTCTGGGGTGCAAGTCCCCATGTGGGCTACTGACTTTTTTGCATGTTATTTACTATCAGTCTTTTTTTCTTCACATCCGACATATACGGCTTGATGTCTGATTGATTTTTTCTTTCCTTATTTTTGTTGTTATTTTTCCGGATTGTGCCAACAATGGACGGGCCTACATAGCTCAGTCGGTAGAGAATCAGACTTTTATGAACATTAGAATAAAGTCATCTGAGGGTCTGGGGTTCAAGTCCCCATGTGGGCTACTGACTTTTTTGCATTTTATTTACTATCAGTCTGTTTTTTTTCATATACGGCTTGATGTCTGATTGATTTTTTCTTTCCTTATTTTTGTTGTTATTGTTCCGGATTGTGCCGACAATGGACGGGCCTACATAGCTCAGTCGGTAGAGCATCAGACTTTTATGAACATTAGAATAAAGTCGTCTGAGGGTCTGGGGTTCAAGTCCCCATGTGGGCTACTGACTTTTTTGCATGTTATTTACTATCAATCTGTTTTTCTTCACATCCGACATATACGGCTTGATGTCTGATTGATTTTTTCTTTCCTTATTTTTGTTGTTATTGTTCCGGATTGTGCCGACAATGGACGGGCCTACATAGCTCAGTCGGTAGAGCATCAGACTTTTATAAACATTAGAATAAAGTGATCTGAGGGTCTGGGGTTCAAGTCCCCATGTGGGCTACTGACTTTTTTGCATGTTATTTACTATCAGTCTGTTTTTCTTCACATCCGACATATACGGCTTGATGTCTGATTGATTTTTTCTTTCCTTATTTTTGTTGTTATTGTTCCGGATTGTGCCGACAATGGACGGACCGACATAGCTCAGTCGGTAGAGCATCAGACTTTTATGAACATTAGAATAAAGTGATCTGAGAATCTGGGGTGAAGTCCCCATGTGGGCTACTGACTTTTTTGCATGTTATTTACTATCAGTCTGTTTTTCTTCACATACGGCTTGATGTCTGATTTATTTTTTCTTTCCTTATTTTTGTTGTTATTGTTCCGGATTGTGCCCACAATGGACGGGCCTACATAGCTCAGTCGGTAGAGCATCAGACTTTTATGAACATTAGAATAGAGTCATCTGGGGGTCTGGGGTTCAAGTCCCCATGTGGGCTACTGACTTTTTTGCATGTTATTTACTATCAGTCTGTTTTTCTTAACATCCGACATATACGGCTTGATGTCTGATTGATTTTTTCTTTCCTTATTTTTGTTGATATTGTTCCGGATTGTGCCGACAATGGACGGGCCTACGTAGCTCAGTCGGTAGAGCATCAGACTTTTATGAACATTAGAATAAAGTCATCTGAGGGTCTGGGGTTCAAGTCCCCATGTGGGCTACTGACTTTTTTGCATGTTATTTACTATCAGTCTGTTTTTCTTCACATACGGCTTGATGTCTGATTTATTTTTTCTTTCCTTATTTTTGTTGTTATTGTTCCGGATTGTGCCGACAATGGACGGGCCTACATAGCTCAGTCGGTAGAGCATCAGACTTTTATGAACATTAGAATAAAGTAATCTGAGGGTCTGGGGTTCAAGTCCCCATGTGGGCTACTGACTTTTTTTCATGTTATTTACTATCAGTCTGTTTTTCTTCACATCCGACATATACGGCTTGATGTCTGATTGATTTTTTCTTTCCTTATTTTTGTTGTTATTGTTCCGGATTGTGCCGACAATGGACGGGCCTACATAGCTCAGTCGGTAGAGCATCAGACTTCTATGACCATTAGAATAAAGTCATTTGAGGGTCTGGGGTTCAAGTCCCCATGTGGGCTACTGACTTTTTTGCATGTTATTTACTATCAGTCTGTTTTTCTTCACATCCGACATATAGGGCTTGATGTCTGATTAATTGTTTCTTTCCTTATTTTTGTTGTTATTGTTCCGGATTGTGCCGACAATGGACGGGCCTACATAGCTCAGTCGGTAGAGCATCAGACTTTTATGAACATTAGAATAAAGTCATCTGAGGGTCTGGGGTTCAAGTCCCCATGTGGGCTACTGACTTTTTTGCATGTTATTTACTATCAGTCTGTTTTTCTTCACATCCGACATATACGGCTTGATGTCTGATTGATTTTTTCTTTCCTTATTTTTGTTGTTATTGTTCCGGATTGTGCCGACAATGGACGGGCCTACATAGCTCAGTTGGTAGAGCATCAGACTTTTATGAATATTAGAATAGAGTAATCTGAGTGTCTGGGGTTCAAGTCCCGATGTGGGCTCCTGACTTTTTTCATGTTATTTACTATCAGTCTGTTTTTCTTCACATCCGACATATACGGCTTGATATCTGATTGATTTTTTCTTTCCTTATTTTTGTTGTTATTGTTCCGGATTGTGCCGACAATCGACGAGCCTACATAGCTCAGTCGGTAGAGCATCAGACTTTTATGAACATTAGAATAGAGTCATCTTAGGGTCTGGGGTTCAAGTCCCCACGTGGGCTACTGATTTTTGCATGTTATTTACTATCAGTCTGTTTTTCTTCACATCCGACATATACGGCATGATGTCTGATTGATTTTTTCTTTCCTTATTTTTGTTGTTATTGTTCCGGATTGTGCCGACAATGGATGGGCCTACATAGCTCAATCGGTAGAGCATCAGACTTTTATGAACATTAGAATAAAGTCATCTGAGGGTCTGGGGTTCAAGTCCCCATGTGGGCTACTGACTCTTTTGCATATTATTTACTATCAGTCTGTTTTTCTTCACATCCGACATATACGGCTTGATGTATGATTGATTTTTTCTTTCCTTATTTTTGTTGTTATTGTTCCGGATTGTGCCGACAATGGACGGGCCTACATAGCTCAGTCGGTAGAGCATCAGACTTTTATGAACATTAGAATAAAGTCGTCTGGGGTTCAAGTCCCCATGTTGGATACTGACTTTTTTGCATGTTATTTACTATCAGTCTTTTTTTCTTCACATCCGACATATACGGCTTGATGTCTGATTGATTTTTTCTTTCCTTATTGTTGTTGTTATTGTTCCGGATTGTGCCGACAATGGACGGGCCTACATAGCTCAGTCGGTAGAGTATCAGACTTTTATGAACATTAGAATAAAGTCTTCTGAGGGTCTGGGGTTCCAGTCCCCATGTGGGCTACTGACATTTTTGCATGTTATTTACTATCAGTCTGTTTTTCTTAACATCCGACATATACGGCTTGATGTCTGATTGATTTTTTCTGTCCTTATTTTTGTTGTTATTGTTCCGGATTGTGCCGCCAATGGACGGGCCTACATAGCTCAGTCGGTAGAGCATCAGACTTTTATGAACATTAGAATAAAGTCATCTGAGGGTCTGGGGTTCAAGACCCCATGTGGGCTACTGACTTTTTTGCATGTTATTTACTATCAGTCTGTTTTTCTTCACATCCGACGTATACGTCTTGATGTCTGATTGATTTTTTCTTTCCTTATTTTTGTTGTTATTGTTCCGGATTGTGCCGACAATGGACGGGCCTACATAGCTCAGTCGGTAGAGCATCAGACTTTTATGAACATTAGAATAACGTCATCTGAGGGTCTGGGGTTCAAGTCCCCATGTGGGCTACTGACTTTTTTTTCATGTTATTTACTATCAGTCTGTTTTTCTTCACATCCGACATATACGGCTTGATGTCTGATTGATTTTTTCTTTCCTTATTTTTGTTGTTATTGTTCCGGATTATGCCGACAATGGACAGGCCTACATAGCTCAGTCGGTAGAGCATCAGACTTTTATGAACATTAGAATAAAGTCGTCTGGGGTTCAAGTCTCCATGTGGGCTACTGACTTTTTTGCATGTTATTTACTATCAGTCTGTTTTTCTTCACAGCCGACATATATGGCTTGATGTCTTATTGATTTTTTCTTTCTTTATTTTTGTTGTTATTGTTCCGGATTGTTCCGACATGGGACGGGCCTACATAGCTCAGTCGGTAGAGCATCAGACTTTTATGAACATTAGAATAAAGTCATCTGAGGGTCTGGGGTTCAAGTCTCCATGTGGGCTACTGACTTTTTTTCATGTTATTTACTATCAGTCTGTTTTTCTTTACATCCGACATATACGGCTTGATGTCTGATTAATTTTTTCTTTCCATATTTTTGTTGTTATTGTTCCGGATTGTGCCGACAATGGACGGGCCTACATAGCTCAGTCGGTAGAGCATCAGACTTTTATGAACATTAGAATAAAGTCATCTGGGGTTCAAGTCCCCATGTGGGCTACTGACTTTTTTGCATGTTATTTACTATCAGTCTGTTTTTCTTCACATCCGACATATACGGCTTGATGTCTGATTGATTTTTTCTTTCCTTATTTTTGTTGTTATTGTTCCAGATTGTGCCGACAATGGACGGGCCTACATAGCTCAGTCGGTAGAGCATCAGACTTTTATGAACATTAGAATAAAGTCATCTGAGGGTCTGGGGTTCAAGTCCCCATGTGGGCTACTGACTTTTTTGCATGTTATTTACTATCAGTCTGTTTTTCTTCACATCCGACATATACGGCTTGATGTCTGATTAATTTGTTCTTTCCTTATTTTTGTTGTTATTGTTCCAGATTGTGCCGACAATGAACGGGCCTACATAGCTCAGTCGGTAGAGCATCAGACATTTATGAACATTAGAATAAAGTCATCTGGGGTTCAAGTCCCCATGTGGGCTACTGACTTTTTTGCATGTTATTTACTATCAGTCTGTTTTTCTTCACAGCCGACATATACGGCTTGATGTCTGATTGATTTTTTCTTTCCTTATTTTTGTTGTTATTGTTCCGGATTGTGCCGACAATGGACGGTCCTACATAGCTCAGTCGGTAGAGCATCAGACTTTTATGAACAATAGAATAAAGTCATCTTAGGGTCTGGGGTTCAAGTCCCCATGTGGGCTACTGACTTTTTTGTCATGTTATTTACTATCAGTCTGTTTTTCTTCATATACGGCTTGATGTCTGATTGATTTTTTCTTTCCTTATTTTTGTTGTTATTGTTCCGGATTGTGCCGACAATGGACGGGCTTACATAGCTCAGGCGGTAGAGCATCAGCCTTTTATGAACATTAGAATAAAGTCATCTGAGGGTCTGGGGTTCAAGTCCCCATGTGGGCTACTGACTTTTTTGCATGTTATTTACTATCAGTCTGTTTTTCTTCATATACGGCTTGATGTCTGATTGATTTTTTCTTTGCTTATTTTTGTTGTTATTGTTCCGGATTCTGCCGACAATGGACGGGTCTATATAGCTCAGTCGGTAGAGCATCAGACTTTTATGAACATACATATAGAGTCATCTGAGGATCTGGGGTTCAAGTCCCCATGTGGGCTACTGACTTTTTTCATGTTATTTACTATCAGTCTGTTTTTCTTAATATCCGACATATACGGCTTGATGTCTGATTGATTTTTTCTTTCCTTATCTTTGTTGTTATTGTTCCGGATTGTGCCGACGATGGACGGGCCTACATAGCTCAGTCGGTAGAGCATCAGACTTTTATGAACATTAGAATAAAGTCATCTGAGGGTCTGGGGTTCAAGTCCCCATGTGGGCTACTGACTTTTTTGCATGTTATTTACTATCAGTCTGTTTTTCTTCATGTACGACTTGATGTCTGATTGATTTTTTCTTTGCTTATTTTTGTTGTTATTTTTCCGGATTGTGCCGACAATGGACGGGCCTACATAGCTCAGTCGGTAGAGCGTCAGACTTTTATGAACATTAGAATAAAGTCATCTGAGGTTCTGTGGTTCAAGTCCCCATGTGGGCTACTGACTTTTTTGCATGTTATTTACTATCAGTCTGTTTTTCTTCACATCAGACATATACGGCTCTATGTCTGATTGATTTTTTCTTTCCTTATTTTTGTTGTTATTGGGCCGGATTGTGCCGACAATGGACGGCCTACATAGCTCAGTCGGTAGAGCATCAGACTTTTATAAACATTAGAATAAAGTCATCTGAGGGTCTGGGGTTCAAGTCCCCATGTGGGCTACTGACTTTTTTGCATGTTATTTACTATCAGTCTGTTTTTCTTCATATACGGCTTGATGTCTGATTGATTTTTTCTTTGCTTATTTTTGTTGTTATTGTTCCGGATTGTGCCGACAATGGACGGGTCTACATAGCTCAGTCGGTAGAGCATCAGACTTTTATGAACATTAGAATAGAGTCATCTGAGGGTCTGGGGTTCAAGTCCCCATGTGGGCTACTGACTTTTTTGCATGTTATTTACTATCAGTCTGTTTTTCTTCATATACGGCTTGATGTCTGATTGATTTTTTCTTTCCTTATTTTTGTTGTTATTGTTCCGGATTGTGCCGACAATGGACGGGCCTACATAGCTCAGTCGGTAGAGCATCAGACTTTTATGAACATTAGAATAGAGTCATCTGAGGGTCTGCGGTTCAAGTCCCCATGTGGGCTACTGACTTTTTTGCATGTTATTTACTATCAGTCTGTTTTTATTCACATCCGACATATACGGCTTGATGTCTGATTGATTTTTTCTTTCCTTATTTTTGTTGTTATTGTTCCGGATTGTGCCGACAATGGACGGGCCTACATAGCTCAGTCGGTAGAGCATCAGACTTTTATGAACATTAGAATAAAGTCATCTGAGGGTCTGGGGTTCAAGTCCCCATGCGGGCTACTGACTGTTTTGCATATTATTTACTATCAGTCTGTTTTTCTTCACATCCGACATATACGGCTTGATGTCTGATTGATTTTTTCTTTCCTTATTTTTGTTGTTATTGTTCCGGATTTTGCCGACAATGGAAGGGCCTACATAGCTCAGTCGGTAGAGCATCAGACTTTTATGAACATTAGAATAAAGTCATCTGAGGGTCTGCGGTTCAAGTCCCCATGTGGGCTACTGACTTTTTTGCATGTTATTTACTATCAGTCTGTTTTTCTTCACATCCGACATATACGGCTTGATGTCTGATTGATTTTTTCTTTCCTTATTTTTGTTGTTATTGTTCCGGATTGTGCCGACAATGGACGGGCCTACATAGCTCAGTCGGTAAAGCATCAGACTTTTATGAACATTAGAATAAAGTAATCTGAGGTTCTGTGGTTCAAGTCCCCATGTGGGCTACTGACTTTTTTGCATGTTATTTACTATCAGTCTGTTTTTCTTCACATCAGACATATACGGCTTGATGTCTGATTGATTTTTTCTTTCCTTATTTTTGTTGTTATTGGGCCGGATTGTGCCGACAATGGACGGCCTACATAGCTCAGTCGGTAGAGCATCAGACTTTTATAAACATTAGAATAAAGTCATCTGAGGGTCTGGGGTTCAAGTCCCCATGTGGGCTACTGACTTTTTTGCATGTTATTTACTATCAGTCTGTTTTTCTTCATATACGGCTTGATGTCTGATTGATTTTTTCTTTGCTTATTTTTGTTGTTATTGTTCCGGATTGTGCCGACAATGGACGGGTCTACATAGCTCAGTCGGTAGAGCATCAGACTTTTATGAACATTAGAATAGAGTCATCTGAGGGTCTGGGGTTCAAGTCCCCATGTGGGCTACTGACTTTTTTGCATGTTATTTACTATCAGTCTGTTTTTCTTCATATACGGCTTGATGTCTGATTGATTTTTTCTTTCCTTATTTTTGTTGTTATTGTTCCGGATTGTGCCGACAATGGACGGGCCTACATAGCTCAGTCGGTAGAGCATCAGACTTTTATGAACATTAGAATAGAGTCATCTGAGGGTCTGCGGTTCAAGTCCCCATGTGGGCTACTGACTTTTTTGCATGTTATTTACTATCAGTCTGTTTTTATTCACATCCGACATATACGGCTTGATGTCTGATTGATTTTTTCTTTCCTTATTTTTGTTGTTAATGTTCCGGATTGTGCCGACAATGGACGGGCCTACATGGCTCAGTCGGTAGAGCATCAGACTTTTATGAACATTAGAATAAAGTCATCTGAGGGTCTGGGGTTCAAGTCCCCATGCGGGCTACTGACTGTTTTGCATATTATTTACTATCAGTCTGTTTTTCTTCACATCCGACATATACGGCTTGATGTCTGATTGATTTTTTCTTTCCTTATTTTTGTTGTTATTGTTCCGGATTTTGCCGACAATGGAAGGGCCTGCATAGCTCAGTCGGTAGAGCATCAGACTTTTATGAACATTAGAATAGAGTCATCTGAGGGTCTGCGGTTCAAGTCCCCATGTGGGCTACTGACTTTTTTGCATGTTATTTACTATCAGTCTGTTTTTCTTCACATCCGACATATACGGCTTGATGTCTGATTGATTTTTTCTTTCCTTATTTTTGTTGTTATTGTTCCGGATTGTGCCGACAATGGACGGGCCTACATAGCTCAGTCGGTAAAGCATCAGACTTTTATGAACATTAGAATAAAGTAATCTGAGGGTCTGGGGTTCAAGTCCCCATGTGAGCTACTGACTTTTTTGCATGTTATTTACTATCAGTCTGTTTTTCTTCACATCCGACATATACGGCTTGATTTCTGATTGATTTTTTCTTTCCTTATTATTGTTGTTATTGTTCCGGATTGTGCCGACAATGGACGGGCCTACATAGCTCAGTCGGTAGAGCATCAGACTTTTATGAACATTAGAATAAAGTAATCTGAGGGTCTGGGGTTCAAGTCCCCATGTGAGCTACTGACTTTTTTGCATGTTATTTACTATCAGTCAGTTTTTATTCACATCCGACATATACGGCTTGATGTCTGATTGATTTTTTATTTCCTTATTATTGTTGTTATTGTTCCGGATTGTGCCGACAATGGACGGGCCTACATAGCTCAGTCGGTAGAGCATCAGACTTTTATGAACATTAGAATAAAGTCATCTGAGGGTCTGGCGTTCAAGTCCCCATGTGGGCTACTGACTTTTTTGCATGTTATTTACTATCAGTCTGTTTTTCTTCACATCCGACATATACGGCTTGATGTATGATTGATTTTTTCTTTCCTTATTTTTGTTGTTATTGTTCCGGATTGTGCCGAACATGGATGGGCCTACATAGCTCAGTCAGTAGAGCATCAGACTTTTATGAACATTAGAATAAAGTCATCTGAGGGTCTGGGTTCAAGTCCCCATGTGAGCTACTGACTTTTTTGCATGTTATTTACTATCAGTCTGTTTTTCTTCACATCCGACATATACGGCTTGATGTATGATTGATTTTTTCTTTCCTTATTTTTGTTGTTATTGTTCCGGATTGTGCCTAACATGGACGGGCCTACATAGCTCAGTCGGTAGAGCATCGGACTTTTATGAACATTAGAATAAAGTCATCTGAGGGTCTGGGGTTCAAGTCCCCATGTGGGCTACTGACTTTTTTGCATGTTATTTACTATCAGTCTGTTTTTCTTCACATCCGACATATACGGCTTGATGTCTGATTGATTTTTTCTTTCCTTATTTTTGTTGTTATTGTTCCGGATTGTGCAGAACATGGATGGGCCTACATAGCTCAGTCAGTAGAGCATCAGACTTTTATGAACATTAGAATAAAGTCATCTGAGGGTCTGGGGTTCAAGTCCCCATGTGGGCTACTGACTTTTTTGCATGTTATTTACTATCAGTCTGTTTTTCTTCACATCCGACATATACGGCTTGATGTCTGATTGATTTTTTCTTTCCTTATTTTTGTTGTTATTGTTCCGGATTGTGCCGAACATGGATGGGCCTACATAGCTCAGTCAGTAGAGCATCAGACTTTTATGAACATTAGAATAACGTCATCTGAGGGTCTGGGGTTCAAGTCCCCATGTGGGCTACTGACTTTTTTGCATGTTATTTACTATCAGTCTGTTTTTCTTCACATCCGACATATACGGCTTGATGTCTGATTGATTTTTTCTTTCCTTATTTTTGTTGTTATTGTTCCGGATTGTGCCGAACATGGATGGGCCTACATAGCTCAGTCAGTAGAGCATCAGACTTTTATGAACATTAGAATAAAGTCATCTGAGGGTCTGGGGTTCAAGTCCTCATGTGGGCTACTGACTTTTTTGCATGTTATTTACTATCAGTCTGTTTTTCTTCACATCCGACATATACGGCTTGATGTCTGATTGATTTTTTCTTTCCTTATTTTTGTTGTTATTGTTCCGGATTGTGCCTAACATGGACGGGCCTACATAGCTCAGTCGGTAGAGCATCGGACTTTTATGAACATTAGAATAAAGTCATCTGAGGGTCTGGGGTTCAAGTCCCCATGTGGGCTACTGACTTTTTTGCATGTTATTTACTATCAGTCTGTTTTTCTTCACATCCGACATATACGGCTTGATGTCTGATTTATTTTTTCTTTCCTTATTTTTGTTGTTATTGTTCTGGATTGTGCCGAACATGGACGGGCCTACGTATCTCAGTCGGTAGAGCATCAGACTTTTATGAACATTAAAAAATAGTCATCTTAGGGTCTGGGGTTCAAGTCCCCATGTGGGCTACTGACTTTTTTGCATGTTATTTACTATCAGTCTGTTTTTCTTCACATCCGACATATACGGCTTGATGTCTGATTGATTTTTTCTTTCCTTATTTTTGTTGTTATTGTTCCGGATTGTGCCGAACATGGACGGGCCTACATAGCTCAGTCGGTAGAGCATCAGACTTTTATGAACATTAGAATAAAGTCATCTGAGGGTCTGGGGTTCAAGTCCCCATGTGGGCTACTGACTTTTTTGCATGTTATTTACTATCAGTCTGTTTTTCTTCACATCCGACATATACGGCGTGATGTATGATTGATTTTTTCTTTCCTTATTTTTGTTGTTATTGTTCCGGATTGTGCCAACAATGGACGGGCCTACATAGCTCAGTCAGTAGAGCATCAGACTTTTATGAACATTAGAATAAAGTCATCTGGGGGTCTGGGGTTCAAGTCCCCATGTGGGCTACTGACTTTTTTGCATGTTATTTACTATCAGTCTGTTTTTATTCACATCCGACATATACGGCTTGATGTATGATTGATTTTTTCTTTCCTTATTTTTGTTGTTATTGTTCCGGATTGTGCCGAACATGGACGGGCGTACATAGCTCAGTCGGTAGAGCATCAGACTTTTATGAACATTAGAATAAAGTCATCTGAGGGTCTGGGGTTCAAGTCCCCATGTGGGCTACTGACTTTTTTGCATGTTATTTACTATCAGTCTGTTTTTCTTCACATCCGACATATACGGCTTGATGTATGATTGATTTTTTCTTTCCTTATTTTTGTTGTTATTGTTCCGGATTGTGCCGAACATGGACGGGCCTACATAGCTCAGTTGGTAGAGCATCAGACTTTTATGAACATTAGAATAAAGTCATCTGAGGGTCTGGGTACAAGTCCCCATGTGGGCTACTGACTTTTTTGCATGTTATTTACTATCAGTCTGTTTTTCTTCACATCCGACATATACGGCTTGATGTCTGATTTATTTTTTCTTTCCTTATTTTTGTTGTTATTGTTCCGGATTGTGCCGAACATGGACGGGCCTACGTATCTCAGTCGGTAGAGCATCAGACTTTTATGAACATTAGAATAAAGTCATCTGAGGGTCTGGGGTTCAAGTCCCCATGTGGGCTACTGACTTTTTTGCATGTTATTTACTATCAGTCTGTTTTTCTTCACATCCGACATATACGGCTTGATGTATGATTGATTTTTTCTTTCCTTATTTTTGTTGTTATTGTTCCGGATTGTGCCGAACATGGACGGGCCTACATAGCTCAGTCGGTAGAGCATGGGACTTTTATGAACATTAGAATAAAGTCATCTGAGGGTCTGGGGTTCAAGTCCCCATGTGGGCTACTGACTTTTTTGCATGTTATTTACTATCAGTCTGTTTTTCTTCACATCCGACATATACGGCTTGATGTCTGATTTATTTTTTCTTTCCTTATTTTTGTTGTTATTGTTCTGGATTGTGCCGAACATGGACGGGCCTACGTATCTCAGTCGGTAGAGCATCAGACTTTTATGAACATTAAAAAATAGTCATCTGAGGGTCTGGGGTTCAAGTCCCCATGTGGGCTACTGACTTTTTTGCATGTTATTTACTATCAGTCTGTTTTTCTTCACATCCGACATATACGGCTTGATGTCTGATTGATTTTTTCTTCCCTTATTTTTGTTGTTATTGTTCCGGATTGTGCCGAACATGGACGGGCCTACATAGCTCAGTCGGTAGAGCATCAGACTTTTATGAACATTAGAATAAAGTCATCTGAGGGTCTGGGGTTCAAGTCCCCATGTGGGCTACTGACTTTTTTGCATGTTATTTACTATCAGTCTGTTTTTCTTCACATCCGACATATACGGCTTGATGTAT
This sequence comes from Euprymna scolopes, assembly GCF_053919585.1. NCBI lineage: Eukaryota > Metazoa > Mollusca > Cephalopoda > Sepiida > Sepiolidae > Euprymna > Euprymna scolopes. The sequence continues at coordinate 45,243,072 of NC_136523.1, read as the reverse complement.
GATTGATTTTTTCTTTCCTTATTTTTGTTGTTATTGTTCCGGATTGTGCCAACAATGGACGGGCCTACATAGCTCAGTCAGTAGAGCATCAGACCTTTATGAACATTAGAATAAAGTCATCTGGGGGTCTGGGGTTCAAGTCCCCATGTGGGCTACTGACTTTTTTGCATGTTATTTACTATCAGTCTGTTTTTATTCACATCCGACATATACGGCTTGATGTATGATTGATTTTTTCTTTCCTTATTTTTGTTGTTATTGTTCTGGATTGTGCCGAACATGGACGGGCGTACATAGCTCAGTCGGTAGAGCATCAGACTTTTATGAACATTAGAATAAAGTCATCTGAGGGTCTGGGGTTCAAGTCCCCATGTGGGCTACTGACTTTTTTGCATGTTATTTACTGTCAGTCTGTTTTTCTTCACATCCGACATATACGGGTTGATGTATGATTGATTTTTTCTTTCCTTATTTTTGTTGTTATTGTTCCGGATTGTGCCGAACATGGACGGGCCTACATAGCTCAGTCGGTAGAGCATCAGACTTTTATGAACATTAGAATAAAGTCATCTGAGGGTCTGGGGTTCAAGTCCCCATGTGGGCTACTGACTTTTTTGCATGTTATTTACTATCAGTCTGTTTTTCTTCACATCCGACATATACGGCTTGATGTCTGATTTTTTTTTCTTTCCTTATTTTTGTTGTTATTGTTCTGGATTGTGCCGAACATGGACGGGCCTACGTATCTCAGTCGGTAGAGCATCAGACTTTTATGAACATTAGAAAATAGTCATCTGAGGGTCTGGGGTTCAAGTCCCCATGTGGGCTACTGACTTTTTTGCATCTTATTTACTATCAGTCTGTTTTTCTTCACATCCGACATATACGGCTTGATGTATGATTGATTTTTTCTTTCCTTATTTTTGTTGTTATTGTTCCGGATTGTGCCGAACATGGACGGTCCTACATAGCTCAGTCGGTAGAGCATCAGACTTTTATGAACATTAGAATAAAGTCATCTGAGGGTCTGGGGTTCAAGTCCCCATGTGGGCTACTGACTTTTTTGCATCTTATTTACTATCAGTCTGTTTTTCTTCACATCCGACATATACGGCTTGATGTATGATTGATTTTTTCTTTCCTTATTTTTGTTGTTATTGTTCCGGATTGTGCCGAACGTGGACGGGCCTACATAGCTCAGTCGGTAGAGCATCAGACTTTTATGAACATTAGAATCAAGTCATCTGAGGGTCTGGGGTTCAAGTCCCCATGTGGGCTACTGACTTTTTTGCATGTTATTTACTATCAGTCTGTTTTTCTTCACATCCTACATATACGGCTTGATGTCTGATTGATTTTTTCTTTCCTTGTTTTTGTTGTTATTGTTCCGGATTGTGCCGAAACTTAATGGGCCTACATAGCTCAGTCGGTAGAGCATCAGACTTTTATGAACATTAGAATAAAGTCATCTGAGGGTCTGGGGTTCAAGTCCCCATGTGGGCTACTGACTTTTTTGCATCTTATTTACTATCAGTCTGTTTTTCTTCACATCCGACATATACGGCTTGATGTATGATTGATTTTTTCTTTCCTTATTTTTGTTGTTATTGTTCCGGATTGTGCCGAACGTGGACGGGCCTACATAGCTCAGTCGGTAGAGCATCAGACTTTTATGAACATTAGAATAAAGTCATCTGAGGGTCTGGGGTTCAAGTCCCCATGTGGGCTACTGACTTTTTTGCATGTTATTTACTATCAGTCTGTTTTTCTTCACATCCGACATATACGGCTTGATGTATGATTGATTTTTTCTTTCCTTAGTTTTGTTGTTATTGTTCCGGATTGTGCCGAACATGGACGGGCGTACATAGCTCAGTCGGTAGAGCATCAGACTTTTATGAACATTAGAATAAAGTCATCTGAGGGTCTGGGGTTCAAGTCCCCATGTGGGCTACTGACTTTTTTGCATGTTATTTACTATCAGTCTGTTTTTCTTCACATCCGACATATACGGGTTGATGTATGATTGATTTTTTCTTTCCTTATTTTTGTTGTTATTGTTCCGGATTGTGCCGAACATGGACGGGCCTACATAGCTCAGTCGGTAGAGCATCAGACTTTTATGAACATTAGAATAAAGTCATCTGAGGGTCTGGGGTTCAAGTCCCCATGTGGGCTACTGACTTTTTTGCATGTTATTTACTATCAGTCTGTTTTTCTTCACATCCGACATATACGGCTTGATGTCTGATTTTTTTTTCTTTCCTTATTTTTGTTGTTATTGTTCTGGATTGTGCCGAATATGGACGGGCCTACGTATCTCAGTCGGTAGAGCATCAGACTTTTATGAACATTAGAAAATAGTAATCTGAGGGTCTGGGGTTCAAGTCCCCATGTGGGCTACTGATTTTTTGCATGTTATTTACTATCAGTCTGTTTTTCTTCACATCCGACATATACGGCTTGATGTATGATTGATTTTTTCTTTCCTTATTTTTGTTGTTATTGTTCCGGATTGTGCCGAACATGGACGGGCCTACATAGCTCAGTCGGTAGAGCATCAGACTTTTATGAACATTAGAATAAAGTCATCTGAGGGTCTGGGGTTCAAGTCCCCATGTGGGCTACTGACTTTTTTGCATGTTATTTACTATCAGTCTGTTTTTCTTCACATCCGACATATACGGCTTGATGTATGATTGATTTTTTCTTTCCTTATTTTTGTTGTTATTGTTCCGGATTGTGCCGAACGTGGATGGGCCTACATAGCTCAGTCGGTAGAGCATCAAACTTTTATGAACATTAGAATAAAGTCATCTGAGGGTCTGGGGTTCAAGTCCCCATGTGGGCTACTGACTTTTTTGCATGTTATTTACTATCAGTCTGTTTTTCTTCACATCCTACATATACGGCTTGATGTCTGATTGATTTTTTCTTTCCTTGTTTTTGTTGTTATTGTTCCGGATTGTGCCGAACATTAACGGGCCTACATAGCTCAGTCGGTAGAGCATCAGACTTTTATGAACATTAGAATAAAGTCATCTGAGGGTCTGGGGTTCAAGTCCCCATGTGGGCTACTGACTTTTTTGCATCTTATTTACTATCAGTCTGTTTTTCTTCACATCCGACATATACGGCTTGATGTATGATTGATTTTTTCTTTCCTTATTTTTGTTGTTATTGTTCCGGATTGTGCCGAACGTGGACGGGCCTACATAGCTCAGTCGGTAGAGCATCAGACTTTTATGAACATTAGAATAAAGTCATCTGAGGGTCTGGGGTTCAAGTCCCCATGTGGGCTACTGACTTTTTTGCATGTTATTTACTATCAGTCTGTTTTTCTTCACATCCTACATATACGGCTTGATGTCTGATTGATTTTTTCTTTCCTTGTTTTTGTTGTTATTGTTCCGGATTGTGCCGAACATTAACGGGCCTACATAGCTCAGTCGGTAGAGCATCAGACTTTTATGAACATTAGAATAAAGTCATCTGAGGGTCTGGGGTTCAAGTCCCCATGTGGGCTACTGACTTTTTTGCATGTTATTTACTATCAGTCTGTTTTTCTTCACATCCGACATATACGGCTTGATGTATGATTGATTTTTTCTTTCCTTATTTTTGTTGTTATTGTTCCGGATTGTGCCGAACGTGGACGGTCCTACATAGCTCAGTCGGTAGAGCATCAGACTTTTATGAACATTAGAATAAAGTCATCTGAGGGTCTGGGGTTCAAGTCCCCATGTGGGCTACTGACTTTTTTGCATGTTATTTACTATCAGTCTGTTTTTCTTCACATCCGACATATACGGCTTGATGTCTGATTGATTTTTTCTTTCCTTATTTTTGTTGTTATTGTTCCGGATTGTGCCAAACATGGACAGGCCTACATAACTCAGTCGGTAGAACATCAGACTTTTAAGAACATTAGAATAAAGTCATCTGAGGGTCTGGGGTTCAAGTCCCCATGTGGGCTACTGACTTTTTTGCATCTTATTTACTATCAGTCTGTTTTTCTTCACATCCGACATATACGGCTTGATGTATGATTGATTTTTTCTTTCCTTATTTTTGTTGTTATTGTTCCAGATTGTGCCGAACATGGACGGGCCTACATAGCTCAGTCGGTAAAGCATCAGACTTTTATGAACATTAGAATAAAGTCATCTGATGGTCTGGGGTTCAAGTCCCCATGTGGGCTACTGACTTTTTTGCATCTTATTTACTATCAGTCTGTTTTTCTTCACATCCGTCATATACGGCTTGATGTCTGATTTATTTTTTCTTTCCTTATTTTTGTTGTTATTGTTCTGGATTGTGCCGAACATGGACGGGCCTACGTAGCTCAGTCGGTTGAGCATCAGACTTGTATGAACATTAGAAAATAGTAATCTGAGGGTCTGGGGTTCAAGCCCCAATGTGGGCTACTGACTTTTTTGCATGTTATTTACTATCAGTCTGTTTTTCTTCACATCCGACATATACGGCTTGATGTATGATTGATTTTTTTGTTTCCTTATTTTTGTTGTTATTGTTCCGGATTGTGCCAAACATGGACGGGCCTATATAGCTCAGTCGGTAGAGCATCAGACTTTTATGAACATTAGAATAAAGTCATCAGAGGGTCTGGGGTGCAAGTCCCCATGTGGGCTTCTGACTGTTTTGCATGTTATTTACTATCAGTCTGTTTTTCTTCACATCCGACATATACGGCTTGATGTCTGATTGATTCTTTCTTTCCTTGTTTTTGTTGTTATTGTTCCGGATTGTGCCGAACATTAACGGGCCTACATAGCTCAGTCGGTAGAGCATCAGACTTTTATGAACATTAGAATACAGTCATCTGGGGTTCAAGTCCCCATGTGGGCTACTGACTTTTTTGCGTGTTATTTACTATCAGTCTGTTTTTCTTCACATCCGACATATACGGCTTGATGTCTGATTTATTTTTTCTTTCCTTATTTTTGTTGTTATTGTTCTGGATTGTGCCGAACATGGATGGGCCTACGTAGCTCAGTCGGTAGAGCATCAGACTTTTATGAACATTAGAATAAAGTCATCTGAGGGTCTGGGGTTCAAGTCCCCATGTGGGCTACTGACTTTTTTGCATGTTATTTACTATCAGTCTGTTTTTCTTCACATCCGACATATACGGCTTGATGTCTGATTGATTTTTTCTTTCCTTGTTTTTGTTGTTATTGTTCCGGATTGTGCCGAACATTAACGGGCCTACATAGCTCAGTCGGTAGAGCATCAGACTTTTATGAACATTAGAATAAAGTCATCTGAGGGTCTGGGGTTCAAGTCCCCATGTGGGCTACTGACTTTTTTGCATGTTATTTACTATCAGTCTGTTTTTCTTCACATCCGACATATACGGCTTGATGTATGATTGATTTTTTCTTTCCTTAGTTTTGTTGTTATTGTTCCGGATTGTGCCGACAATGGAAGGGCCTACATAGCTCAGTCGGTAGAGCATCAGACTTTTATGAACATTAGAATAAAGTCATCTGAGGGTCTGGGGTTCAAGTCCCCATGTGGGCTACTGACTGTTTTGCATGTTATTTACTATCAGTCTGTTTTTCTTCACATCCGACATATACGGCTTGATGTATGATTGATTTTTTCTTTCCTTAGTTTTGTTGTTATTGTTCCGGATTGTGCCGACAATGGAAGGGCCTACATAGCTCAGTCGGTAGAGCATCAGACTTTTATGAACATTAGAATAAAGTCATCTGGGGTTCAAGTCCCCATGTGGGCTACTGACTTTTTAGCATCTTATTTACTATCAGTCTGTTTTTCTTCACATCCGACATATACGGCTTGATGTCTGATTGATTTTTTCTTTCCTTATTTTTGTTGTTATTGTTCCGGATTGTGCCGAGAATGGAAGGGCCTACATAGCTCAGTCGGTAGAGCATAAGACTTTTATGAACATTAGAATAAAGTCATCTGAGGGTCTGGGGTTCAAGTCCCCATGTGGGCTACTGACTTTTTTGCATGTTATTTACTATCAGTCTGTTTTTCTTCACATCCAACATATACGGCTTGATGTATGATCGATTTTTTCTTTTCTTATTTTTGTTGTTATTGATCCGGATTGTGCCGAACATTGACGGGCCTACATAGCTCAGTCGGTAGAGCATCAGACTCTTATGAACATTAGAATAAAGTCATCTGAGGGTCTGGGGTTCAAGTCCCCATGTGGGCTACTGACTTTTTGCATGTTATTTACTATCAGTCTGTTTTTCTTCACATCCGACATATACGGCTTGAAGTATGATTGATTTTTCTTTCCTTTTTTTTGTTGTTATTGTTCCGGATTGTGCCGAACATGGACGGGCCTACATAGCTCAGGCGGTAGAGCATCAGACTTTTATGAACATTAGAATAAAGTCATCTGAGGGTCTGGGGTTCAAGTCCCTATGTGGGCTATTCACTTTTTTGCCTGTTATTTACTATCTGTCTGTTTTTCTTCACATCCGACATATACGGCTTGATGTATGATTGATTTTTTCTTTCCTTATTTTTGTTGTTATTGTTCCGGATTGTGCCGAACATGGACGGGCCTACATAGCTCAGTCGGTAGAGCATCAGACTTTTAAGAACATTAGAATAAAGTCATCTGAGGGTCTGGGGTTCAAGTCCCCATGTGGGCTACTGACTTTTTTGCATTTTATTTACTATCAGTCTGTTTTTCTTTACATCCAACATATACGGCTTCATGTATGATTGATTTTTTCTTTCCTTATTTTTGTTGTTATTGTTCCGGATTGTGCCGAACATGGAAGGGCCTACATAGCTCAGTCGGTAGAGCATCAGACTTTTAAGAACATTAGAATAAAGTCATCTGAGGGTCTGGGGTTCAAGTCCCCATGTGGGCTACTGACTTTTTTGCATTTTATTTACTATCAGTCTGTTTTTCTTTACATCCAACATATACGGCTTCATGTATGATTGATTTTTTCTTTCCTTATTTTTGTTGTTATTGTTCCGGATTGTGCCGAACATGGACGGGCCTACATAGCTCAGTCGGTAAAGCATCAGACTTTTATGAACATTAGAATAAAGTCATCTGATGGTCTGGGGTTCAAGCCCCCATGTGGGCTACTGACTTTTTTGCATGTTATTTACTATCAGTCTGTTTTTCTTCACATCCGACATATACGGCTTCATGTCTGATTTATTTTTTCTTTCCTTATTTTTGTTGTTATTGTTCCGGATTGTGCCGAACATGGACGGGCCTACATAGCTCAGTCGGTAGAGCATCAGACTTTTATGAACATTAGGATAAAGTCATCTGAGGGTCTGGGGTTCAAGTCCCCATGTGGGCTACTGACTTTTTTGCATGTTATTTACTATCAGTCTGTTTTTCTTCACATCCGACATATACGGCTTGATGTATGATTGATTTTTTCTTTCTTAGTTTTGTTGTTATTGTTCCGGATTGTGCCGAACATGGACGGGCCTACATAGCTCAGGCGGTAGAGCATCAGACTTTTATGAACATTAGAATAAAGTCATCTGAGGGTCTGGGGTTCAAGTCCCTATGTGGGCTACTGACTTTTTTGCCTCTTATTTACTATCAGTCTGTTTTTCTTCACATCCGACATATACGGCTTGAAGTATGATTGATTTTTTCTTTCCTTATTTTTGTTGTTATTGTTCCGGATTGTGCCGAACATGGACGGGTCTACATAGCTCAGTCGGTAGAGCATCAGACTTTTATAAACATTAGAATAAAGTCATCTGAGGGTCTGGGGTTCAAGTCCTCATGTGGGCTACTGACTTTTTTGCATGTTATTTACTATCAGTCTGTTTTTCTTCACATCCGACATATACGGCTTGAAGTATGATTGATTTTTTCTTTCCTTATTTTTGTTGTTATTGTTCCGGATTGTGCCGAACATGGACGGGCCTACATAGCTCAGTCGGTAGAGCATCAGACTTTTATGAACATTAGAATAAAGTCATCTGAGGGTCTGGGGTTCAAGTCCCCATGTGGGCTACTGACTTTTTTGCATGTTATTTACTATCAGTCTGTTTTTCTTCACATCCGACATATACGGCTTGATGTATGATTGATTTTTTCTTTCCTTATTTTTGTTGTTATTGTTCCGGATTGTGCCGAACATGGACGGGCCTACATAGCTCAGGCGGTAGAGCATCAGACTTTTATGAACATTAGAATAAAGTCATCTGAGGGTCTGGGGTTCAAGTCCCTATGTTGGCTACTGACTTTTTTGCATCTTATTTACTATCAGTCTGTTTTTCTTCACATCCGACATATACGGCTTGATGTATGATTGATTTTTTCTTTCCTTATTTTTGTTGTTATTGTTCCGGATTGTGCCGACAATGGAAGGGCCTACATAGCTCAGTCGGTAGAGCATCAGACTTTTATGAACATTACAATAAAGTCATCTGAGGGTCTGGGGTTCAAGTCCCCATGTGGGCTACTGACTTTTTTGCATGTTATTTACTATCAGTCTGTTTTTCTTCACATCCGACATATACGGCTTGAAGTATGATTGATTTTTTCTTTCCTTATTTTTGTTGTTATTGTTCCGGATTGTGCCGAACATGGACGGGTCTACATTGCTCAGTCGGTAGAGCATCAGACTTTTATAAACATTAGAATAAAGTCATCTGAGGGTCTGGGGTTCAAGTCCTCATGTGGGCTACTGACTTTTTTGCATGTTATTTACTATCAGTCTGTTTTTCTTCACATCCGACATATACGGCTTGAAGTATGATTGATTTTTTCTTTCCTTATTTTTGTTGTTATTGTTCCGGATTGTGCCGAACATGGACGGGCCTACATAGCTCAGTCGGTAGAGCATCAGACTTTTATGAACATTAGAATAAAGTCATCTGAGGGTCTGGGGTTCAAGTCCCCATGTGGGCTACTGACTTTTTTGCATGTTATTTACTATCAGTCTGTTTTTCTTCACATCCGACATATACGGCTTGATGTATGATTGATTTTTTCTTTCCTTAGTTTTGTTGTTATTGTTCCGGATTGTGCCGAACATGGACGGGCCTACATAGCTCAGGCGGTAGAGCATCAGACTTTTATGAACATTAGAATAAAGTCATGTGAGGGTCTGGGGTTCAAGTCCCCATGTGGGCTACTGACTTTTTTGCATCTTATTTACTATCAGTCTGTTTTTCTTCACATCCGACATATACGGCTTGATGTATGATTGATTTTTTCTTTCCTTATTTTTGTTGTTATTGTTCCGGATTGTGCCGACAATGGAAGGGCCTACATAGCTCAGTCGGTAGAGCATCAGACTTTTATGAACATTAGAATAAAGTCATCTGAGGGTCTGGGGTTCAAGTCCCCATGTGGGCTACTGACTTTTTTGCATGTTATTTACTATCAGTCTGTTTTTCTTCACATCCGACATATACGGCTTGAAGTATGATTGATTTTTTCTTTCTTAGTTTTGTTGTTATTGTTCCGGATTGTGCCGAACATGGACGGGCCTACATAGCTCAGGCGGTAGAGCATCAGACTTTTATGAACATTAGAATAAAGTCATCTGAGGGTCTGGGGTTCAAGTCCCTATGTGGGCTACTGACTTTTTTGCCTCTTATTTACTATCAGTCTGTTTTTCTTCACATCCGACATATACGGCTTGATGTATGATTGATTTTTTCTTTCCTTATTTTTGTTGTTATTGTTCCGGATTGTGCCGACAATGGAAGGGCCTACATAGCTCAGTCGGTAGAGCATCAGACTTTTATGAACATTAGAATAAAGTCATCTGAGGGTCTGGGGTTCAAGTCCCCATGTGGGCTACTGACTTTTTTGCATGTTATTTACTATCAGTCTGTTTTTCTTCACATCCGACATATACGGCTTGAAGTATGATTGATTTTTTCTTTCCTTATTTTTGTTGTTATTGTTCCGGATTGTGCCGAACATGGACGGGTCTACATAGCTCAGTCGGTAGAGCATCAGACTTTTATAAACATTAGAATAAAGTCATCTGAGGGTCTGGGGTTCAAGTCCTCATGTGGGCTACTGACTTTTTTGCATGTTATTTACTATCAGTCTGTTTTTCTTCACATCCGACATATACGGCTTGAAGTATGATTGATTTTTTCTTTCCTTATTTTTGTTGTTATTGTTCCGGATTGTGCCGAACATGGACGGGCCTACATAGCTCAGTCGGTAGAGCATCAGACTTTTATGAACATTAGAATAAAGTCATCTGAGGGTCTGGGGTTCAAGTCCCCATGTGGGCTACTGACTTTTTTGCATGTTATTTACTATCAGTCTGTTTTTCTTCACATCCGACATATACGGCTTGATGTATGATTGATTTTTTCTTTCCTTATTTTTGTTGTTATTGTTCCGGATTGTGCCGAACATGGACGGGCCTACATAGCTCAGGCGGTAGAGCATCAGACTTTTATGAACATTAGAATAAAGTCATCTGAGGGTCTGGGGTTCAAGTCCCTATGTTGGCTACTGACTTTTTTGCATCTTATTTACTATCAGTCTGTTTTTCTTCACATCCGACATATACGGCTTGATGTATGATTGATTTTTTCTTTCCTTATTTTTGTTGTTATTGTTCCGGATTGTGCCGACAATGGAAGGGCCTACATAGCTCAGTCGGTAGAGCATCAGACTTTTATGAACATTACAATAAAGTCATCTGAGGGTCTGGGGTTCAAGTCCCCATGTGGGCTACTGACTTTTTTGCATGTTATTTACTATCAGTCTGTTTTTCTTCACATCCGACATATACGGCTTGAAGTATGATTGATTTTTTCTTTCCTTATTTTTGTTGTTATTGTTCCGGATTGTGCCGAACATGGACGGGTCTACATTGCTCAGTCGGTAGAGCATCAGACTTTTATAAACATTAGAATAAAGTCATCTGAGGGTCTGGGGTTCAAGTCCTCATGTGGGCTACTGACTTTTTTGCATGTTATTTACTATCAGTCTGTTTTTCTTCACATCCGACATATACGGCTTGAAGTATGATTGATTTTTTCTTTCCTTATTTTTGTTGTTATTGTTCCGGATTGTGCCGAACATGGACGGGCCTACATAGCTCAGTCGGTAGAGCATCAGACTTTTATGAACATTAGAATAAAGTCATCTGAGGGTCTGGGGTTCAAGTCCCCATGTGGGCTACTGACTTTTTTGCATGTTATTTACTATCAGTCTGTTTTTCTTCACATCCGACATATACGGCTTGATGTATGATTGATTTTTTCTTTCCTTAGTTTTGTTGTTATTGTTCCGGATTGTGCCGAACATGGACGGGCCTACATAGCTCAGGCGGTAGAGCATCAGACTTTTATGAACATTAGAATAAAGTCATGTGAGGGTCTGGGGTTCAAGTCCCCATGTGGGCTACTGACTTTTTTGCATCTTATTTACTATCAGTCTGTTTTTCTTCACATCCGACATATACGGCTTGATGTATGATTGATTTTTTCTTTCCTTATTTTTGTTGTTATTGTTCCGGATTGTGCCGACAATGGAAGGGCCTACATAGCTCAGTCGGTAGAGCATCAGACTTTTATGAACATTAGAATAAAGTCATCTGAGGGTCTGGGGTTCAAGTCCCCATGTGGGCTACTGACTTTTTTGCATGTTATTTACTATCAGTCTGTTTTTCTTCACATCCGACATATACGGCTTGATGTATGATTGATTTTTTCTTTCTTAGTTTTGTTGTTATTGTTCCGGATTGTGCCGAACATGGACGGGCCTACATAGCTCAGGCGGTAGAGCATCAGACTTTTATAAACATTAGAATAAAGTCATCTGAGGGTCTGGGGTTCAAGTCCTCGTGTGGGCTACTGACTTTTTTGCATGTTATTTACTATCAGTCTGTTTTTCTTCACATCCGACATATACGGCTTGAAGTATGATTGATTTTTTCTTTCCTTATTTTTGTTGTTATTGTTCCGGATTGTGCCGAACATGGACGGGCCTACATAGCTCAGTCGGTAGAGCATCAGACTTTTATGAACATTAGAATAAAGTCATCTGAGGGTCTGGGGTTCAAGTCCCCATGTGGGCTACTGACTTTTTTGCATGTTATTTACTATCAGTCTGTTTTTCTTCACATCCGACATATACGGCTTGATGTATGATTGATTTTTTCTTTCCTTAGTTTTGTTGTTATTGTTCCGGATTGTGCCGAACATGGACGGGCCTACATAGCTCAGGCGGTAGAGCATCAGACTTTTATGAACATTAGAATAAAGTCATCTGAGGGTCTGGGGTTCAAGTCCCTATGTTGGCTACTGACTTTTTTGCATCTTATTTACTATCAGTCTGTTTTTCTTCACATCCGACATATACGGCTTGATGTATGATTGATTTTTTCTTTCCTTATTTTTGTTGTTATTGTTCCGGATTGTGCCGACAATGGAAGGGCCTACATAGCTCAGTCGGTAGAGCATCAGACTTTTATGAACATTAGAATAAAGTCATCTGAGGGTCTGGGGTTCAAGTCCCCATGTGGGCTACTGACTTTTTTGCATGTTATTTACTATCAGTCTGTTTTTCTTCACATCCGACATATACGGCTTGAAGTATGATTGATTTTTTCTTTCCTTATTTTTGTTGTTATTGTTCCGGATTGTGCCGAACATGGACGGGTCTACATTGCTCAGTCGGTAGAGCATCAGACTTTTATAAACATTAGAATAAAGTCATCTGAGGGTCTGGGGTTCAAGTCCTCATGTGGGCTACTGACTTTTTTGCATGTTATTTACTATCAGTCTGTTTTTCTTCACATCCGACATATACGGCTTGAAGTATGATTGATTTTTTCTTTCCTTATTTTTGTTGTTATTGTTCCGGATTGTGCCGAACATGGACGGGCCTACATAGCTCAGTCGGTAGAGCATCAGACTTTTATGAACATTAGAATAAAGTCATCTGAGGGTCTGGGGTTCAAGTCCCCATGTGGGCTACTGACTTTTTTGCATGTTATTTACTATCAGTCTGTTTTTCTTCACATCCGACATATACGGCTTGATGTATGATTGATTTTTTCTTTCCTTAGTTTTGTTGTTATTGTTCCGGATTGTGCCGAACATGGACGGGCCTACATAGCTCAGGCGGTAGAGCATCAGACTTTTATGAACATGAGAATAAAGTCATGTGAGGGTCTGGGGTTCAAGTCCCCATGTGGGCTACTGACTTTTTTGCATCTTATTTACTATCAGTCTGTTTTTCTTCACATCCGACATATACGGCTTGATGTATGATTGATTTTTTCTTTCCTTATTTTTGTTGTTATTGTTCCGGATTGTGCCGACAATGGAAGGGCCTACATAGCTCAGTCGGTAGAGCATCAGACTTTTATGAACATTAGAATAAAGTCATCTGAGGGTCTGGGGTTCAAGTCCCCATGTGGGCTACTGACTTTTTTGCATGTTATTTACTATCAGTCTGTTTTTCTTCACATCCGACATATACGGCTTGAAGTATGATTGATTTTTCTTTCCTTATTTTTTTTGTTATTGTTCCGGATTGTGCCGAACATGGACGGGCCTACATAGCTCAGGCGGTAGAGCATCAGACTTTTATGAACATTGGAATAAAGTCATCTGAGGGTCTGGGGTTCAAGTCCCTATGTGGGCTATTCACTTTTTTGCCTGTTATTTACTATCTGTCTGTTTTTCTTCACATCCGACATATACGGCTTGATATATGATTGATTTTTTCTTTACTTATTTTTGTTGTTATTGTTCCGGATTGTGCCGAACATGGACGGGCCTACATAACTCAGTCGGTAGAGCATCAGACTTTTAAGAACATTAGAATAAAGTCATCTGAGGGTCTGGGGTTCAAGTCCCCATGTGGGCTACTGACTTTTTTGCATTTTATTTAATATCAGTCTGTTTTTCTTTACATCCGACATATACGGCTTGATGTCTGATTGATTTTTTCTTTCCTTGATTTTGTTGTTATTGTTCCGGATTGTGCCGACAATGGAAGGGCCTACATAGCTCAGTCGGTAGAGCATCAGACTTTTATGAACATTAGAATAAAGTCATCTGAGGGTCTGGGGTTCAAGTCCCCATGTGGGCTACTGACTTTTTTGCATGTTATTTACTATCAGTCTGTTTTTCTTCACATCCGACATATACGGCTTGATGTATGATCGATTTTTTCTTTCCTTATTTTTGTTGTTATTGATCCGGATTGTGCCGAACATTGACGGGCCTACATAGCTCAGTCATTAGAGCATCAGACTCTTATGAACATTAGAATAAAGTCATCTGAGGGTCTGGGGTTCAAGTCCCCATGTGGGCTACTGACTTTTTTGCATGTTATTTACTATCAGTCTGTTTTTCTTCACATCCGACATATACGGCTTGAAGTATGATTGATTTTTCTTTCCTTATTTTTGTTGTTATTGTTCCGGATTGTGCCGAACATGGACGGGCCTACATAGCTCAGGCGGTAGAGCATCAGACTTTTATGAACATTAGAATAAAGTCATCTGAGGGTCTGGGGTTCAAGTCCCTATGTGGGCTATTCACTTTTTTGCCTGTTATTTACTATCTGTCTGTTTTTCTTCACATCCGACATATACGGCTTGATGTATGATTGATTTTTTCTTTCCTTATTTTTGTTGTTATTGTTCTGGATTGTGCCGAACATGGACGGTCCTACGTAGCTCAGTCGGTAGAGCATCAGACTTGTATGAACATTAGAAAATAGTCATCTGAGGGTCTGGGGTTCAAGTCCCCATGTAGGCTATTCACTGTTTTGCCTGTTATTTACTATCAGTCTGTTTTTCTTCACATCCGACATATACGGCTTGATGTATGATTGATTTTTTCTTTCCTTATTTTTGTTGTTATTGTTCCGGATTGTGCCAAACATGGACGGGCCACATAGCTCAGTCGGTAGAGCATCAGACTTTTATGAACATTAGAATAAAGTCATCTGAGGGTCTGGGGTTAAGTCCCCATGTGGGCTACTGACTGTTTTGTCATGTTATTTACTATCAGTCTGTTTTTCTTCACATCCGACATATACGGCTTGATGTCTGATTGATGTTTTCTTTCCTTGTTTTTGTTGTTATTGTTCTGGATTGTGCCGAACATTAACGGGCCTACATAGCTCAGTCGGTAGAGCATCAGACTTTTATGAACATTAGAATAAAGTCATCTGAGGGTCTGGGGTTCAAGTCCCCATATGGGCTACTGACTTTTTTGCATGTTATTTACTATCAGTCTGTTTTTCTTCACATCCGACATATACGGCTTGATGTCTGATTTATTTTTTCTTTCCTTATTTTTGTTGTTATTGTTCTGGATTGTGCCGAACATTGACGGGCCTACGTAGCTCAGTCGGTAGAGCATCAGACTTTTAAGAACATTAGAATAAAGTCATCTGAGGGTCTGGGGTTAAGTCCCCATGTGGGCTACTGACTTTTTTGCATGTTATTTACTATCAGTCTGTTTTTCTTCACATCCGACATATACGGCTTGATGTCTGATTGATTTTTTCTGTCCTTGATTTTGTTGTTATTGTTCCGGATTGTGCCGAACATTAACGGGCCTACATAGCTCAGTCGGTAGAGCATCAGACTTTTATGAACATTAGAATAAAGTAATCTGAGGGTCTGGGGTTCAAGTCCTCATGTGGGCTACTGACTTTTTTGCATGTTATTTACTATCAGTCTGTTTTTCTTCACATCCGACATATACGGCTTGATGTCTGATTGATTTTTTTGTTTCCTTATTTTTGTTGTTATTGTTCCGGATTGTGCCGAACATGGACGGGCCTACATAGCTCAGTCGGTAGAGCATCAGACTTTTATGAACATTAGAATAAAGTCATCTGAGGGTCTGGGGTTCAAGTCCCTATGTTGGCTACTGACTTTTTTGCATCTTATTTACTATCAGTCTGTTTTTCTTCACATCCGACATATACGGCTTGATGTATGATTGATTTTTTCTTTCCTTAGTTTTGTTGTTATTGTTCCGGATTGTGCCGAACATGGACGGGCCTACATAGCTCAGGCGGTAGAGCATCAGACTTTTATGAACATTAGAATAAAGTCATCTGAGGGTCTGGGGTTCAAGTCCCTATGTGGGCTACTGACTTTTTTGCATCTTATTTACTATCAGTCTGTTTTTCTTCACATCCGCCATATACGGCTTGATGTATGATTGATTTTTTCTTTTCTTATTTTTGTTGTTATTGTTCCGGATTGTGCCGACAATGGAAGGGCCTACATAGCTCAGTCGGTAGAGCATCAGACTTTTATGAACATTAGAATAAAGTCATCTGAGGGTCTGGGGTTCAAGTCCCCATGTGGGCTACTGACTTTTTTGCATGTTATTTACTATCAGTCTGTTTTTCTTCACATCCGACATATACGGCTTGAAGTATGATTGATTTTTTCTTTCCTTATTTTTGTTGTTATTGTTCCGGATTGTGCCGAACATGGACGGGTCTACATAGCTCAGTCGGTAGAGCATCAGACTTTTATAAACATTAGAATAAAGTCATCTGAGGGTCTGGGGTTCAAGTCCTCATGTGGGCTACTGACTTTTTTGCATGTTATTTACTATCAGTCTGTTTTTCTTCACATCCGACATATACGGCTTGAAGTATGATTGATTTTTTCTTTCCTTATTTTTGTTGTTATTGTTCCGGATTGTGCCGAACATGGACGGGCCTACATAGCTCAGTCGGTAGAGCATCAGACTTTTATGAACATTAGAATAAAGTCATCTGAGGGTCTGGGGTTCAAGTCCCCATGTGGGCTACTGACTTTTTTGCATGTTATTTACTATCAGTCTGTTTTTCTTCACATCCGACATATACGGCTTGATGTATGATTGATTTTTTCTTTCCTTAGTTTTGTTGTTATTGTTCCGGATTATGCCGAACATGGACGGGCCTACATAGCTCAGGCGGTAGAGCATCAGACTTGTATGAACATTAGAATAAAGTCATCTGAGGGTCTGGGGTTCAAGTCCCTATGTTGGCTACTGACTTTTTTGCATCTTATTTACTATCAGTCTGTTTTTCTTCACATCCGACATATACGGCTTGATGTATGATTGATTTTTTCTTTCCTTATTTTTGTTGTTATTGTTCCGGATTGTGCCGACAATGGAAGGGCCTACATAGCTCAGTCGGTAGAGCATCAGACTTTTATGAACATTAGAATAAAGTCATCTGAGGGTCTGGGGTTCAAGTCCCCATGTGGGCTACTGACTTTTTTGCATGTTATTTACTATCAGTCTGTTTTTCTTCACATCCGACATATACGGCTTGAAGTATGATTGATTTTTTCTTTCCTTATTTTTGTTGTTATTGTTCCGGATTGTGCCGAACATGGACGGGTCTACATTGCTCAGTCGGTAGAGCATCAGACTTTTATAAACATTAGAATAAAGTCATCTGAGGGTCTGGGGTTCAAGTCCTCATGTGGGCTACTGACTTTTTTGCATGTTATTTACTATCAGTCTGTTTTTCTTCACATCCGACATATACGGCTTGAAGTATGATTGATTTTTTCTTTCCTTATTTTTGTTGTTATTGTTCCGGATTGTGCCGAACATGGACGGGCCTACATAGCTCAGTCGGTAGAGCATCAGACTTTTATGAACATTAGAATAAAGTCATCTGAGGGTCTGGGGTTCAAGTCCCCATGTGGGCTACTGACTTTTTTGCATGTTATTTACTATCAGTCTGTTTTTCTTCACATCCGACATATACGGCTTGATGTATGATTGATTTTTTCTTTCCTTAGTTTTGTTGTTATTGTTCCGGATTGTGCCGAACATGGACGGGCCTACATAGCTCAGGCGGTAGAGCATCAGACTGTTATGAACATTAGAATAAAGTCATGTGAGGGTCTGGGGTTCAAGTCCCCATGTGGGCTACTGACTTTTTTGCATCTTATTTACTATCAGTCTGTTTTTCTTCACATCCGACATATACGGCTTGATGTATGATTGATTTTTTCTTTCCTTATATTTGTTGTTATTGTTCCGGATTGTGCCTAGCATGGACGGGCCACATAGCTCAGTCGGTAGAGCATCAGACTTTTATGAACATTAGAATAAAGTCATCTGAGGGTCTGGGGTTCAAGTCCCCATGTGGGCTACTGACTTTTTTGCATGTTATTTACTATCAGTCTGTTTTGCTTCACATCCGACATATACGGCTTGATGTATGATCGATTTATTCTTTCCTTATTTTTGTTGTTATTGATCCGGATTGTGCCAAACATGGACGGGCCTACATAGCTCAGTCGGTAGAGCATCAGACTTTTATTAACATTAGAATAAAGTCATCTGAGGGTCTGGGGTTCAAGTCCCCATGTGGGCTACTGACTTTTTTGCATGTTATTTACTATCAGTCTGTTTTTCTTCACATCCGACATATACGGCTTGATGTATGATTGATTTTTTCTTTCCTTATTTTTGTTGTTATTGTTCCGGATTGTGCCGACAATGGAAGGGCCTACATAGCTCAGTCGGTAGAGCATCAGACTTTTATGAACATTAGAATAAAGTCATCTGAGGGTCTGGGGTTCAAGTCCCCATGTGGGCTACTGACTTTTTTGCATGTTATTTACTATCAGTCTGTTTTTCTTCACATCCGACATATACGGCTTGATGTCTGATTGATTTTTTCTTTCCTTATTTTTGTTGTTATTGATCCGGATTGTGCCGAACATGGACGGGCCTACACAGCTCAGTCGGTAGAGCATCAGACTTTTATGAACATTAGAATAAAGTCATCTGAGGGTCTGGGGTTCAAGTCCCCATGTGGGCTACTGACTTTTTTGCACGTTATTTACTATCAGTCTGTTTTTCTTCACATCCGACATATACGGCTTGATGTCTGATTGATTTTTTCTTTCCTTATTTTTGTTGTTATTGTTCCGGATTGTGCCGAACATGGACGGGCTTACATAGCTCAGTCGGTAGAGCATCAGACTTTTATGAACATTAGAATAAAGTCATCTGAGGGTCTGAGGTTCAAGTCCCCATGTGGGCTACTGACTTTTTTGCATGTTATTTACTATCAGTCTGTTTTTCTTCACATCCGACATATACGGCTTGAAGTATGATTGATTTTTTCTTACCTTATTTTTGTTGTTATTGTTCCGGATTGTGCCGAACATGGACGGGCCTACATAGCTCAGTCGGTAGAGCATCAGACTTTTATAAACATTAGAATAAAGTAAACTGAGGGTCTGGGGTTCAAGTCCCCATGTGGGCTATCACTTTTTTGCCTGTTATTTACTATCAGTCTGTTTTTCTTCACATCCGACATATACGGCTTGATGTATGATTGATTTTTTCTTTCCTTATTTTTATTGTTATTGTTCCGGATTGTGCCGCACATGGACGGGCCTACATAGCTCAGTCGGTAGAGCATCAGACTTTTAAGAACATTAGAATAAAGTCATCTGTGGGTCTGGGGTTCAAGTCCCCATGTGGGCTACTGACTTTTTTGCATGTTATTTACTATCAGTCTGTTTTTCTTCACATCCGATATATACGGCTTGATGTCTGATTGATTTTTTCTTTCCTAATTTTTGTTGTTATTGTTCCGGATTGTGCCGAACATGGACGGGCCAAATAGCTCAGTCGGTAGAGCATCAGACTTTTATGAACATTAGAATAAAGTCATCTGAGGGTCTGGGGTTCAAGTCCCCATGTGGACTACTGACTTTTTTGCATGTTATTTACTATCAGTCTGTTTTTCTTCACATCCGACATATACGGCTTGATGTATGATTGATTTTTTCTTTCCTTATTTTTGTTGTTATTGATCCAAATTGTGCCGAACATTGACGGGCCTATATAGCTCAGTCGGTAGAGCATCAGACTTTTATGAACATTAGAATAAAGTCATCTGAGGGTCTGGGGTTCAAGTCCCCATGTGGGCTACTGACTTTTTTGCATGTTATTTACTATCAGTCTGTTTTTCTTCACATCCGACATATACGGCTTGATGTCTGATTTATTTTTTCTTTCCTTATTTTTGTTGTTATTGTTCTGGATTGTGCCGAACATGGACGGGCCTACGTAGCTCAGTCGGTAGAGCATCAGACTTTTATGAACATTAGAATGAAGTCATCTGAGGGTCTGGGGTTCAAGTCCCCATGTGGGCTACTGACTTTTTTGCATGTTATTTACTATCAGTCTGTTTTTCTTCACATCCGACATATACGGCTTGATGTCTGATTGATTTTTTCTTTCCTTGTTTTTGTTGTTATTGTTCCGGATTGTGCCGAACATTGACGGGCCTACATAGCTCAGTCGGTAGAGCATCAGACTTTTATGAACATTAGAATAAAGTCATCTGAGGGTCTGGGGTTCAAGTCCCCATGTGGGCTACTGACTTTTTTGCATGTTATTTACTATCAGTCTGTTTTTATTCACATCCGACATATACGGCTTGATGTCTGATTGATTTTTTTGTTTCCTTATTTTTGTTGTTATTGTTCCGGATTGTGCCGAACATTGACGGGCCTACATAGCTCAGTCGGTAGAGCATCAGACTTTTATGAACATTAGAATAAAGTCATCTGAGGATCTGGGGTTCAAGTCCCCATGTGGGCTACTGACTTTTTTGCATGTTATTTACTATCAGTCTGTTGTTCTTCACATCCGACATATACGGCTTGATGTATGATTGATTTTTTCTTTCCTTGTTTTTGTTGTTATTGTTCCGGATTGTGCCGAACATTAACGGGCCTACATAGCTCAGTCGGTAGAGCATCAGACTTTTATGAACATTAGAATAAAGTCATCTGAGGGTCTGGGGTTCAAGTCCCCATGTGGGCTACTGAATTTTTTGCATGTTATTTACTATCAGTCTGTTTTTCTTCACATCCGACATATACGGCTTGATGTCTGTTTATTTTTTTGTTTCCTTATTTTTGTTGTTATTGTGCCGGATTGTGCTGAACATGGACGGGCCTACATAGCTAAGTCGGTAGAGCATCAGACTTTTATGAACATTAGAATAAAGTCATCTGAGGGTCTGGGGTTCATGTCTCCATGTGGGCTACTGACTTTTTTGCATGTTATTTACTATCAGTCTGTTTTTCTTCACATCCGACATATACGACTTGATGTATGATTGATTGATGTTTTCTTTTCTAATTTTTGTTGTTATTGTTCCGGATTGTGCCGAATATGGACGGGCCTACATAGCCCAGTCGGTAGAGCATTAGACTTTTATGAACATTAGGATAAAGTCATCTGAGGGTCTGGGGTTCAAGTCCCCATGTGGGCTACTGACTTTTTTGCATGTTATTTACTATCAGTCTGTTTTTCTTCACATCCGACATATACGGCTTGAAGTATGATAGATTTTTTCTTTCCTTTTTTTTGTTGTTATTGTTCCGGATTGTGCCGAACATGGACGGGCCTACATAGCTCAGTCGGTAGAGCATCAGACTTTTATGAACATTAGAATAAAGTCATCTGAGGGTCTGGGGTTAAAGTCCCCATGTGGGCTATTCACTTTTTTGCATGTTATTTACTATCAGTCTTTTTTTCTTCACATCCGACATATACGGCTTGATGTATGATTGATTTTTTCTTTCCTTATATTTGTTGTTATTGTTCCGGATTGTGCCTAGCATGGACGGGCCACATAGCTCAGTCGGTAGAGCATCAGACTTTTATGAACATTAGAATAAAGTCATCTGGGGTTCAAGTCCCCATGTGGGCTACTGACTTTTTTGCATGTTATTTACTATCAGTCTGTTTTTCTTCACATCCGACATATACGGCTTGATGTATGATCGATTTATTCTTTCCTTATTTTTGTTGTTATTGATCCGGATTGTGCCGAACATTGACGGGCCTACATAGCTCAGTCGGTAGAGCATCAGACTTTTATTAACATTAAAATAAAGTCATCTGAAGGTTTGGGGTTCAAGTCCCCATGTGGGCTACTGACTTTTTTGCACGTTATTTACTATCAGTCTGTTTTTCTTCACATCCGACATATACGGCTTGATGTATGATTGATTTTTTCTTTCCTTATTTTTGTTGTTATTCTTCCGGATTGTGCCAAACATGGACGGGCCACATAGCTCAGTCGGTAGAGCATCAGACTTTTATGAACATTAGAATAAAGTCATCTGAGGGTCTGGGGTTCAAGTCCCCATGTGGGCTACTGACTTTTTTGCATGTTATTTACTATAAGTCTGTTTTTCTTCACATCCGACATATACGGCTTGATGTATGATTGATTTTTTCTTTCCTTATTTTTGTTGTTATTGTTCCGGATTGTGCCGAACAGGGACGGGCCTACATAGCTCAGTCGGTAGAGCATCAGACTTTTATGAACATTAGAATAAAGTCATCTGAGGGTCTGGGGTTCAAGTCCCCATGTGGGCTACTGACTTTTTTGCATGTTATTTACTATCAGTCTGTTTTTCTTCAGATCCGACATATACGGCTTGATGTATGATCGATTTATTCTTTCCTTATTTTTGTTGTTATTGATCCGGATTGTGCCGAACATTGACGGGCCTACATAGCTCAGTCGGTAGAGCATCAGACTTTTATTAACATTAGAATAAAGTCATCTGAGGGTCTGGGGTTCAAGTCCCCATGTGGGCTACTGACCTTTTTGCACGTTATTTACTATCAGTCTGTTTTTCTTCACATCCGTCATATACGGCTTGATGTATGATTGATTTTTTCTTTCCTTATTTTTGTTGTTATTGTTCCGGATTGTGCCAAACATGGACGGGCCACATAGCTCAGTCGGTAGAGCATCAGACTTTTATTAACATTAGAATAAAGTCATCTGAGGGTCTGGGGTTCAAGTCCCCATGTGGGCTACTGACTTTTTTGCATGTTATTTACTATCAGTCTGTTTTTCTTCACATCCGACATATACGGCTTGATGTATGATTGATTTTTTCTTTCCTTATTTTTGTTGTTATTGTTCCGGATTGTGCCGACAATGGAAGGGCCTACATAGCTCAGTCGGTAGAGCATCAGACTTTAAAGAACATTAGAATAAAGTCATCTGAGGGTCTGGGGTTCAAGTCCCCATGTGGGCTACTGACTTTTTTGCATGTTATTTACTATCAGTCTGTTTTTCTTCACATCCGACATATACGGCTTGATGTATGATTGATTTTTTCTTTCCTTATATTTGTTGTTATTGTTCCGGATTGTGCCTAGCATGGACGGGCCACATAGCTCAGTCGGTAGAGCATCAGACTTTTATGAACATTAGAATAAAGTCATCTGAGGGTCTGGGGTTCAAGTCCCCATGTGGGCTACTGACTTTTCTGCATGTTATTTACTATCAGTCTGTTTTTCTTCACATCCGACATATACGGCTTGATGTATGATCGATTTATTCTTTCCTTATTTTTGTTGTTATTGATCCGGATTGTGCCGAACATTGACGGGCCTACATAGCTCAGACGGTAGAGCATCAGACTTTTATTAACATTAGAATAAAGTCATCTGAGGGTCTGGGGTTCAAGTCCCCATGTGGGCTACTGACTTTTTTGCACGTTATTTACTATCAGTCTGTTTTTCTTCACATCCGACATATACGGCTTGATGTATGATTGATTTTTTCTTTCCTTATTTTTGTTGTTATTGTTCCGGATTGTGCCAAACATGGACGGGCCACATAGCTCAGTCGGTAGAGCATCAGACTTTTATGAACATTAGAATAAAGTCATCTGAGGGTCTGGGGTTAAAGTCCCCATGTGGGCTATTCACTTTTTTGCATGTTATTTACTATCAGTCTGTTTTTCTTCACATCCGACATATACGGCTTGATGTATGATTGATTTTTTCTTTCCTTATATTTGTTGTTATTGTTCCGGATTGTGCCTAGCATGGACGGGCCACATAGCTCAGTCGGTAGAGCATCAGACTTTTATGAACATTAGAATAAAGTCATCTGGGGTTCAAGTCCCCATGTGGGCTACTGACTTTTTTGCATGTTATTTACTATCAGTCTGTTTTTCTTCACATCCGACATATACGGCTTGATGTATGATCGATTTATTCTTTCCTTATTTTTGTTGTTATTGATCCGGATTGTGCCGAACATTGACGGGCCTACATAGCTCAGTCGGTAGAGCATCAGACTTTTATGAACATTAGAATAAAGTCATCTGAGGGTCTGGGGTTCAAGTCCCCATGTGGGCTACTGACTTTTTTGCACGTTATTTACTATCAGTCTGTTTTTCTTCACATCCGACATATACGGCTTGATGTCTGATTGATTTTTTCTTTCCTTATTTTTGTTGTTATTGTTCCGGATTGTGCCGAACATGGACGGGCTTACATAGCTCAGTCGGTAGAGCATCAGACTTTTATGAACATTAGAATAAAGTCATCTGAGGGTCTGAGGTTCAAGTCCCCATGTGGGCTACTGACTTTTTTGCATGTTATTTACTATCAGTCTGTTTTTCTTCACATCCGACATATACGGCTTGAAGTATGATTGATTTTTTCTTACCTTATTTTTGTTGTTATTGTTCCGGATTGTGCAGAACATGGACGGGCCTACATAGCTCAGTCGGTAGAGCATCAGACTTTTATAAACATTAGAATAAAGTAAACTGAGGGTCTGGGGTTCAAGTCCCCATGTGGGCTATCACTTTTTTGCCTGTTATTTACTATCAGTCTGTTTTTCTTCACATCCGACATATACGGCTTGATGTATGATTGATTTTTTCTTTCCTTATTTTTATTGTTATTGTTCCGGATTGTGCCGCACATGGACGGGCCTACATAGCTCAGTCGGTAGAGCATCAGACTTTTAAGAACATTAGAATAAAGTCATCTGTGGGTCTGGGGTTCAAGTCCCCATGTGGGCTACTGGCCTTTTTGCACGTTATTTACTATCAGTCTGTTTTTCTTCACATCCGTCATATACGGCTTGATGTATGATTGATTTTTTCTTTCCTTATTTTTGTTGTTATTGTTCCGGATTGTGCCAAACATGGACGGGCCACATAGCTCAGTCGGTAGAGCATCAGACTTTTATGAAAATTAGAATAAAGTCATCTGAGAGTCTGGGGTTCAAGTCCCCATGTGGGCTACTGACTTTTTTGCATGTTATTTACTATCAGTCTGTTTTTCTTCACATCCGACATATACGGCTTGATGTATGATTGATTTTTTCTTTCCTTATTTTTGTTGTTATTGGTCCGGATTGTGCCGACAATGGAAGGGCCTACATAGCTCAGTCGGTAGAGCATCAGACTTTTATGAACATTAGAATAAAGTCATCTGAGGGTCTGGGGTTCAAGTCCCCATGTGGGCTACTGACTTTTTTGCATGTTATTTACTATCAGTCTGTTTTTCTTCACATCCGACATATACGGCTTGATGTATGATTGATTTTTTCTTTCCTTATATTTGTTGTTATTGTTCCGGATTGTGCCTAGCATGGACGGGCCACATAGCTCAGTCGGTAGAGCATCAGACTTTTATGAACATTAGAATAAAGTCATCTGAGGGTCTGGGGTTCAAGTCCCCATGTGGGCTACTGACTTTTTTGCATGTTATTTACTATCAGTCTGTTTTTCTTCACATCCGACATATACGGCTTGATGTATGATCGATTTATTCTTTCCTTATTTTTGTTGTTATTGATCCGGATTGTGCCGAACATTGACGGGCCTACATAGCTCAGACGGTAGAGCATCAGACTTTTATTAACATTAGAATAAAGTCATCTGAGGGTCTGGGGTTCAAGTCCCCATGTGGGCTACTGACTTTTTTGCACGTTATTTACTATCAGTCTGTTTTTCTTCACATCCGACATATACGGCTTGATGTATGATTGATTTTTTCTTTCCTTATTTTTGTTGTTATTGTTCCGGATTGTGCCAAACATGGACGGGCCACATAGCTCAGTCGGTAGAGCATCAGACTTTTATGAACATTAGAATAAAGTCATCTGAGGGTCTGGGGTTCAAGTCCCCATGTGGGCTACTGACTTTTTTGCATGTTATTTACTATCAGTATGTTTTTCTTCAGATCCGACATATACGGCTTGATGTATGATTGATTTTTTCTTTCCTTATTTTTTTTGTTATTGTTCCGGATTGTGCCGACAATGGAAGGGCCTACATAGCTCAGTCGGTAGAGCATCAGACTTTTATGAACATTAGAATAAAGTCATCTGAGGGTCTGGGGTTCAAGTCCCCATGTGGGCTACTGACTTTTTTGCATATTATTTACTATCAGTCTGTTTTTCTTCACATCCGACATATACGGCTTGATGTCTGATTGATTTTTTCTTTCCTTATTTTTGTTGTTATTGATCCGGATTGTGCCGAACATGGACGGGCCTACATAGCTCAGTCGGTAGAGCATCAGACTTTTATGAACATTAGAATAAAGTCATCTGAGGGTCTGCGGGTTCAAGTCCCCATGTGGGCTACTGACTTTTTTGCATGTTATTTACTATCAGTCTGTTTTTCTTCACATCCGACATATACGGCTTGATGTCTGATTGATTTTTTCTTTCCTTATTTTTGTTGTTATTGATCCGGATTGTGCCGAACATTGACGGGCCTACATAGCTCAGTCGGTAGAGCATCAGACTTTTAAGAACATTAGAATAAAGTCATCTGAGGGTCTGGGGTTCAAGTCCCCATGTGGGCTACTGACTTTTTTGCATGTTATTTACTATCAGTCTGTTTTTCTTCACATCCGACATATACGGCTTGATGTATGATTGATTTTTTCTTTCCTTGTTTTTGTTGTTATTGTTCCGGATTTTGCCAAACATGGACGGGCCTACATAGCACAGTCGGTAGAGCATCAGACTTTTATGAACATTAGAATAAAGTCATCTGAGGGTCTGGGGTTCAAGTCCCCATGTGGGCTACTGACTTTTTTGCATGTTATTTACTATCAGTCTGTTTTTATTCACATCCGACATATACGGCTTTCTGTCTGATTGATTTTTTCTTTCCTTGTTTGTGTTGTTATTGTTCCGGATTGTGCCGAACATTAACGGGCCTACATAGCTCAGTCGGTAGAGCATCAGACTTTTATGAACATTAGAATAAAGTCATCTGAGGGTCTGGGGTTCAAGTCCCCATGTGGGCTACTGACTTTTTTGCATGTTATTTACTATCAGTCTGTTTTTCTTCACATCCGACATATACGGCTTGATGTATGATTGATTTTTTCTTTCCTTATTTTTATTGTTATTGTTCCGGATTGCGCCGAACATGGACGGGCCTACATAGCTCAGTCGGTAGAGCATCAGACTTTTAAGAACATTAGAATAAAGTCATCTGAGGGTCTGGGGTTCAAGTCCCCATGTGGGCTACTGACTTTTTTGCATCTTATTTACTATCAGTCTGTTTTTCTTCACATCCGACATATACGGCTTGATGTATGATTGATTTTTTCTTTCCTTATTGTTGTTGTTATTGATCCGGATTGTGCCGAACATTGACGGGCCTACATAGCTCAGTCGGTAGAGCATCAGACTTTTATGAACATTAGAATAAAGTCATCTGAGGGTCTGGGGTTCAAGTCCCCATGTGGGCTACTGACTTTTTTGCATGTTATTTACTATCAGTCTGTTTTTCTTCAGATCCGACATATACGGCTTGATGTATGATTGATTTTTTCTTTCCTTATTTTTGTTGTTATTGTTCCGGATTGTGTCGACAATGGAAGGGCCTACATTGCTCAGTCGGTAGAGCATCAGACTTTTATGAACATTAGAATAAAGTCATCTGAGGGTCTGGGGTTCAAGTCCCCATGTGGGCTACTGACTTTTTTGCATGTTATTTACTATCAGTCTGTTTTTCTTCAGATCCGACATATACGGCTTGATGTCTGATTGATTTTTTCTTTCATTATTTTTGTTGTTATTGTTCCGGATTGTGTCGACAATGGAAGGGCCTACATAGCTCAGTCGGTAGAGCATCAGACTTTTATGAACATTAGAATAAAGTCATCTGAGGGTCTGGGGTTCAAGTCCCCATGTGGGCTACTGACTTTTTTGCATGTTATTTACTATCAGTCTGTTTTTCTTCACATCCGACATATACGGCTTGATGTCTGATTGATTTTTTCTTTCCTTATTTTTGTTGTTATTGTTCCGGATTGTGCCGAACATTGACGGGCCTACATAGCTCAGTCGGTAGAGCATCAGACTTTTATGAACATTAGAATAAAGTCATCTGAGGGTCTGGGGTTCAAGTCCCCATGTGGGCTACTGACTTTTTTGCATGTTATTTACTATCAGTCTGTTTTTCTTCAGATCCGACATATACGGCTTGATGTCTGATTGATTTTTTCTTTCCTTATTTTTGTTGTTATTGTTCCGGATTGTGTCGACAATGGAAGGGCCTACATAGCTCAGTCGGTAGAGCATCAGACTTTTATGAACATTAGAATAAAGTCATCTGAGGGTCTGGGGTTCAAGTCCCCATGTGGGCTACTGACTTTTTTGCATGTTATTTACTATCAGTCTGTTTTTCTTCACATCCGACATATACGGCTTGATGTCTGATTGATTTTTTCTTTCCTTATTTTTGTTGTTATTGTTCCGGATTGTGCCGAACATTGACGGGCCTACATAGCTCAGTCGGTAGAGCATCAGACTTTTATGAACATTAGAATAAAGTCATCTGAGGGTCTGGGGTTCAAGTCCCCATGTGGGCTACTGACTTTTTTGCATGTTATTTACTATCAGTCTGTTTTTCTTCACATCCGACATATACGGCTTGATGTCTTATTGATTTTTTCTTTCCTTATTTTTGTTGTTATTGTTCCGGATTGTGTCGACAATGGAAGGGCCTACATAGCTCAGTCGGTAGAGCATCAGACTTTTATGAACATTAGAATAAAGTCATCTGAGGGTCTGGGGTTCAAGTCCCCATGTGGGCTACTGACTTTTTTGCATGTTATTTACTATCAGTCTGTTTTTCTTCACATCCGACATATACGGCTTGATGTCTGATTGATTTTTTCTTTCCTTATTTTTGTTGTTATTGTTCCGGATTGTGCCGAACATTGACGGGCCTACATAGCTCAGTCGGTAGAGCATCAGACTTTTATGAACATTAGAATAAAGTCATCTGAGGGTCTGGGGTTCAAGTCCCCATGTGGGCTACTGACTTTTTTGCATGTTATTTACTATCAGTCTGTTTTTCTTCACATCCGACATATACGGCTTGATGTCTGATTGATTTTTTCTTTCCTTATTTTTGTTGTTATTGTTCCGGATTGTGTCGACAATGGAAGGGCCTACATAGCTCAGTCGGTAGAGCATCAGACTTTTATGAACATTAGAATAAAGTCATCTGAGGGTCTGGGGTTCAAGTCCCCATGTGGGCTACTGACTTTTTTGCATGTTATTTACTATCAGTCTGTTTTTATTCACATCCGACATATACGGCTTGATGTCTGATTGATTTTTTTTGTTTCCTTATTTTTGTTGTTATTGTTCCGGATTGTGCCGAACAGAGACGGGCCTACATAGCTCAGTCGGTAGAGCATCAGACTTTTATGAACATTAGAATAAAGTCATCTGAGGGTCTGGGGTTCAAGTCCCCATGTGGGCTACTGACTTTTTTGCATGTTATTTACTATCAGTCTGTTTTTCTTTACATACGGCTTGATGTATGATTGATTCTTTCTTTCCTTATTTTTGTTGTTATTGTTCCGGATTGTGCCGAACATTGACGGGCCTACATAGCTCAGTCGGTAGAGCATCAGACTTTTATGAACATTAGAATAAAGTCATCTGAGGGTCTGGGGTTCAAGTCCCCATGTGGGCTACTGACTTTTTTGCATGTTATTTACTATCAGTCTGTTTTTCTTCAGATCCGACATATACGGCTTGATGTATGATTGATTTTTTCTTTCCTTATTTTTGTTGTTATTGTTCCGGATTGTGCCGAACATTGACGGGCCTACATAGCTCAGTCGGTAGAGCATCAGACTTTTATGAACATTAGAATAAAGTCATCTGAGGGTCTGGGGTTCAAGTCCCCATGTGGGCTACCGACTTTTTTGCATGTTATTTACTATCAGTCTGTTTTTCTTCAGATCCGACATATACGGCTTGATGTATGATTGATTTTTTCTTTCCTTATTTTTGTTGTTATTGTTCCGGATTGTGTCGACAATGGAAGGGCCTACATAGCTCAGTCGGTAGAGCATCAGACTTTTATGAACATTAGAATAAAGTCATCTGAGGGTCTGGGGTTCAAGTCCCCATGTGGGCTACTGACTTTTTTGCATGTTATTTACTATCAGTCTGTTTTTCTTCACATCCGACATATACGGCTTGATGTCTGATTGATTTTTTCTTTCCTTATTTTTGTTGTTATTGTTCCGGATTGTGCCGAACATTGACGGGCCTACATAGCTCAGTCGGTAGAGCATCAGACTTTTATGAACATTAGAATAAAGTCATCTGAGGGTCTGGGGTTCAAGTCCCCATGTGGGCTACTGACTTTTTTGCATGTTATTTACTATCAGTCTGTTTTTCTTCACATCCGACATATACGGCTTGATGTCTGATTGATTTTTTCTTTCCTTATTTTTGTTGTTATTGTTCCGGATTGTGTCGACAATGGAAGGGCCTACATAGCTCAGTCGGTAGAGCATCAGACTTTTATGAACATTAGAATAAAGTCATCTGAGGGTCTGGGGTTCAAGTCCCCATGTGGGCTACTGACTTTTTTGCATGTTATTTACTATCAGTCTGTTTTTATTCACATCCGACATATACGGCTTGATGTCTGATTGATTTTTTTTGTTTCCTTATTTTTGTTGTTATTGTTCCGGATTGTGCCGAACAGAGACGGGCCTACATAGCTCAGTCGGTAGAGCATCAGACTTTTATGAACATTAGAATAAAGTCATCTGAGGGTCTGGGGTTCAAGTCCCCATGTGGGCTACTGACTTTTTTGCATGTTATTTACTATCAGTCTGTTTTTCTTCACATACGGCTTGATGTATGATTGATTCTTTCTTTCCTTATTTTTGTTGTTATTGTTCCGGATTGTGCCGAACATTGACGGGCCTACATAGCTCAGTCGGTAGAGCATCAGACTTTTATGAACATTAGAATAAAGTCATCTGAGGGTCTGGGGTTCAAGTCCCCATGTGGGCTACTGACTTTTTTGCATGTTATTTACTATCAGTCTGTTTTTCTTCAGATCCGACATATACGGCTTGATGTATGATTGATTTTTTCTTTCCTTATTTTTGTTGTTATTGTTCCGGATTGTGTCGACAATGGAAGGGCCTACATAGCTCAGTCGGTAGAGCATCAGACTTTTATGAACATTAGAATAAAGTCATCTGAGGGTCTGGGGTTCAAGTCCCCATGTGGGCTACTGACTTTTTTGCATGTTATTTACTATCAGTCTGTTTTTCTTCACATCCGACATATACGGCTTGATGTCTGATTGATTTTTTCTTTCCTTATTTTTGTTGTTATTGTTCCGGATTGTGCCGAACATTGACGGGCCTACATAGCTCAGTCGGTAGAGCATCAGACTTTTATGAACATTAAAATAAAGTCATCTGAGGGTCTGGGGTTCAAGTCCCCATGTGGGCTACTGACTTTTTTGCATGTTATTTACTATCAGTCTGTTTTTCTTCAGATCCGACATATACGGCTTGATGTATGATTGATTTTTTCTTTACTTATTTTTGTTGTTATTGTTCCGGATTGTGCCGAACATGGACGGGCCTACATAGCTCAGTCGGTAGAGCATCAGACTTTTATGAACATTAGAATAAAGTCATCTGATGGTCTGGGGTTCAAGTCCCCATGTGGGCTACTGACTTTTTTGCATGTTATTTACTATCAGTCTGTTTTTCTTCACATCCGACATATACGGCTTGATGTCTGATTGATTTTTTCTTTCCTTATTTTTGTTGTTATTGTTCTGGATTGTGCCGAACATGGACGGGCCTACGTGGCTCAGTCGGTAGAGCATCAGACTTTTATGAACATTAGAAAATAGTCATCTGAGGGTCTGGGGTTCAAGCCCCCATGTGGACTACTGACTTTTTTGCATGTTATTTACTATCAGTCTGTTTTTCTTCACATCCGACATATACGGCTTGATGTATGATTGATTTTTTCTTTCCTTGTTTTTTTTGTTATTGTTCCGGATTGTGCCGAACATTAACGGGCCTACATAGCTCAGTCGGTAGAGCGTCAGACTTTTATGAACATTAGAATAAAGTCATCTGAGGGTCTGGGGTTCAAGTCCCCATGTGGGCTACTGACTTTTTTGCATGTTATTTACTATCAGTCTGTTTTTCTTCACATCCGACAATAACGGGTTGATGTATGATTGATTTTTTCTTTCCTTATTTTTGTTGTTATTGTTCTGGATTGTGCTGAACATTGACGGGCCTACGTAGCTCAGTCGGTAGAGCATCAGACTTTTATGAACATTAGAATAAAGTCATCTGAGGTCTGGGGTTCAAGTCCCCATGTGGGCTACTGACTTTTTTGCATGTTATTTACTATCAGTCTGTTTTTATTCACATCCGACATATACGGCTTGATGTCTGATTGATTTTTTCTTTCCTTGTTTGTGTTGTTATTGTTCCGGATTGTGCCGAACATTAACGGGCCTACATAGCTCAGTCGGTAGAGCATCAGACTTTTATGAACATTAGAATAAAGTCATCTGAGGGTCTGGGGTTCAAGTCCCCATGTGGGCTACTGACTTTTTTGCATGTTATTTACTATCAGTCTGTTTTTATTCACATCCGACATATACGGCTTGATGTCTGATTGATTTTTTTTGTTTCCTTATTTTTGTTGTTATTGTTCCGGATTGTGCCGAACAGAGACGGGCCTACATAGCTCAGTCGGTAGAGCATCAGACTTTTATGAACATTAGAATAAAGTCATCTGAGGGTCTGGGGTTCAAGTCCCCATGTGGGCTACTGCCTTTTTTGCATGTTATTTACTATCAGTCTGTTTTTCTTCACATACGGCTTGATGTATGATTGATTCTTTCTTTCCTTATTTTTGTTGTTATTGTTCCGGATTGTGCCGAAAATTCACCGGCCTTCATAGTTCAGTCGGTAGAGCATCAGACTGGTAAGAACATTAGAATAAAGTCATCTGAGGGTCTGGGGTTCAAGTCCCCATGTGGGCTACTGACTGTTTTTCATTTTAATTAGTATCAGTCTGTTTTTCTTCACAACCGACATGTACGACTTGATGTATTATTGATTTTTTTTTCTTATTTTTGTTGTTATTGTTCCGGATTGTGCTGAAGATCGACGGGCCTACATAGCTCAGTCGGTAGCATAATAGACTTTTAAGAACATTAGAATAAAGTCATCTGACGGTCTGGGGTTCAAGTCCCCATGTGGGCTACTGACTGTTTTTCATTTTAATTAGTATCAGTCTGTTTTTCTTCACATCCGACACATACGACTTGATGTATGATTGATTTTTTTTTCTTTTTTTTGTAGTTTTTGTTCCGGAGTGTGCAGAAGATCGATGGGCCTACATAGCTCAGTCGGTAGAGCATCAGACTTTTAAGAACATTATCATAAAGTCATCTGAGTGTCTGGGGTTCAAGTCCTGATATCATGGACTGATCCAACACCCCTCAAAAGAATGGACTATAAAAAGACAAGCAAACTCTCCTCACGGTGGAGACAGAATTTAGTACTAAGCTGTCAATGGACGCTTAGATATGTGTGTACCTTTTTACCTTAATAAACCCTTTCTGTACAACCCCAGTAATGACTTGTTATTCATATAATCTACGATATAACAACTAGCGACGAAGAATTCGAACGAAACTCACTAAAAAACAAAGCGAAGGAATAAGCACCCAAGAAGATTAACGTGCAGAAAACAAAAGAAATCCAAAGAAGGAGGAAGAAAAAAAGAAAACTTTGACAGAGCCAACATTTAAAAAGTAAGTGTTTCAGTCGGTTACTGTCCTAAAAAAAAAAAAAAAAAAATTGACATTTTGAAGCGAACATTTTTTTGAAAAGAATATTTAAAAAAAAAAAGTGTCCATTTCAAGTTTTATTCGGCTGGAAGTGTTTTTTTTTCTTCTCTTCGGAAGGACATTGTGCTTTTAATTCATTGAATTTATAGGACATATGAGTTAATCTTTTGTTTAATTGTGTGGTTTTGTAAAAAAAAAAAAATTTTTTTTTAACATGGAGCAATTAGCGGAATTCACTAGAACTATGCAATCGGCATTGTTTGCACAACAAAAACAAATGGAATTACTTCAGCAACATCAGTTGAAGCAAAGCGAAATACTACAGAGTATTTTAATGCAGCAGAAAGACTGTCGTTTCACTCCTGAAGGAATAGCAAATTCTTTATCCGAATTTGTATACGAGCCGACAAATGGGTTAACTTTTCCGGCATATTTTCGGAGATACGAAAATATTTTTGCTAAGAGATGTCAGTCTTGGACAGACGAAGAGAAGATTATCCTTCTTCTTCAAAAACTTGGATCTCAGGAAAATACAAAGTATACGAATTTTATCCTGCTAAAGAAACCTGAAGAGATTTCTTTTAGTGAAACAATAAAAATATTGTCAAACATTTTCAGTGAACGAGATAGTCTATTCTATACACGTTATAAATGTTTAAATATCACGAAGCAGGAGGACGAAGATTTTATTACTTATGCAGGGAAAGTGAATGCTCATTGTGAATCCTTTAAATTAAAAGACCTCAAAGAGGATATGTTTAAAAGTCTAATCTTTGTGCAAGGTTTAACAGCCTCTAAAGATAAGGATATTCGTTCAAGGATATTATCCATTATGAACCAAGACACAGAAATAACGTTACAAAAAGTTACGGAAGAGTGTCAGAAACTGTTAAATTTAAAGCAGGACAATACAAGCATCGAAGGAAAAAATTTTGAAGAAAAAAATATGGAAAAAAAAAATGGAAAGGGTGATGAAATGTGCACACGAAAAATCCTGTAAGACATGTGGGGGAAAAAACCACTTCACTAAAGATTGTTACTTTAAATACAAAATATGTAACAAATGTAATAAAAAAGGCCATAAATCAACGGTATGCAGGAAAGGAAAATACCGAAAAGCAGAAATAAAGACCATTGGTTCTAAAAATGAGTCTAGGTGTGATAAAAGAAAATATATTAAAATTAAAATTAATGGCTGTAATGTGAACTGTCTTCTAGATACGGGAAGCGACATAAGTATAATTGACGAAGTAACTTGGAAGAAAATTGGGTTTCCAAAGTTACAAAATACAAAAAAAATTGCCAGAAGTGTGTCTGGAAATAAACTAAAATTTAAGGGTGAATTTTTTTACCAATATGTCTCTAAAGGAGAATGCTGTGAAAACCAAGTTATATGTCGTACCGGGAAAAAATTCTAATTTGCTCGTTATAGACTTAATGATTCTTTTTAATTTATGGGGAAAACCCATAAGCTCATTTTGCAATAAAGTAAGTCTGGCGGGTTTAGAAAAGTCTAAACTACCAGGAAAGTTTATTGACGAATTAAAAAAAGATTTTAAAGAGGTATTCTCTGAAGGTTTGGGTTGCTGCACGAAAACGGAGGTGAAATTTGAACTAAAGGACGAGGCTAAACCAGTTTTCAAACCCAAAAGAAAGGTTCCATATTCAGCATTAGAAACTATAGAGAAAGAATTAAAGAGACTTCAAGATATTGGAGTAAAAGAAAAAGTGGACTACTCTGAATGGGCTTCACCCACGGTTTACGTTAAGAAGAAAAATAATAAAATCAGGGTATGCGCGGACTTTTCGACAGGTCTAAATGATTGTCTAAAGGAGCATAACTACCCGCTTCCTACCCCAGAGGAAATTTTTTCGAAGTTAAGCGGAGGAAAAATTTTTACAAAAATTGATTTGTCTGAAGCGTATTGGCAAGTAAAAGTCCAGGAAGATTGTGCTAAGTACCTGACATTAAATACCCATAAAGGACTATTTTCACTAAAACGTTTGCCTTTTGGTTTAAAAGTAGCCCCAAATTTGTTCCAGCAAATTATGGATACAATGCTAGCAGGTTTGGATTTTGCTATGGCTTATCTAGATGACATCCTTATAAGAAGTAAAAATGTGGAAGAGCATAAAATCCACATTGGCAAAGTATTCGAGAGAATATCAAACTATGGATTGAAAGTGGCTCTCGAAAAATGTAATTTTGGGATGGACAAAATTGAATATTTGGGACAAGTGATTGATCGAAATGGTAGAAAACCTAATCCTAATAGGACTGAAGCAATCAAAAACATGCCTAGACCAGAAAATATAGTGCAGCTACAGTCATTTTTGGGACTAGCAAATTATTATAATTCTTATATCCCAAATATGCATGAACTAAGAGCACCTTTAAACGAATTATTGAAAAAGAATAAAAAATGGCTCTGGACAAAAGAATGTGATGAAGCATTCCTAAAGATTAAAAAATGTCTGTTATCGGATTTAGCACTAGCTCACTACGATCCGAAAAAAGAATTAATTGTAGCAGCAGATGCGAGCGAATACGGTTTAGGTGCTGTGCTACTACACAGACTCAAAGATGGATCGACTAAACCAATTATTCATGCCTCAAGGGTTTTGCTACCCGCAGAAAAAAATTATAGTCAGATAGAAAAAGAAGGTCTGGCAATTGTATACGCCAATGAGGAAATTTCATAGGTTCATCCATGGAAGATTTTTTATATTGGAAACGGACCACAAACCTTTGTTATCGATTTTTGGTTCCAAAAAAGGAGTTCCTACTCATACAGCTAATAGGTTACAAAGATGGAGCATGATTCTGTTAAACTACAATTTTAAAATGAAACACCTAGCATCCAGCAAAATTGCACATGCAGATGGTTTGTCCAGGTTGATCCCAAATACAACTGAATTACTTGAAGAAACTGTTATAGCTGCACTAAAAGAAGAAAATGAACTAACAGATATATTAATAAATACTGTTAGGGAACTTCCGGTAACACTTGAGGAAATAAAGAAAGCAGCAAGAACAGATGAATACATTAACAAGATAAAAAAACAAGTGGGACAAAAAGAAAAGAAGAGGAAAGGATTAACAGTTTTTCCATGTTCAAAGTGCGATGAAACTCTAATGTACGCAGATAGAGTGGTAATACCTCAAGTATTACAGAAGAGAATTTTAAAAGAATTCCACATGGGACATCCTGGAATCTCCAGAATGAAAGCACTAATGAGAGCATATACGTACTGGCCTGGAATGGATCAGGACATAGAAAAAAAGATAAAATTATGTAAGGGTTGCCAACTAGTTTTTGGCCTTCGGGACAAGATCAAAGTGTAGTATCTGTTCCGGCAGATACTGCACTTAAGATAATTTGTACCAGTCAATGGAGGGGAAACCCTCTATACTGGGACAATTATTATTTTTGGTAACCAGAGTGACCCCTTTTAGGGGAGCTGGTTTTTACCTCACATTAAAAACGGCCTTGTGCCTAATTTGCTCAGTGGGGGAGCAAATAAATACCATCTGTTCCGGCAGATGCTGCAAGCTATGACTGGCTAGGACTAGCTATGACTAGCAAAGACCAGATGTGGGGGCAACCCCACATGCCTGACCTTTAACCAGCTCCCATTTCCCACCTCTCGGGAGCTGGTCCCCTTTTTCCCTTCCCCCTCCCTTCACTCCTCACATTAAAAATTGGCCTTGTGCCTAATTTGCTCGGTGGGGGAGCAAATAAATACCATCTGTTCTTCAGATGCTGCACTTCTATTTCTTGTTTTCTTTCGGTGGAGGAGAAATCCTTCACGACTGAGACAATTTTTATTTTTGTACCTTTTCTCCACGTTAAAAAACGACCCTGGTGTCTAACTCTGTCCCGTGGGGAGGCATAGTAAATAGGTACTATCAGTCTGTTTTTCTTCACATCCAACATATAAGACTTGATGTATGATTGATTTGTTTTTTTTTTTCTTTTTTTTTTTTTGTTTTGTTGTTATTTTTGCATAAAGTCAAGTGATTAGTTTGTTTATTTTGCTTTTCTTTTTTTTTTTTGTTGTTATTTTTCCGGATTGTGCGAAAAACTATGAGCCTACATTGCTCAGTCAGTAGAGCATCATACTTTTAAGAACATTATCATAAAGTCATCGGGGGGAGGGGGAAATTATTTTTAAATTAACATTTTTTATATATATATGTTGTCTAAACATGTTGATTATTCTATTACCACATATCTTGGTTATTGCCCGGTCAATATCTAACATTTGTTGTATCAGAAATAACCCCTGCCCGGCAATATTTTTTTTACTTAGCAACCCCTGCTAGTACTATTAATAATCTACATAGTAGACCATGATATCTTTAACGTACGTATGTGTGTCACGATTTCCAGATTATAAATTATCCAATCAGGAGATCCTATTCATCAAAAAGGAGAATAGAAGGTGATGAAATTCTACAAACATTGACTTAGTATATAGATATGCTAATTTAATGTTTGTAGTATATTATCACTGTCTATGCTCCTTTTTTAATAAATAAGATCTCCTGATCACCGAAGACGCAATGTCAAAATAAAATAAAATAAATAAAATAAATGTTGTTTTCGGGCCATACTTGGAACTAAAATATCCGTTCTTGGTCTTCTGGCTAGGATCCAAGTTTAGTATCTGGTAAATATTTACATTTAGTGTATCTTAAATAGGTAATCTCCAAAAATACCGTTAGGGCTTACAACATGGCCGCCAGAAGAGTCACGTGATCCGGTTGATCCAAAACATGAATCGCCGTATTACGAAACCGGAAAACGCAAATTTAAAGCAAACTTTGACAAACAAGCATAATAATTAAGTACAAAAACAGTTTTTCAATATCATAATAATAAATAATTTATTTAGAACGGTCATTTTATTTTTTGTTGAGAAACAATCACAGTTTGTTTGTTTTTTAAAACAGTGTTTATAAAAAATATTTTATTCAGAGTTTTTCATAAAAATGGTATTTAAAACAAGGTGTTCATTTTTTTAAGATGTAATGCTATAAAAATATGATGTAAAAAAAAAAAACAGTTTATATTTAAACGAACGTGCGTAGACATTTTGTAAACATTGTTTTTAAAAAATAAAAAATAATACTTCTATTATGTTTAAAACGACTGTAATAGTTTATTTTGGAAGTATATTTCATAAAGAAAATTGACAACCCACTTTAAAAACAGAAATTACGAGTTTTATATATTTTATTCGCAGTTTTTTGTTGGGGGTGTCAAAAATTCCGCCTAAAATTCTGATACACCTAGTCGACTACTTGTTTGTTCTGAATAAAATACTTTTTATAAACACTGTTTTAACTAAAAACAACCTAAGATTGTTTCTCAAAGTTTGCCTATTTTTATAACAACATTATATCAACAAAAAATTAAATACAAACAAATTGTGATTGTTTGTCAAAGTTTGCCTTCAAGGCTGCGTTTTCCATTTGCACGATTCATGTTTTGGATCAACCGGATCACGTGACTCTTCTGGCGGCCATGTTGTAAGCCCTAACGGTATTTTTGGAGATTACCCTTAAATAGTATATGACTAAACCCTCTGCCCGACAATATGTTTTTTACATGGCAACGCCATATATAATATAATATAAAAAATTCCTAAACCCAGTTTTCTGTAAGGGATACAAACACAGACTTTTGAATCACTAAATTGTGTTCAAACCCAGTCAAATCTTTTTTGTCAGCTTATGCTCTAATACTAGTGGAAATTTTTTTTATTCATCTCCTCTTCCAGCAACACTCAAATGGAAAGCATAGAAATGTGCTTTTTAATTCTTTTAAGGAATGTAATTTTTCAGTAGATATGTTACCTTTAATATCTAACCCATTAATATTAACTACCCATGCGGGGGTCGCAGGAATACTTGGTTAAGGACCCAGGCGTGGGGTTAACCCTTTTAGTTCTGATGGACCCGTAGATGTTCTAAGGTCATTCATTTAGGAGAAAGAAACCTTTGAAACTTAACTTGCGTTACTTACCTCATACATCTTGACACCAAACAAAGAGGAGAGAGACCTTTTCAGTCTGGGTCGATGACTTTCCTAGAGCTGGTGACTCAAACAAATTCCAGTTTGCAAACCTAATTTGCTTAAGGAGTAGATAGGCTCTGTTTATTGCCCTGCTTTTATACTCCTTCTTTGCCTATTAGACAGGTGCAGAGGTGTGATCACAGGGACTCAACAGAAACACCCAGTAGTAGATCTTGCTTCCGGATTTGGGCAATGAATGTTGTTCCCTGCTCCTACCACATTACATCCCTTAAAAGTGGGCTTTTGAGTACCATTTATGCCAATGCAATTGGATTGGGTTTGATCTTTCTCTGATAGGTTAAGGGTATCGAATTGATAGTTTCTAGCTGCTGTTTCCAACTGATAGTACAGGAGCTCTAACTCTTTGGTAGCACTTGGCACAGCTGCTCCATCATCAATTGTGCAATATTGAGATGGTCGTTGTGCCATGTTGCACATGAAAAGTGACCCTGCACTCATCTCCGGTGGGCTTTCCCGAGGCCACAATCCTGTAGAGGAGAAGTCGGCTGACGGTCTACTTGTGTTGCATGTTTGGTATTCTGTACATCCACTTTGTCCAGCACCTCTCACCCTAAAATTGAAACATTTGAATAAAACAACATGGCAGTTCAGTCAAAAAATTATGATTAAACCAGGCTTAAACTCAGATAAAACCAATTTGCCTCCTCCTTTGAGGCTTACATTCATGAATATCCATGGGCTTAGAACTAACTTAGATGATGTTGAATCATTTCTCCTAGTAAACACCCCAGATATCTTAGCGCTAAGTGAAACTAACCTACACTCTTCTATGTTATCTCCCACTTTGCCGTAAGAACTCAGACAGACATATGCATGGACTTAGAGTCTATAATCGAACCCCCTCCCCTTGACCAGAGAAACAACACTAGAATCATACGACCAGGCCTTTATGTGCTTTAGACTTAACATGCAACATACCATTTACTACTTATATTTTCTCTCGACTCAGGACTGTATCCTAATCAACCAAGTCTCTGACAGCATAGATACAGCACTCTCCCTCGATACTAGTGCATAAGTACACGTATTTGGTTACTTCAATGTCCACCACAGTAATTGGCTTGGATTCTCTACTTACACAAGTGCAGCTGGTAGCTTCTCTATATCTCACTGCCTATCACAGACGGTTATATTCCCGACACGTTTCTCAGATCAGCAAGATCAACATGCCTAACTTCTATATCTATTTCTGATCACAGTTCCCAATGATTGTGTAACAAATTCCCATAGCCAACTCAGGAATGCTGATCACGCTGTGATAATGATAGAAATCGCCTTAAATTATCGACCCAAAACTGAAGAGACATTGCTCAAAACAACAAGGTATTATAAGAAGGCTGATTGGAAAGCTATCAGGGATCTCATCAGAGATGTCTGATATGGAAATATCTTTTCTCTTCTCGCTGAACAGTGTGCAAATGAGACCATTGAATGGTTCAAAAGTGCAATTGAAGCACATGTTCCCAATCGGAAATTCTATAGCAAATCCCACTCTCCCCTTTTGCCTGTTATAGAGTGTGGTGTCCTCAGTCTACTTCTACTTATGCAGCTGCCATTGCTCAAAGGCAGCATGCATGCTACAGCTTTAACCAGTACAAACAGACAAAAGTTTATAGAAGTTAAAAGTAATTGTAAGAAAGAAATAGCGACAGCTAAGAGAGAATATATTGAAACCACAAGGAAACGTGTTGAAGCACAGAAATTAGGAACCCCTGATTTCTGGAAAATCTACAACAGTGTAGTAAATAATGGGCAATCAACAATTCCCCT
Organism: Euprymna scolopes; assembly: GCF_053919585.1. Taxonomy (NCBI): domain Eukaryota; kingdom Metazoa; phylum Mollusca; class Cephalopoda; order Sepiida; family Sepiolidae; genus Euprymna; species Euprymna scolopes. Next base: position 45,201,227 of record NC_136523.1, on the reverse strand, counting down.
CACTATCCAATGACCATGAGGTTGTTTGCATGGCAACCGAGAAGGCTAACATGCTTGCCAGTCAATTTGCCTCAAACTCCACATTGAACTCAGCAAACCACTCCCTTCCTGACTTTCCTTTGTGGACAGACGCCACACTAGATAATCTGAAAATTACCCCTTCTCAGGTGCATAATATCATAAAAATCCTAGATACCTCAAAAGCATGTGGACCTGATCTCATCCCAACTGTGCTATTAAAAAAATGCTCCGCTGAGGTTGCTCCAGTTCTCTCCAAACTTTAAAACAAATGCTTAACAAATCTTGTTTTCCTGACTGCTGGAAAACTGCTTCTGTTGTACCAGTTTACAAGAATTCTGGTGAAAAAAACTGACCCATTAAATTATCACCTCATTAGCGTCCTTCCACTTTTCGCCAAAATATTTGAGTCCATAATAAATCAAGCTCTAGTCCATCACCTTACAGATGCTAAACTTCTGATCAAACAACAATATGGATTTAGGCAAGTCTGTTCTACAGCAGATATCCTAACTGTAATCTCTGAATGTATATACCATACACTGGACAAAGCAAGGGAGAGTAGAGCAGTAGATATATTTAAGGCTTTTGACAGGGTTTGGCAAGATGGTCTTCTCAGGAAAATGAGATCATATGGTATCATTGGACGAATACTGAACAGAATTAAATCATTCTTAAAGAAGAGAAAAATCCAGGTCATCCTCGATGGTCGTACATCTAAACAATATGATATAAATGCAGGTGTACCTCAGGGTTCTATCCTTGGACTTTGTTATTCCTAATATTCATAAATGACCTCCCTGATAAAATTGTCTCTGAGATAGGTATATTTGCTGATGACACCACACTCTATAACAGGCAAGAGGGAAAACAAATGAACACATATCTAAGGAAATGGTAGAAAAACTAGAGGATGACCTCCAATCTGTAGTGGAATGAGGACAAAAATGGATGGTCTCATTCAATGCTGCCAAGACTAAGCTTATTTCCTTTAATAATTACAAGAAACCTTCTCAACCACCAATAGCAATGGCTAAAGATACATTACCTGAAAGTACTTCTTTCAAACTTCTGATTCCTGCTTTCCCAACTGTACTGACATGCAGAAGTTCAAATGTAATGGGAACAGACATCTTGTTGCTGAACTCCCTACATAGTATCCCTGCAACTTATGGCCCTGATAGTAGCCCCCTGTGCCTTGTTTGAGGTGAAAATGGAAATTGAAAAAAAAGAAAAGTTATATACCAACTTAATGGCTCTGTTCAGTCTCGAAAGACAATGGATACCCTCTGTAAGGTTAGCCGTGCATGTAATTGTGAGGCAAGGGTTATGCGCAATCCCCCAACTACACCTCTTCCAAATCGGCGCTGCTCGAGTCTAGTGGCAAAGAGAAGTGCTAGACGACTGGAAACAATGCCGAGATAAGCGGAGAGCACATACAGCACCTGGAATTCCAAAATGGTCACCCATTTTAGTACTGACCAGGCTCAACGTTGCTTAACTTCAGTGATCTGATAAGAACTGGTGTGTCAATGTGATATATACTTCTTAAGCTATGGTTAAAATAACAACTAGTGTTTCATGAAGTGTTTATAATATAAAGCTACAAGCTACTCAAGGATAAAGGTTAATAAGATGGAATTATCGTCAGAAACAAGTTCGAATATTTGCAGGGATGGTTCTAGATGACGACGCTGTAATTTGCAATGAAGCATGGCAATGTGTGACACAGATCGAAAACCCTTCTGAATAAGTTCTGTTAATGGAAAAATTCTGCCTGATGCTATGCACACAGAGAAGGAAAAGAAATTTTTTTCATTGTTGTGGTAGTAAGACGAGTTTCTGCTGTGAATGTTTTATAAAACGATATATAAAATTAAAAAGAATCAATACTTAGAATAAATCAATACCATTTCCTTACCTTCTTGGATAGTTCCAGTACATTCCAATAATTGCGCTAATTCTCTCCAAGCGACAGGAAGGTTCACATGTTTGCCAATGCCAAAACTATTCAGACCAACACGACGCTGAAATAGGAGCAATAACATAATATAAAAAATATTGCGTTCCGGAATTTTTTATAGACTGCCATTATATATAAACATTAGGAATGGGACGATTCCAGTATTTTTACCGATTCCAATACAATTACCGATTCCATATTAAATTCCCGATTCTGATACAATTACTGATTCCGATTCTTTCTAAATCTCTACATATTTAACTATAAAGTCGTTATTTTTCATGATTACCGTAAAAAACACATGTTAAATGTGTAGATATTTTCTTAAACGTAAGGATACATTTGCGAGGGATGATCTATCGATTTTAGTTTTACTAATAATAAGTTAAATTCAACAGATATTCACTATTTTAGTATTACTATCAGTGGTAGAATATTTTTCTTTAAAGAAAATCAAATAAAAAAAAACAATAAAAAGAATAGTTGTTGGCATTGGAAAATAGGCACAAAATTCTTCCGATTCCGATACTCCAAATATTTCCGATTTTTTCAATTCCCGATTCTGATTCCAATTAATCGATCCAACACTAATAAAAATTTTATAAAATCAACAGTAGGTTCTCTACAGTGCAATGTAAACTACAATGTATTGTGAATATAGTCACTATGAGAGGCATGCATCAACTAGAGCAGGCAATTAATCGATTTGACAAATGGGCTATTTTATCGATTTCAATGACAATAAAAATATAAGAGTGTGCACATTCGTTGATCATCATGCAATTCCTGGCAACATCGGATCATCCTGCTAGTATGTTTTATTTTGCAAGCACACATGCCACATTATGCACCACTAATAAACAACATACTCAATAGAAGAATTTTTTCTGTAACAATATGCACAAAAGTAAGGTTAAAATTTTAAAAAACGAAAAATTCTGTTGGGGGGAATGAAACAAAAACAGAGCTTCGAAAAGACATCCGACACTAGTCAGCTCACCTACCAGAGAGAGAAAAACAATCATTGTACGACTAAATTACCACTGCTGCTGATTGAAGCAATTTCGACGCAGGCAATCGACTGGGTCCGTCAATGTAAAATATTGTAAAACAATGGTGTAGTAAGCACTAAAACGAATTACTCAGAAGTTTCGAGAGATTTTTTTTTTTATACCTATAAAGAAAACTCACGATTTTTATTAAATATTCCCTCTTACATGAGCGTCCGTCAACGTAAAAAATGTTATTAAAACAAACAATAAAATGACTTAATCACAGTCGCGATTATTTTTGACAAATTCTTAAAGATTGAGACTTTTATTTTTAACCCAGCGGACACTTGTTTTTTTCATCTTTGTAAAATAAATAAATAAACAAGTTTATTTTTTATTTTAGTTTTTTTTTTTTAATTTAATTTTACAAGTGACCTTTTTTTTTAATTTCAATTTCGTAACATAATAGCAATGTAACACTACAAAATTTTTTAAATAAAGTAGAATAAATCCCTGTAGATTGAAGCAATATTTCCAATCCCGTGTGCCTCTTTTGGGGGAACTAGTTTTCCACACATGTAAAACATTAGTGTCTGCGACAATATCCATTATTAATTTCGGAAAAATTCCCTTTTCAAATGGTAAGCTTAACAGATCGGTTCTGAACCGATCTGTTAAGCTTACCATTTGAAAAGGGAATTTTTTTCCGAAATTAATAATGGATATTGTCGCAGACATAACAAGTAAGACATTTATACCTAATACAACTGAATAAATATATGTATATATAAAATATATGTATATCCTTATTGATTTGTAAATCTCCACTTGTTCTCGTCTTCTCTCACCAACAACGACTATATTTCATTCCTCGCATTGTGACAGCCTTCTAAATCTCTACTACATACCTATCCCACACAATGCTTCAAGCAAACTACATATCAATCCTATATATATATATATATATATATATATATATATATATATATAAAATACCATTTATAACATTATTTTTATATACCCACACCCAATCGTGCTACAGCAGGATATAGTGGAAATTTCACACTGTTCACACTGTTGTATTTCTGCTGTATGTAAAAGAATGAGAGTATGTTTTTAAAAAAATTTCGAACGGCCAAATGAAAACAGAGCTCCAAAAAACATGTCCGACATTAGTAAGCTCACCTACCAAAGAGAAAGATTTTATCAGCTTATCCTATTTATATGTTATATTTTGCATACTATCTTTTTGCATAGTTCATATATGATGTTATGGAGCACTAATAAGACGTCTGTAATGTTTGATGGGGGGGGGGATTATTCCGGCACTTCTGCATGACAGTGACATGAGGCAAATGTGTGTATTTTAGTTTCCAAAACCACCGACAGATGTCACTTGTCAGCCAAAGAACAGGGGTCGATAACCTTTTCTAAAAGTGCATGGAAACTAAAATTATATTTTGCTACATTTTTATACAATTTTTCTGTACAAAATAAAACAAAAACAAATTATTCTGAAACCTCTGTAAATGTTTTTAAAATTATATTTTGCTACATTGACAAACAAAAATTATATTTTGATATATGTTTATACAATCTTACTGTAAAAAAACTATTTTTGTGTAAAAAACAAAACAAATTATTCTTAAGCCTCTATAAATATTTCATGTTTTTAAATTTCGATATATGTTTATACAATCTTACTATGAAAAAAAAACTTTCTGCAAAAAAAAAAAATGTTCATAAACCTCTATAAACGTTTCATGTTTTTAAAATTCTATTTTTCTCCATTGACAAACTACAATTATATTTTGATGCATTAAATCACTCATTGAAAAGAAATTATATTAATACATTAAAATCATATTTTGATAATATTGTTTTATTCAATAAATGTTTCGATTTTCATATATTTTTGTGTTATTTTGTTATATATTTTCGCGTTATTGTAAACACTTGTGAGATTCACATAATGAACGCTTGATGTCATTTCTCTTTTGAAGAACAGGGGTCGATAACTCGTCTTTGTTGCTAATATGTCACTGTCATGCAGAAATGCCATTGTTTCTACTACGAAATTTAGACGCATGTAAAATAGTTAAAAAATTTTATTAGAGGGAGTAAACAAAGACAGAGCTTCAAAAAAGACATGTAATACTAATCCATTGTTCTTCAGTATTTCTATTGTGAAGCGATTTATTAAAATAAAATTTCAAAAAAAGGAAATTATTGAAAAATATACAATAAAAATTAACAAAATTATAAAAAGATAAAAAATAACACAATTAGTCTTTATTTGCACTTTTAATAACAAAATTTAAAAAAATAAAAGTTTTTTATTTTATTTGAAATTTTATAAGAAATATGTTTATGAAATTATGAAAAGATAATTTTTTTTTAAAAATTTTAAAACTAAAAGTTTTTTATTTGAATTTATATAATAAATATATGATTATGAAAGTATAAAAATAAATTTATTGAATTTATTTGAAATTTTATAAGAAATATGTTAATAAAATTATAAAAATAGTTTGTTTTTTTTAAATTTGAAAATTAAAAGTTTTTATTTGAATTCATATAATAAATGTATGTTTATGAAAGTATAAAAATTATCCAATACATAATATTCCTAAACTAGTTTTAAAAGATTTTAAAAAGATTTTTTTCAATGATTCTTAAAAATATAAAACTAATTTCAATAGTTCTTTATTAAAATAAGATTTTTAAAAATTCAATGATTACTAAATAAAACAAAAAACGTAATAAAAATAGAGTACATGCACAGGAGAGATATAGGCATGGGAGAAAAAAGCGAAGGAACTGATTTGCTTTGTCACCGTTTCTGGTAGCAGCCACACAAGAACTTAGGGAGAACGTTAGCTGACTATAACCCTATTTTCACATGTCCTTGCTACAGAAATTTTTCATCAGAGATGTCTCAGACGTTTTTACCTGAATTCTTGTCAACATTTTGAACGCCAACGTTTGGTATTTTTGTTGATAAACTTCGGTGCCAGCATCCTTATATTTCTGCACAAATTCAACATTAACCTCCAAGGGATTTCTGTAAAAATGGACACAAAAATACAAAACAATATGGAATAAATCTTGGAAAAGTTCGTTTATTTCATTTTTATTGAAAAGAATTTCGATGAAATGGGCTATAATTATTGAAACAAACATCTTCCAATTTTTACTCGACACTTTGTCTATCCTCCTATTTTCACTAGTAATGATCCCCCCCTTCTAATTTCTAAATCAATACTATTTGTCTATCCTCATATTTCCAACGGAATAATAGGCTCCTTACTTTAATTTATAAGTCAACTTTATTTGATTATCCTCACATTTCCACTTTAGCAATGATTCCCTTTTCTAATTTCTAAATCCTCCCATTTTCACGTTAGCAATGACCATCTCTTCCAATTTTTACATCAATAATATTCTCTCACTTCAAAGTTATTTCCCTTTGAGAGAAGTTTCTTTTTAACCGGGAATTTGGGCTCGTTGGCTCATTTCATAAAAACATAGACTATGTGATTATGAAAATATGATTTGCTCTGAGATGTTGTGTTTCACGAGATTTGGACACTCTCCTTACATAAAAGTGCCATCGATCTTTTTTACCAAAATTTGGACTAAATAAAACCACATCTTGCAAAGGGAGATAATTTTGTCTTCCCTACACTCTTATTTTCATTTTTTCAATTATTTCTTTTTGCAACATGTCTTTCCTTTCATTCTTACTCTAGCAATTCTCCCCCCTTCTTCCAATTTCTACATCATCAATGTGTGTCTTTTCTTCCATTCTCCATCTTGAAAAACGTAGCCAAGGTTTGTCTAAGAAAACCTTTTTTTAATATATAGTGTTACCAATTATAGGTCCTGACTGTGGAGTCACTAACTTGTAAGGGTGTGAGTCGATGGTCACCAACTCATAATGGGGATCCATCAATTTTTAGGACCGGTGTTGCAGGTGCAGGAATCTCTGGAAGTCAAAAGTAGTAGGGTATCTGCGGGACCGTTAAAGGTAAATTTTACGAGATCGCCGATTAACAGAAAGATGTCACCAGATCACATCCTCACATACATAAAATAAAAATATAGAAATAACTCAACAAAATAACGACACTTTATAAAGAACTCTGAATCGCTGTATTAATATGAAATAAACAACATTTATTTACATGTTAGGAATATTAGTTCAGTTTGTTCCAACGTAAGTGTTTTCTTGTAATGAGTGTTCATTATGCAAAACTAGTTAAATGAAGATTTCGTGAGAATAGCATAGAGTTTAAAATTACTAATTTTTATGAACAGAGTGTCACATGTAGCTTGAAATTAATGTGATTATTTCCTGAGAAAAAATCTATCATTAAATCATGTAAGCAAAAGTAGTTTGAAATAACATTGTTTAAAAGAAGAATTAATTCTCGTTTGGTGTGGTAATTTTCCATGATGAGAATTAAGGTTCATGTGTGTGATGAGCAAATAAAGATGAGGGATTTTAACGCCTCCCAGTAGCAGAGTTATTCTGACATCCAGTCTTGGGGAAGATAAGAGATGAACTGGAATAAACTTATTTTTCACGGGCGTTCTCAGTGATTCTGTTTTACGTCTAAATAGACGAAGCCGGTGTATGTGACGATCACAGGCAATAGTGATGACTACTTGTAGAACTGCATCCTGAACTATTTGAATTTAGGCATCACCACTTATCAAGGTCAAGAGGCCACTCGAGGATAAGGGTCAAAGAGTGTACAGTAGAAATTGAACAATATAATAATCGTTAGTAATGGAAATTCTGTAAATTTGTTGACTTATATGTAACGGCTCATCAAAAACTTGTTTACGTTAGACTTGAAGACAACCATATTGTAGTCAGCTGGAAAGTAGAAAAACGGAAGACAATTCCATAGGCGTGCAGTTCTAAGAAAGAAGCTTTGTTCATGGAATCTACGTTTAGGTTTAGGCACAGATAAAGAGTGGTGGAAATTAGTGATAGTATTTACAGCCAGACAAGTGTTTCTTGTGAAAGTCTGGCGGGAAGGGGGGACCATAGATTGGAGCTCAGCCGAGCACTTGCCATGAAAATAATGATAAAGCAGAGACAAACTCGCAACATCTCTTCTGTGAGAAAGAGGTTGCAGGGAAGAGAAAAGGACATCCCCTACGAGGCTACAAAGTCTATTTTGAACTCTACCAAGGCAGGATAAGCTGGTTCTAGCAGCTCCTGCCCAAATGTGGCAACAGTACTCCATCGCTTATCTTCATGGCAGAACTGTCTAATTCTTTATACCGACTATTACTGACAACAACATGTGTAAACTGAGCTATTCTCTCTGTCAACAAGCCGGTATAATATTCATGCTATCCTTACATGCTACTAACGAAGATAAGAAATAAAGTTATTTTAAAATATTAGAATGAGACTCGATTTCGTTGTCTTTATTCTATTTTTTTTTTTTTTTTACATGGGGGTCACCACTTATCAAGGCCCGGGAGCCACTCAGGGATAAGGGTTATTGCATGTACAGTAATCAATGGGATAGTATCATTGTAATCATTAGTATTGGAGATTTGATAAAGTGTCTTACTTAAGGGGAGCGATTCATTAGGAATTTGTTTATGTTGGACTTGAAGACATCCAAGTTGTAGTTAGGTGAGAAACAGGCAAACAAAAGATAGTTCCACAGGAGTACACTTCTAAGAAAGAAGCTTTATTCATGGAAGTTTGTTATTTTTATGTTAGCTAATCTGTCTACTTTTAGGCCTAATTTTTTCATTTCCTTGTGTATGATTTTCTTAAAGTTATCTCCCTTGACTTTGTTGGAGTCTTTTATTATAGCTAGTCCATCATCTCTATATAGGCCGATATCTGTAGTATCAAATATGCTTGTGAGGGTATATAGAATGAGTAATCCCACAAGATCTGATGCCTCTGCAGAATCCCTGGCACCCATCGCCAAATCAAACGAATTTGTCATTTTAGTTTTATCCATTGGTTATTGTTATTTATTAGAACTGATTTTCTACATTTTTTAATGATGTTGATTTCTTCCAAGGATATATCAGTGTATGCCTCGGCAAATTCTAGGGCAATGTTGAAAAGTTCTTCGGATATCGAGGGATAGAAGTCTATGATGTCGAACTGTATAAACGTACATTTATTTTTGTTTCCTTATTTTTAAACCAGATGATTGCTTCGGCAGTATTTGCCCACTGGTTTAATTCTAGGTCTTGTTTGATTTGTTTGTTTACTCTAGAAAGTATTGCTTTGCAATAGTAAGACAAGCAAACACCTGTAGAGACCTAGACGACCCATGTAGATTATGCTTTCATGAAAAATTTGTTTTCCTGTACTTTAAAGAACCCCAACATCTATTAAACTGTAGGAGAGAAATAGCAAACAACTGTGTTCACAGGATAAAATTTACTCTAGGATAGAGATACAAAATAACTTTAAAACTAATAAAAACAGTAGAAAATAAACAAATAAATAAATAAAATAAATAAACATGCACATGAATAAACTATCACACATATATATGTACATATATATATATATATATATATATATATATATATATATGTACATATATATGTGTGATAGTTTATGCATATGCATGTTTATTTATTTGTTTATTTTCTATTGTTTTTATTAGTATGAAAGTTATATATATATATATATATATATATATATATATATATATATATATATATATATATATATAAACTAATATAAAAAAAAACTAACCTAGATTTAAAACAGGTCAAGATACTAGATATTCAGACTAAATAGAGCACACACAAAAAAACAGGTCAAATGGGCCTTTGTCCTGTAAGTGCATGTTCATTGGCTGATAGGAAGGGCGCGGTAGATATTAGAAAGCTGATTGGCTAACTAAACAAAAACGACAGACAACCATAAAATTTGTGCATAAGCCTGAAGAATCCTAGAGTGGATGAAACGTGAAATATTCAGTGTAGCTTAATCGCCATATATATTTTATAAATTACTATATATATATATATATATATATATATATATATATATATAATCCAAACACTTGCTTATAAGCAAGGGGTTGCTTTCTTAGAATCTCACACTATCAATATCTGCAACAGAGGGATGAAACTTTCATGAATGCGTAACAGTGCAATTTGAAATCCCTTCTTATCTATTATATATATATATATATATATATATATATATATATATATATATATATATATATATATATATATATATATATATAAATAAACCAAACACTTACTTATGAGCAAGGAATGACTGGCGTACAATGTTACTATTAAGAAATGATTTCCGACGCAGACGCTCCGCAATCTCTAAACGTTGCTTTTCAGATATGATCCCAAATTTATTCACCACGGGGACCTTGGTAATCGGCATTGTGTTTTCAGTATGTGTTGCAATATACCAGCACAGTAAGACACCGTTCAAATGATTGGATTGTCAATATCTGGAGCTGTGAAGAAAAAAAAAGAAGACATTTCAAAAGACAACAGCCAGTAAAAGCAAGGGTAAAACAAAATAGTTAATTGGATTATTTAGATCTGTGGGATAATTCAGATTCGTGGATTGATTGAATCTTTTGGATTGATTTATTTATTTCAACAAATTGGATTATTGGATTAATTGGATTGATTGAATTACTTGGATTAATTGAACTAATTGGATTAATTTGATTTATTGAATTATTTGGAGTAATTAGATAATTCGAACTGATTAGATTAATTGGATTAATTGGACTCTATGGATTGATCAGATTATTTAAAGTAACTAGATTATTTGAATTGCTTGGATCACTCACATTAATTGGATTGATTGGCTTACTTAGATTGATTGGATTATTTGCATTACTTTGATTTAATGATCATTTGAGTCAAATGGATTATTTGGATTAATTGGATTATTTGGATTAAATGAATTATTCAGATTAAATGGATTAATTGGATTACTTGGATTAATTGCATTATTCAAATTAAATGGATTAATTAGATTCCTTCCATTACTTTGATTAATTTGTATTAAATGTATTATTCATTTGGAGTAATTAAATTAATTTTGTTCTATTGGAATAATTGGATTAATTGGATTTATAGGATCAATTGGATTATTTAAAGTAATTGGATTAATACGATTGATTTCATTATTTGGATTAATATCCTGTACCTCTATAAGGCCACCATTCGCCCATGTATGGAGTATTGCTGTCACATTTGGGCTGGTGCATCTGCTGCTAGTCTCTCGCTCCTAGACAAGGTTCAAAAGAGAGTCGCCAATCTGATAGGCCCTGAACTGGCATCTAAGCTTCAGCCTCTGTCCCATCGACGAAACGTTGCATCCCTCTGCCTGTTCTACAAGTATTTTAATGGTGAATGCTCTGACGAAATCCAGACACTTATGCCCCCACAGCGTAGACACTCTCGACAAACCCGACAGGCAGCTAAATCCCACGCCCACACAGTAGAGATCCCTAGATGTAAAAGATCTTTCTACTCCAGTAGTTTCTTCCCCAGAACCGCTAGACTCTGGAATTCCATATATATAATTAAAAAAAAAGAAACAAAAACAAAAATTAGATAAGTTAGATTGATCGGATTAATTGAAGGTTGGGGATGTGCATTGTATGGAGAGAAATTATATAAGAACTAGCCTGGGTGCCCGGCATTGCCCGGGTGTTTGGAGATGTGTGTTGAACAACAACAAAAAAAAAAGGCAGGCAAGCTCGAAACTGTAACATGAAGGAGGAAAAGAATGTGAAAATAAAAACTTGACGTCTTTACCGTTGCGTCCATCTCCAAACCGGAAGTGATAAATGTCTAAATTAAGGCTAGACAATCGAAAAGAGGAGATGACTTTCGAAAATATCGGCGAAAAAAGCGACCCCTCCTTGTAGAGAACTGCCCAGTTGAGGGTGAAGGAATTAATGTTTTTAGCTAATTTTTCGATATTTGTCGTCCAAAGGGTTAAGTTTAAAAATGACACCAACCTTGTGAAAATCCGTCGTCTCTGTCGAGTTTTAGACAGACATACAAACATACATACATACATCGAGTTTTAGACAGACATAAAAACATAAATACATACATACATATATGCATACATACATACATATATATATTTAAACAGACAGGTGAAATTTATATTATAGATGATTCTTTGAATTGTTGTTGTTGTTGTTGTTGTTGTTTTACTAATGAGTTATTACTTATCGAGGTCAATGTCACTTGAGGATAAGAGTTCCTATTTACAATGCCTCCCCCACAGGACAAAGTTAGACACCAGGATCGTTTTTTAAAATGGAGAAAAAGAACAAAAATAAAAATTGTCTCAGTCGTGAAGGATTTCTCCTTCACTGTGAGAGAACAAGAAATTTAAGTGCGGCATCTGAAGAACAGATACTACACTTTGAGATATATGTTTTTTATTCACCCTGAAAGTTTACAAACAAAACAGTAATAAACAAAAAATTAGGCACAAGGCCAATCAAAAATTGGGGAGGAGGTGCCTATGGTCATCCTCGTCCCTGTACCTTTGCTAGTCTCTGCTTGATTCTAGCTGAAGTTCTTATTCACCACAATACCTTAAGCACACCAGGGGTCATCCCAAGATTCCCAAATCATATTGTGTGTGTGTGTGTGTGTGTGTGTGTGTGTGTGTGTGTGTGTGTGTGTGTGTGTGTGCTTTTAAATAATAAAATAAATTGGTGAATATAAAATTTTATAAAAAGTCGTTTGTTTAATTTTTATTTCATTGGCTTGCGATGGGGGGAAAAAAAGTCCAAAAAATATTTTAAAAAAATGTTAATGAGACCTTCCCAACCCTCTCTAGGCGGAAGAACACCCACTGTTTTTACCCTTTGACCTTGGCCCAAAGGTCAAGGATAAGCGTTAAAGAAGATTTTGTTAGTTAAACCGTGAGTTGGACATCATGTAGAGAGATTGAAAAGAACTGTTTATAAAAATGGAGACAGCTTACATTAATCTTGAAGACAACCATGTTGCAATCGGATAGAAACAAGCTTGATTGTATTTTGTTGCACAGATAAGACACTTTAGAAAATAAACTTTGTTCATGGAAATTCCACTTAGTCTTAGAAAGTGCTCTGAGGTTGTAGCCAGGTAGATTTTTATTGTGAATGTTTTACAAGAGGGGGGGGGCAAATTAAAGCTCAGTCGCGCACCTACTATGAACGTAACAATAGAGCAGAGGGAGACTTGCCCTAAAATGGAATACATACATCAAATCTGTTGCCAATGTCGCTGGAAAAATAATGGGATCCTTCTATTGCTCCAGTAGATATCTACCTGCTGATGCAATTCTCTACCTATATAACAGCCAGGTACGTCCAAGGATAGAGTAGAGTTGCCACATCTGGACAGGAGCTCCTAGAAAGGACTTGTCCTGCCTTGATATAGTTCAGAATAGACTTCATAGCCTAGTGGGTGATGCCCCTTTCTCTTCCCTGCAACCTTTTTCTAACAGAAGAGACGTTGCGAGCCTGTCTCTGTTTTATGGTTATTTTTATGGCCAGTGCTCGTCTGAGCTCCAATCTATGGTCCCCCCTTGCCAAACATTCACGAAAAACACTTGTTTGGTTGTAAACATTATCAATAATTTCCCCTACTCTTTATCTGTGCCTAAACCTAAATGTAGATTCCATGAACAAAGCTTCTTTCATAGAACTACACACCTGTAGAACTCTCTTCCGTTTACCTGCTTTCCAGCTGACTACACTATGGCCATCTTCAAGTCTAATGTAAACAAGTTCTTGAGTTGTTCCCCTTAAGTAATCCAATTTACCAAATTTACGCTTCTAACGATTACTATGATATTGTCCTTTTGACCACTGTACATTCAACCCTTATCCTCGAGTGGCCTCTGGGTCTTGATAAGTGGTGATTCCTTTGTAAAAGAAAAAAAAAAACTTCCCTTTGGGAACGAGGTCAAAATAATTGCCAGGAATGCAAGATGAAGAGTCAGGCAACTCAAAAAAGCATATATATATATATATATATATATAAAGCTGAACGTGTGTGTGTGTGTGTGTGCGTGTGTGTGTGTGTGTCTGGTCACGAATAGGCTCCTATATGGTTGACTATTTTCAAAAACTGATTACATATAATGATAGAAGATGTATCGAGGATCAGGAATGGGTTTGTTTGATCTGGCAGAACATTGGTTCATAAAAATTGTGGGGTCTGCGTTCGCGCTTGGCCCCCAAAATATGGAATAAAAAAAATGAAAAAAAAAAACGTTTACAAGTGTTTTTGATATAGATGTACATAATAATACTTTGATATGTATGTTTTAACTTAAATAGGGATGGTATAATAAAATTGTGGGGTCTGCGTTCGCGCCTGTACTCCATGGAAATATGGCACAAACTTTAACAAAGACTTTTCATATCTATTTGCGTAAGTATACTTTGATAATTATGTTTCAGTTTGAAGAAATATGGTATAATAAAATTATTGGGTGTTCGTTCACGTCTAACCTCCATAGAATGTAAATATGTCACAAAGTTTAACAAGGTTTTTTAAAAGGGGTGAGGGTCCACAATAATACCTTAACTTTACTCTTAATTCACGTTAGCTTTTATTTATTTTTTTTAGTTGAATCATATTGTGTTGAATAAATTCACCTCATAAATTCACGTTCTTATTAAAGTGAAAGCCAAAAAAAAAAGTCGGAACTTTAGACAATTCTCGAGATAAATTTTGCATAACTCTGGTCTTTTCCTTCTCCACTTGCACATGGCACTCTTTCGAAAATGGATAAATAATAAAAAATAAGAACATTACTTATTATCGTGTCAAAAGAAGGAAAAAATCCTGCTCACATGATTACGTGTCTTTTTAAAAACATTTACATAACCTTTTTATTTTTATTTATATATCTGTTTAAGCTTTTTTTTGTCAGTGTACGAGAAAGAATTCGGTTGATAACAACCCTTTCTGTGTGTTCTTTACATTACAATAGTACAACCCTGAATCTGACGGTGCAATACTACACCGTTCAATACTGTAAAACTGAAACGAAGCTGTTCTGCTTGAAGAGGGCACCATTTTCTTCTTATTCATATTTATATCGATTCTTTGCTTTAAAAAACTAAAGTAATTACGTGTTTACTTTTTTAATATCCCATTTTGCTGTTTCAGATTATTTTACTAAAGTAAATAAAGCTTCATTATTTTTCAAAATTGTTTTTGTTTCTTTGTTTTTCGACATTTCGTCGATGTTATTTAGTCAGAGTGTTTAGCAGAAAAGCTAACAAACGACTACCCGAAAAAATAAATATACAAGAAATAAATGTTACCATAGTCATGATTTTTTTTTGTTTTGAAATAGTTTTTAATGCTTTTTACTTGAAATAACTTCAGTGAACCAAAATTAAAATGAAATTTGAGGCGATAACTACTTAAATGAATTTTTATATAAACTACACATGCCATAATCGAATATTCTTTAAACACAAAATAACGGAAAACATTAAAATATGCTTATAAATATTCCTTACGTTGACGGAACTCTCTTAAATTGTTAACACAGAATGCTCAGGTGCCCCTCCTTCAAATTGAAAACGGGGATCTCCATTTCAAAGTCGCCATTTTGATTTTTTTTTAAACCGGTTCGTAAATTAAAAAAAAAATTTTTTTTACAAACTACTTAAAAATACAAACCAATGAACTTTTCTACCATAAAAGTAACTTTAAAGTAGCCATAGTCATATGGTAACATTTATTTCTTGTATATTTATATTATTATATATTTAACATTTTCTCTTTGTAAGGAAACATCATTTTGTTGGTCACTCTTGGCTACGAATGGAAACAAAGTTGATATAAAAAATATATTTTCGCAAAAATTATTTTTACTTTCATCATATTTTGCTTAGGGTAAAATTTTTGAGTATCAAAACCTATCTCTATACAACCCCCTTCTTTTCATAACCTATCATACTTTCATCAATCACAGTCCATTTTCTGTAGGCTGTTTTTGAACCCAGTCAATGACGGGTACTTCTGCTAGTATAATATAAAGCTGAACGTCTGTGTGTGTGTCTGGTCACGAATAGGCTCCTATATGGTTGACTATTATAGAAAACTGATCACATATAATGATAGATGTATTGAGACACAGGAATGAGTATGTTTGATCTGGCACAATGATGATTCATTAAAATCGTGGGGTCTGCGTATGCGTATGCGCCTGGTTCACAAAGTATGGAAATTAAAAATTTAAAATTTAAAATAAAAAACGTTTACAAGTGTTTTTGATATAGATGTACATAATAATACTTTGATAAATATGCTTTAACTTAAATAGGGATGGTATAATAAAATTATGGAGTCTGCGTTCGCGCCTGGGCTCCATAGAATGGAAATAGGCACAAACTTTAATAAAGACTTTTCATATCTATTTGCATATGTATACTTTGATAATTATGTTTCAGTTTGAAGAAATATGGTATAATAAAATTATTGGGTGTTCGTTCGTGCCTGACCTCCAAGGAATGTAAATATGTCACAAAGTTTAACAAGGTTTTTAATATAGATACACAGAATATTGTGATAAGTGTTTCAGTGTTAACAGGTATGGTATAATAAATTATGGGGTTTATCTATTTTATTTTTACTTTCATCATATTTTGCTTTGGTTTTGATACCCCCAAATTCGAAGCTATCTCTTTACAACCCTTCCTTTTCATAACCTATCATACTTTCATAAATCAGAGTCCATTTTCTGTAGGCTGTTTTTGAACCCAGTCAACGACGGGTACTTTTGCTAGTATATATATATATATATATATATATATATATATATATATATATATTAAAAAAGGTGCACATTTATTTAGGGGTGCTGGGTAAGTGGGGACGCTTTATGCCATGGCATTTCGAAGCCTAATGCTTCTTATCAGAAGAGTGGAGAAGGTGTTAGGTAATATGATAGGGATACAACGTCTAGCGATAGTATCATTAGGATCGAAATAGATTATTAAGGCTGTTTGGTGGAACTACAAGCGGTTTCCGTAATATAGCAGGAGTGTAGTTTACATGATGTAATGGTAATATGTAATAACGATGTAAACATTTCTGCCTAGTATTAAATGATGATCAACGAATGTTTCACACTCCCATATTTTTATTGTCATCAGTGAAATCGTCCATTTTTCAATCAAATTGGAAACGTAACATAGTTCCTTAATTGCATGCGTGTGGGTGGTCACATCGCAACGTTGTGTGTATTTGCACGTTTTTCATATGCGTGGGCGTTGAAAACGGTGATCGCTATGAAAATGTTCCTACCGGAGATTTGTTCTGGCCGTATGTAGCGATTGTTACACTTATTATTGAGTGCTGACTCTGTAGCAGAAACAAATAGAATTCTTTTCTTGTGCGTCAGTGCCTCCCCTGACTGTGTGATATGGCACATACTGACCAATCAGAGGCATAGCGCAGGGATCTTCCTTACCCCCTTAAGGAACTATAACTGCTTCCGTCCCGGACGAGAAAAACTCTACCCT
Organism: Euprymna scolopes; assembly: GCF_053919585.1. Lineage (NCBI taxonomy): Eukaryota > Metazoa > Mollusca > Cephalopoda > Sepiida > Sepiolidae > Euprymna > Euprymna scolopes. The sequence continues at coordinate 45,183,696 of NC_136523.1, read as the reverse complement.
TTTCCATCGAGGCGTCAAAGAGAGCGGACCTGTTTCCTCACACACACACACACACACACACACTCTCTCTCTCTCACTCTCTCTCTCTCTCTCTCTCTCTCTCTCTCTCTCTCTCTCTCTCTCTCTCTCTCTCTCTGCCTACACCGGTATCTACAATTCCCACATGGGATTAACTACCGGGCAAAGGCAGACGAGTTCTATCCTAGCTATATCTAAATGGCAT
>NC_136523.1:45128473-45178473 GCF_053919585.1 Euprymna scolopes | reverse complement strand
CGTCACTATCTGCAACAGAGAGATATAAATTTTTGGCCATGAATACATTATACAATGGGATTAAATGATGATCAATTTGTTTTCATTGATTCGTTAATATTTAACACTCCTATATTTTTATTGTCCTCGAAATCCGGGAGGAAGCTTCACATGCCTCCATGCAGTAACTTAGTCTAAAATATATTATTCTACATTGCGCTTTAGAGAACCTACTATGTCTTTTATAAAATTATTTTATATAAACTTCTTTCCAGTTTATGAAAAAAAAAAAAAAACATTCAGAAATTTATAATTTGAACCTACAAGCCACGTCATGCAAAAAAGATTAAAAAAAAAAAAAAGAAAAAAGAAAAAAAAACTGTAGCAGTTTACAAACTATTTATTATAAGCGGATCAATACCCGATGCCAAAGTGATTTAGCCATACTGACCAATCGGTTGGCAAGGCACATTGATTTGCTATACACGACTTTAAAAGGTGTTTTCAAACCTACTTATTCTTAACATAAGAAATGTGTCATCCGAGCGATTCACGCATGCGCATTCGTGAAACAGCAAACTAATAAAAATGCTATCACCCCTTCCCTTACGCACCAATTTTTCAATTTTGACCCTTTAGCAGATCTTTTCCGGATAAAAACTGGTTAAACATTTTTCCACGTGGATGAATACTCTATATACCAAATTTTAAGTCTGTAAATCAAAAATTTCTTAAATATATAGATTGAGAATTGGCCTCACACACACACACACACACACACACACACACATTCATGTAATGATGAAAACAATTTCTTTTTCACGAAACAACTATGATCGAAAACAATATACATTGAGAATTGGCCTTTTTTTTTTTTTTTTTTTTACAAGGGTGTCACCACTTATCAAGGCCCAGAGGCCACTCGAGGATAAGGGTTAATAGGTATACATTAATCATTGTGATTTTAGCATAGTAAACAGTGGGAATTTTGTAACTTGGATTACTTAGGGGAACGATTCAATTAGAACTTGTTCACATTGGACTTTTTCTTTTTTTTTTTTTTTTTCATAGGTATCAACTCATTATCAAGGCCAAGAGGCCACTCAAGGATAAGGGTTAAAGAGTGTACAGTAGAAATTTGACAATATAATAATCATTAGTAATGAAAATTTGTTAAATTTGATAACTTATATGGAACGGCTCATCAAGAACTTATTTACGTTAGACTTGAAGACAACCATATTGTAGTCAGCCAGAAAGCAGGAAAACGGAAGACAATTCCACAGGCGTGCAGTTCTAATAAAAAAGCTTTGTTCATGGAATCTACGTTTAGGTTTAGGCACAGATAAAGAGTGGGGGGAATTATTGATAGTGTTTACAGCTAGACAAGTGTTTCTTGTGAAAGTTTTGCGAGGGGGGACCATAGATTGAAGCTCAGTCGAACACTTTCCATGAAAATAACGATACATCAGAGACAAACTCGCAACATCTCTTCTGTGAGATAGAGGTTGCAAGGAAGAGAAAAGGATATCTCCTACGAGGCTACGAAGTCTATTTTGAACTCTATCAAGGCAGGACAAGTCCTTTCTAGTAGCTCCTGCCCAGATGTGGCAACAGTATTCCATCCTTGGACGTACCTGGCTCTTATATAGATAGAAAATTGCATCAGCAGTGAGATATCTACTGGATCGATAGAAAGATCCCACCATTTTTCCAGCGGCCTTGGCAACAGATTTGATGTACGTGTTCCATTTAAGATCAGGAGTAATGGTCAAGCCCAGAAGCTTGTCAAAACTTGAGGCCTCCTGAAGACGAGAACCATTCATTTCAATTGATGCCAGATGTGGATCAGAATGTTGATGATGTAAAGAGAGAAGCTTGGTTTTAGATGCATTAAAAGTAACCAGCCACTCCTTTCCCCATTGTACTACATGCTCAAGATCAGAGGAGAGAGAATTGGAGAGAACTTGGTCGTTTACTGTCTTAGATGTGGTACCATAAATGGTAGTGTCGTCAGCATAAATGTCTACAAATGATGTAAGGATGTGATTTGGAAGATCATTAATGTAGATCAGGAAAAGAGTTGGGCCCAGGATGGACCCCTGAGGGACACCAGCATTAATACTGTGGGCTTCTGATTTTTGCCCCTCAACTACTACTCTTATGAACCTATCAGAAAGAAATGATTTAATAATTGAGAAGACATTTCCAGCTATACCATAGCTAGAGATCTTATGAAGTAAACCTTTATGCCATACCCTATCAAAGGCCTTAGATATGTCAAGAGCAATTGCCCTAGAAAGGTTGCCTCCGTCGAGAGATTTGCTAATCCTATGAGATATAACTGTAAGCACATCTGCTGTAGATCTAGCAGAACGGAAACCATACTGAGTGTCACTAAGAAGGTTATTTTTGTTGAGATGGTTGATTACTTCTGTATTTAACACAGATTCCAGCAACTTACTCATGACGCACAGGAGACTTATTGGCCTGTACTGAGAGGGGGATGAGCGATCACCTGAATTCTTAAACACAGGGCATACAGATCAAATTTTCCAGGGAGATGGGAAACTATTCTCCTTAAGACAATGTTTAAATAGTTTTGTAAGTATGGGCGCTAGTTCAGGTTGAAGTTTTTTGAGTACAATAATTGGAATACCGTCCGGGCCAGTTGCTTTACTGGAATCAAGGCTTTTGATTAGCTTGGCAACATCACGTACAGATATACGTATATCACATAGTGTGTTTTCAGATACAGGAGGAAATATTGGGGGTTGGCGGCCTTGATCGCAAAGGGTAGAATTAGCTGCAAAGTTCTTGACAAAGAGTTTGGCTTTGTCTGATGCTGACGAGATTACCTCAGGTCCATTGATGATAGTTGGAATGGAGTGCACACTTCTGTTCAGAATTCTGTTTGCTATTTGCCAAAACTGGTGGGAACCAAGCCGCTGCTCAGCTACTTTGGACTTAACAGATTGAGCATACAACCATCTTGCGCTCTTTATTACTTTCTTACAATGGTTGCTGGCAGTCCTGAAAGCGGCTTTAGTTTCCATACATCTATTACGTTGGAAACAGTGGAAAAAGTGATTTCTGTGCGGAATGGCAGCAGCACATTCTGGAGAGAACCATGGCTGGCTGTTAGGTTTTTGCTGAAACTTTTTCGAGGGTATGAAACGATCAATACCTACAATTAACCATTCCGTCAGGTCTAATACTATAGAGGACACATCCTTTTTAAATATGGAATGCAGAGGTAGATCAGTTATAAATGTACGGAAGCTATCCCAGCCAGCCTTAGTGTATCGATATACTGTACGATGGAGAGGTACGTCTGAGGACTTATTACATTTCATTTTTATCTTAATTGATATAACAGAGTGGTCGGAAGATCCAAGAGGCGACAGAACAGAAACTGAACATAGTTCAGGGCAAGTTGTGAGAAAAAGGTCTAGTAGGCTCGCATACTGGCCGTCATTGTCGGGCACACAGGTGGGTTCCTGAACAATCTGAGTGAGGTCATAGGCAATGGAGAAATCATGACAGAACCTCCCCTCATCATCGGTCTTGTTTGAGTGGGTCAACCATTCGACGTTGTGAACATTGAAGTCTCCACATACGTGAATGTTAGCTGAAGGATAAGCAGATAGGACTTGGTCAATTTTCTCAGATATGCTTTTAAATATAGTAACTCCGCTGTTGTGGGGGCGATAGAGAGTAAATAAAAATGCCGTAGTGTGAGCTAAAGCAACCCGGAAGCACATATAGGGTAAGTTAGGATCTTCCCAGGAGATGTCCCTACCACATGGAAAGCTATCTTTAATATAGGCACATATTCCATGCCCATGGCGATCTTGGGGGTCAGATTTAGAGGTTAAGTTAGAGTATCCTTTAATTGCGAACTCTTCTAGGGAAATAGCCTGTCCAATGCCAGTTTCACTTAAAAATAAAAGGTCTGGTTTAGTCTTCTGTAATTGGGTTTCAACCTCTGGAAGGTTAGAACGTAGACCCCTGATGTTGGAGAAGGAGACATAGTAGTAGGGGTCTACGTTGGAAGTTGGAGAACCGGGTTTAATCGTGTATTTTTTCTTGAAACTTGTCATGATGAAATTTTAAAATTTGTGGACTAGGTCGTAGCAGGACAGAGAGGGGAAATTAAGAGAAAAAGAAACGAAGAATTTTTTTTTTTTTTTATTTGTAGCTAATGATAAGGTAAAGCCGTAACAATTACCCACTAGTATGGCATCGAGAAGCCCCACCAGAAGCTACTGCATGGTCCAGAATCCATTCACCAAATGGCAATACTGCAGCCCCAGTACTTTGCACCTGCTGATAGGACAGCCTCCTTAGTGGTTAATCCAAGGTTCGGGTCCCTGACTATCAGGCGGATAACGTCAGCCCAGACAAAACGTTTACCTCCAGCACCCTTACTAGTGACATGGCTACAATGATAGACATAGAAACAGAAAATTTCCGCCATCTCAGCCAACTGTTCGCACAAAATACTGCCAACCTAGAAAACAGCTTTTTCTTCTCCCTTTGTCAGAAACATCACTCATTAAAAAATGAGGACTGAGGGACAAATAAGAAGAAGCGAGAGTAACAGGAGCTGCCGATAACGCATCCACAATGCGTTTTCTACTCTCCATGCCTCACACACACACACACACACACACACACACACACACACACACATTCATGTAATGATGAAAAAAATTTCTTTTTCACGAAACAACTATGATCGAAAACAATCTTTTTTCAAGAATAGTATTTAGATAAGTGATTTTTATTTCTGTCGATGAAAATATCGTCTGCTGGCAGGTGATTCCTAATCGCGCCGGCTTTTTTCTGGCAGTTTACCGTAAATTACCGTAAGATGCGGATACCACATCAGTACTGACCATTTAATAAAAACAAGCATGAAAAAGAAACACGCACTATTCATTAACAATAACAAAATAAAAATAAATAAAATAAAAATAATTCATATTTTTTTTTTTTACTATTTTATAAGTTCCTATATACGACATCATGTTTAACCTGGTTGCCCATGGCAACTCCTCCTCGTTTTCGATAATCTCGCGAGATTTCCGCGTTACTTGAATAACCATGTTTCGCAAACAGGTAAGAAAGATTCAAAACATTGAAAAAAAAAAAATCGAGATTTATTTTGTAATTATTATTTTTTTTTTTCCTATTTCAAATTTGATCGCATCCATTTATTAAATTTAAAATCGTTTTATACATCATCTTATTATTTCTCTCCTATTTTATGAATTTAGACTGCATCGCAAAGTGGCCATAAAGTGGGGGTTTGATTAGTACTAACTAACAAATTATAGATTGATCCCCCAGTTTTTGTTCACTAAACACGTGATGATTTACTCTTTTTTTTTTTTTTTTTTTAAATGTGTTTTCTTGTTTATTTACAGATGTTGCTCTTTTTTAGGATAGGGACTCTGCAGAGAAATGATTTTTTATCTTAAATCTAAGGGTATAATTGGTGCAATGGTGCATAATTTTAATAATAGCTAGTAATGTACTTTATATTTGCTAATCGAAATATGTTTCGAATGTTGGAGGGTCACGAAGTAAACACATTACAGCCATAAAAAAGGTCATAGCGGTCACTATGATACATTCGAAAGTGATGTTAAAGCCTTTAAGCTGTTGTTTCAAAATAAATTTCTGGTTAGAATTAAAGTTTATAGACTAACGTTAGTGCTTGTGCATCTGTTACTGTTACCGCGCTACTTTTTTTTTATTGAGGGGGGGGGTCGTATTTTCAAATTAAATTCAATTTTTACAATATTGTTTTTATTTATTTAATTAAATTGTTTGGTGAAAGTACAGAATGGTTAAAAGAAAAAACAAAAAAAACGGTAAATTTATACAAACACCGTGACAGCGAATTAACCCTAAACCCTAACCCTAACCCTAACGCTGTCTGTCACGGTGTTTGTATAATAATACCAAAAAAACACCCTCCCATGTTAAGAATGGCTTTCTAAATAACCACCTCATTGAGGTGGTAACCTAGATGCACCAGCACCACTGCACAATGCACAAGTACCCCAAAGTTTACTGTTTATTTATTTATTCATTTTTTCTTCTTAAAAGAAAGGCTGTTTTTTTTTTTTAAAGCGTCACTATTCTAGAAAAGAACCAAAAATTCGTGCTTGTTCATTTCTGAAACCTGCTATTGGCAGACCTGAAGAACCTTCACCTCTCTATTTCTTTTACTTTCATCTTTTTTTTTTTTTTTTTTCATTTTTAGCGGATTATTATCAAATGGGCACTAGTCTACCAGATTATCATAAAAAAAAAAATGAAACGAAAAATCAATAAATATTTCTACTAAATTGATCATCCATTTTAGAACAACTCGACGTTTTTAGGCCAAATTTCGCTTTTTTTTAAAGATTATTTTTAAAAGCGAAATTCAGAAAAAAGTTAAACGACTTCAAAAAAAAAAAAAGGCTAAATTCGCTAAATTTAGTTAAAAAAAAAAAAAACGTCGAGTGGTTCTAAAATGGGTGATCGATTAACTAGAACGTTGCATTAGAAACTGAACGATGCCTATAGCTATTAACTATTGATAATCCATTGCCCATTCGATAATACTCCGCTGAAAAAGGCAAAAATAAAAAATATAGAGAGGGGCAAGATTGTTCAGGTCCGCCGTGCTATATTTTTTTTTTTTTTTTTTTTTTTAGGTAGTACCGCTTATTAAATTGGTAACTGATGCAGAAGAAGGGGCGACTTAAAGTCGGCAGCAAATAGTGTCAGATAAAAAATAATGGTACTTATGTATTTTTGGTATCGTGCTGAAATAATAACGTTACTAGCAGAACCTGTGGAAATTCCACAGGGGATTCATTCATATGTAATATATTGATGTTGGCATTCTGTAGATCTTCAGTGTAAATGGAGACGCTCTGATATTTTTTGTTAAAACTACAAAAGTATTTATCTACATAAGCGAGCACGAACACCCGGCAAAGCCAGGTCGTAAAGTACGCTTAAATATAATATTTTAATTCTTGCAGATTTCGTATATATTATTATAAAATTAATGTTCTATCGATTTTTATATATTATAAAGTTGCGATTTCAAAAATAAAAAAAATATATTCATATAACTTGAGTGCATTAACTTGAATCGAAACCGAAATAAAAACTTATGAAAAAAAATATATATAGAGTTCCTTCAGCTATAATCGAAACTAAAACTTATGAAGAGGTCCTAGATATGACCTTAAACTATATCCAGTGGTGAGGCTCCAGCTTGCGGGCTTTGGGGTGTGTGGAGCTACCCTTTAATTGCCATTGCCTCTAGGTCCACTCTGACCCAGAGTGGTAGTACCTGTTAGGGTCCCAACTATGGGTTAAATTGACTTGAAAACAACAAATATATTCTATTAAAAAATTTTTCTTCAAAATCTTTGGATTCGGCATTAAATAACCTGAAAATATGATATGCCGTAAAACAAAAACAGCCAACCAAAAAACTTATGAAGAATTCTTGATAAAATTATTTAAAGAAAATAATTACTAGAGTGCCATCAGTTATAATCGAAACCAAAACTTATGAAGAATTCTTGGTAAAATTATTTTAACAGTTAAATGACCCGGATGTAAGCGTGACACAGAAAATAACATGCTATCGTATTAATATATAGATTATTTCGAAAGCCATTCTTAACATTATTATATTATCTTATTATTATCTTAAATGGAACATGTATATCAAATCTGTTGCCAAGGCCGCTGGAAAAATGGTGGCATCTTTCTATTGATCCGGTAGATATCTCACTGCTGATGCTATTCTCTATCTATATAAGAGCCAGGTACGTCCAAGGATGGAATACTGTTGCCACATCTGGGCAGGAACTGCTAGAAAAGATTTGGCCTGCCTTGATAGAGTTCAAAATAGACTTTGTAGCCTCGTAGGAGATGTCCTTTTCTCTTCCTTGCAACCTCTATCTCACAGAAGAGATGTTGCGAGTTTGTCTCTGATGTATCGTTATTTTCATGGAAAGTGTTCGACTGAGCTTCAATCTATGGTCCCCCCTCGCAAAACTTTCACAAGAAACACTCGTCTAGCTGTAAACACTATCAATAATTCCCCCCACTCTTTATCTGTGCCTAAACCTAAACGTAGATTCCATGAACAAAGCTTTTTTATTAGAACTGCACGCCTGTGGAATTGTCTTCTGTTTTCCTGCTTTCTGGCTGACTACAATATGGTTGTCTTCAAGTCTAACGTAAATAAGTTCTTGATGAGCCGTTCCATATAAGTTATCAAATTTACCAAATTTTCATAACTAATGATTACTATATTGTCAAATTTCTACTGTGCCCTCTTTAAAACTTATCCTTGAGTGGCCTCTTGGCCTTGATAATGTGTTGATGCCTATGTAAAAAAAACAAAACAAAAAAAAAACATAGGGAGGGGAGGGTGTTTTGTAACTATTCTGTGCTTCCACCTAACAATTTAATGAAAAATAAAAGGTATTGTGAAACTTGAATTTAACCTGAAAAAACTATTTTAAAATAGAGCGGTACCAAAAATACATAAGCACCAAATATTTTTATTTTTCTAAAAAAAATATTTAAAAAATCAAATATTTCATGAAGTAGTATACATTTTATAATACTAAAAACAGAGTCAAAATAACGGCAATAATATTTTATTTTTATGAAATAATTAAGTTAATAAATAATTAATAATAAATAAATTAATAAATAATAATATTAAATAATAATCATAAATAATAAATTTAATTTATTAAAAAAATAATTAAGTATAATGGAAATTTTTTATCTGATACTGTTTGCTTTGCTGCCAACTTTTAGTCTCCTATTTCTCTGCATCACTGGAGTGTTGAAATTAAAGTTTTCCTTTTAATTGCCGAATAACGTTAAATGTTCGTGCAAAAAAAAAAAAAAAGAAAAAGGGTTTTTTCTTCAGCTTGTATTGTTCTCGGCACACACAAAAACGACAATCTTTTTTCTTTTCCTGTTTCGACGTTCGTAGAAAATCCGTATTTCTTTCTTTCCACTGACACAGGAATTAACCGTACGTTCAACAAAAAAAAAAAAACAATCTCCTCGCCAATGAAAGAAATACGGACGTTTTATATGCTCAAATTCGACCGCGTCTTAATTTGCATATGTCATCTTTTGGGTTCCTTTCGGTCGGGTTTTGAGTTTCCGTGACTTTTTGCTATACGCACACACCACCCTTGGACGTTTGTTTCCATGACCGTTGTCACATGCCTCCCTGATCTCCTGATCACACAGGCAGCATCCCTGCGGTGGTTGTCTTTGTCAGGTGCTTCTTCGTAATAATGGGGCTGCTTCAGAACCGTAGTTTTCATCAGAAGCGTGCACTTCTTTTACTTTTTTTTACTCATGACCATCTTCTGACTGCTTCGTCATTGGGTATCAGACTTTCTAACCCCCTCTCCGAAAATGTTATGCTGTCAGAATCCCCTTCTGACGAGAGTACACTATATCAGGGGCGCAGGTTCTTCACGTGTCGAGGCATCCCATCCACCAAGACCAACTGTGGACTAATTATCTCGGTTACCCAATCCTGGCCAAATCTCATAGTACAACGACTTTCTGGTGCCCTCACCCACACATAGTCTCCAATTTGGTAAGGACTATGCTCGGGGCCTGCTACTGGTGGCATAACATCGATTCCTTTCACCCAAACCTCATACAGGTATACAGCATTGGCTCGTGAGGTCAAAGAGGACTTGTCATCTTTTAGAGTCACATTCTACCAGAAGAAACCTCGAGCGAATTGGTCATATTGTCCCTGCGAATTGGTCATATTGTACCTGGTTCCTATCGGAACCCTCTAGTCTTTCTCAGGATCTATAAAGGGCAATAACTTTTACTTTCCTTATTAGAATTATTTCCCCTTTAATCGCTATAACACCTCCCCTTTGAAATATGGTGCTTGTAGGAGGTTTGATGTGGGTCTGTTTGTAGAATTGGTTTGCACCTTCGTTGCATCTTTCGGGTGGACCTTTCTTCTCAGACTTGCTTTGTTTACTGCGTGTTGCTTGAACATTTTGAGTTAATTCAAATGTGTTCAATAAAATATTTAATGGAATGCTTGTGTATTTGATTGTCTCTTTGGAAGATAAGAATCATGAAGTTGATTGGCATGTCTGAGCCAAATAGATGATTTGTACATCTACATCATAGATTACATTACCGTAATGATGTACTATGCGACATTGTGTCCATTTTTATTTACCATGGCGGTAGTCTTTTGCCAGCCAATACAGGTTGTCCTGGTAGGAATGTTATAAATAAATAATTCTACACTGTTGTCAAAACTTCCAAACGCAACGATTTTTTCAGCTGACTTCCACACATCTGCATAAGTAACACGCCTTCTCTCAACTCGTCTCATGCTCGCTTCACGTCTGCTTTTTTTAGACCAGTCTCATTTGCATAAACATTCACAGTCACGTGATTATTCACCATAAAAAAAAACTGTCTCATTATGTTAGTTTTTCCTTTCTTTCTCTTTCATTTCGTTCCACGACCGACCCTTTGAATCATTCACATGTGCTAGTCAAGCAGTTACGTGTTTCCCTACATGACCTTGCTCCATGATGGCGATTGAATTGGTTTTCCATTGTCCTGTTTCTCTTGTGAAGATTATTTGATGATGGACGAATAGCATCCATTGATAAACGTTTTTTTTCTGTTCATCAGTCCATCAGCAGGAGACTTTCCATTTGGATAATTTGGATTTGGGGTAGTTCTGTAGCTACTTAGAAATATTTTTATAATCTCTTGAGTAGTTCCTTCTCCTTTTAACTTTAAGAGTGCTCTCTTAAATGTGTCGATAAAGCGTTCGGCTTGGCCATTTGATTGTGGGTGTAAAGGTGGAGATCTGAGATGCTGAATACTGTTTTCTTTGCAGATGTCAGAAAATTCTGCTGTGGTAATTGCAGTACCATTATCAAAAACTAAGATTTCAGGAATGTCCAATCTGATGAAAATTTCTAGTAGTTTCTTTACAGTAGTATGGTTCATCTGGATACTTTTGGCCACTTACTGTAAGCATCAATCAATATTAAGTAATGTTATCTATTAATTGGCCCTGCAAAGTCCATGCAACCAAGACATTTCTGGGTAGGCCAGTAGGCCCTGCATGCAATGTTGTTTTCTGAGGAGACTTCGCAACCCGTTAACATTTGGCACAACTTTTTATAAGTTCCTCTAATTGCCTGTTCATGTTTGGCTAATTCACATAGCCACGTGCCAAGGCTTTCATTTGATTAATTTCTTGATGTCCATAATGGAATTGCATGAAAACTCTGTTCTGGAGTTTGAATGAGACAACAATATGTTCTCCAAAGAGAAGTGTTCCATTGATTTCGGATAAAGATCTTCTCTGCAAAAATGGTTGAAGTTGCTGGTCAGTGCATGTTTTTGACCAACTTGTGAGATGAAAATGTCAAACTTTCTGTAATAATGGATCTGCGGCTGTAGCCTCTTGGATCATCTCTGAAGTGACAGGTAGCGATCTCACTGTGGAAACAAGCACAGAGACAACTTCAGGTTCCATAGATATAGCAGCGATGACTGTGTCTTCTACTACTTTTTGATGAGAAGATATGAGTCTGGATAACGCATCTGCCTGGCCAGTTTTGCTGCCTGGTTGGTACAATATAGAAAAGTTATAATCTAAAAGTATAGTTGCCTATCTTTGTAAGCAGTAACTGGACATATACTAAATATAATTAGATTATTCTTACACAATAAGATCATCCAGGTTGTCATTAACAATGCCGGAGTACTTTGGGGTCGATCCTTGGATCACCATTATTCCTAATATTCATAAACGACCTCTCTGATAATATTGTATCCAAGATGGGTGTATTTGCTGAGGATACAATGCTCTATAATATGCGTGAGGGAAGAACAGATGTACATAAATCTAAGACAATGGCAGAATCGTTAGAAAATGACCTTCAGACCGTAGTGGAATGAGGCCGTAAATGAATGGTAACATTTAATGCTAGTAAGACTAAGCTGCTCTTCTTTAACAATTACAAGACACCTCTCCAACCACCGATATCCATGACAAGTGACACCCTCACTGAGAATTCTTCCTTCAAATTCCTTGGCCTAACATTCACGGGTAATATGAACTGAAACAAATACATTGAGGACATTGCGAAGGCTGCTGCAAAGAAGATGAGTTTTCTCTATCGTGTTAGAAAACTATTCACACCTGAGAGTATTCTGTACCTCTACAAGGCCATCATTCACCCATGTATGGAATATTGTTGCCACATCTGGGTTGCTGCATCTACCGCTAGTCTTTCCTCCTTGAATAGGGTCCAAAATAGAGTTTCCACTCTAATAGGTCCCACTTTATCAACTAAGCTCCACCCCCCTGTCCCATCATCGCAATGTGACATCTCTGTTCCTGTTTTACAAATATTTTAATAAAATGTGTTCTGATGAACTTGGTGCACTTGTGCCCCCCCCCCCGATGTACATATCCCCGACAAACCTGCTTAGCAATAAAATCTCACCCTTCACTGTTAAGATCCCTAAATGCCAGAAAGCTTTCTCCTCTACTAGCTTCTACTCTTAAACAGATAAACTTTGGAATTCCCTACCTGCTATCTGCTTCCCTGGCTATACTGATATGCAGAAGTTTAAATATAATGTAAACCAACATCTTGTTAATCTTTCCTAGGCATGGTTCTAAATGATAGTAGCCCATTACGTCCAAGTGGCGATATGCCTTGTAAGGGTTAAACGTTTTAAAAAAAAAAAGAAAGAATGACCAATAGGGTGTTGGCGGCTTCTTTCTATTTCCAGTCGGAGATTTCTCTACCGATTTGATGTTGTTTGAAACCGAGACATATGGTCGGTTCTTAATGTGAGGAGAATCCAGCTTCCCAAAAGGGGCATTCTGGGTAAAAACAAAAATTAAAATTGCCTCAGTCTAGAAGGATTTTTTCTTGTTGCACCATTGTTGTGTCTTGTTTTAGATTGATTATTTGTTGATATTCTGTGGTCAGAATTTGTACCGTTATTTCTTTGTCTTTTTCAACCATAGAAAGTAGATGTGCGTAAGTGTCTGCCTCTTCTGGAGACTGTAACACTGCGACTGCGATGAAAATGAGGCGTTTGGGTTGATCCTCTGTCAGTGATTATAGCCGAACGTTTTTGCATTGCAGATTAACATTTCCAACATATTTGACAAAATCGTCTGTAACATTTTTCTTTAATTTAACCCTTATCCTTGAGTGGCCTCTTGGCCTTGTTAATGTGATGATGCCTATGTAAAAAAAAAAAAAAAACCCATTGTAACGGATATTAAATAAAGATGCTGACTCACCAAAAATGTCCGATGACTGTGCTATCGTTTAATCAACTGCAAAATCTTTTTTTTTTTTTTTTTTTCGGAAGAATGTAATTTGATCATCTTTCATATTCTAGTGTGCCCAGCTTACAAATCAGTAAATGTACTTTCCGTGCTTCGTCCATGGATGCAAACTCGTGTTGAAACGTAACCTTCCATTGCCCATACCAAGCAGTAAAGGTCTGCTTTGAATACAGATTAAATGAAAAATCCGTTATTCTGCTTACTATGGTGTCCAGAGAAATTGATTTTGGCATGTCCATCAATTGTTTGAAATTGAGCCGTTAAATTCTCAATTAAATTGTTTTGAGCTTTTAAAATTCTTTTTGCTAGTTTGACAATATTTTTTCCAATAATTTTGGATCCATGACGCAAATAATTCCGTTTTTTTTTTTTTTGTGTGTGTGTGTGTGTTTTTTTTTATTGTGTGTTGTTTTTTGAGGTTTGGTATTTTTAATCCAATCTCATCCTCATCGTCAATCTTTGTTGTGTCCAGAGAAATGGGAATGTCAGAATTATGGAATTCAAATAATTAGACAAGTTCATTTTAAGTTAAATACAATTTATTCGTGGCAGAACGATATTCATGTGTCAAGCGAATCGACCATTATTGTCCCCAGTTCCTATCAGAACTCCCTAGTCTTTCTAAGGATCTATAAAGGGCAATAACTCTTACTTTCTTTATTGGAGTTATTTCCCCTTTAATCGCTATAACAAGCCCAAATGTGGCAACAATACTTCCTGCATGAATGAATTGTGGCTTTGTAAAGATATAGGATACTCTCTGATATGATCATTTTCAAGCATAATAGAGAGAGCTCGCTTTCTTTACAACAACTTTAGTAATAAAATCAATGTTTTTGTTTCAAGTCATGTTGCCTGTGAATGTAAAGCTGAGATTTAAATAATGATCTCTCAGGTAGGGTATTTGCCATGGCGATCAGTGGTTGAGAAGGTTTAATGTAATTTTTAAAGGAAAAAATATATATATTTCTCTATGTTCAAAGATATGTAATGAAGCGGTGCGCTCTTATGGTATCATAATGCATATGGGTGCGTGTGAGAAAATCAGCAGCAACCATAGAATAGCTGACTAGTGAAAATATTAGCAGCAGCAGGCGTCTTAACACGTATGCAAATTAAGCAAGTGTGCAAATGTTGATGTCACGGGAAGAAGGAGAGAAAAAGAATAAAGGACATGGTCGAGCACTAGAAGCAAACTGCATGCTGGGGAATATGGATGTGTGAAGTCGAGGGCGAGAAAGCGCTGGCTAAGGCTAGCGTCAGGTGACGAGGAGAGAGAAAGCACAGTATTGTAAAACATGTGTGTACAAAAAGACTTTTGAAAGATAACAAAATGTGTTGTTTTTTGGAAGAATCACAGAATGAACGCATTTCATTTGCAATTTAAAAAAAAAAATGCTGGGTTGGATTTTTATTTCTTTCCTAATTTCTGGTTTGTTTCTTTGCGACGGTACCAGACAATGTGTGGGTCCAAGAGGTTTGAAATGTAACAACAGTTAAAAGTAACAGTCACATTACAGATATATGACAATGAAAACAAGGGATGCAATATTACGATGATGAGAAAGAAGTTGGAGCTTGGTCAATAATGCAAAAGACCTATTAGATTTGAAACTCTTTTTTGAACTAAGAACGAGAGACTAGTGTTACATAGTGGGAGGGTGTAATGTCCATGAAATTTTGTGTATATGATCAAGTGTGTATATTTCTTGCTGTTTCTCACTGTCGATTGAAAATTGCATGATGGTCTTAGTCTACTCCACCTAGTCCTAGGGACTCAACCAAACCACTGTCTCTCCTTGACGTCTTTCCTTTGGACTATTGTCCTGCACTCCCTTTGGCTCTGTAACTAACTCATATATATATATCTAAACTAACAGATCCTATTACATCATTGACTTCCATGACCTGACACATGACTTCCAAACACGTTTCCAATACTTGATTTAGTCATTTTTTCTCTGCTGTTTGGAAACCTACATTCCCTTCAAGGTCAAATTTTAGGGTCTCTTTGTTCTAAGTTAAATATTTTACTAAACATTCCTTTGTTTCAAAACATTCTCTTTGTACACCTTTTTCTACGTAAGTTACAAAATAATAATAATGTTCATTATCTAACATTTTATTTTTTCAATAATAGTAAGTCGATTTCCTAAATCAACTATCAGCAAGGCAACCCGGCATAATATAACAGTAGTGGTAGATCCCCCAGCCCAGTTGCAGTACAATATTCTATGCGTGGATGAATTGTGGCTTTGTAAAGATGGAGGATTACATACATAGGATATTATTTTTTTAATTTTTAATGTTTTTATTTTTATTTAAACTTTAAATTTTTTTCTTATTTTTATTTATTTATTTTTTAATAATTTTTTTCATTTTCATTACATATTTTTTATTTAATTATTTTTCTTTATATTTTAATTTATTTTTTATTTAATTATTTTTAATTAACTTTTTTTTTTTTTCTTTACATTAGATTTTGACATCCTTCCGGAAGCTTCACCGAACTCGAAAGCTGATCTTCAATAACGATGCTTTTGCATTGGAAGGTAATTTTTTTTTTTTTTAAATCTGTGAATAAAAAAAAAAAAAAAACTTTTTGTCTTGAATTCCCCTCTCCGTTAGCTGACTTTAACCGATATTTCTTGTTATTAGGGATATATACATGTGTATCATATACTGTACTGTATTTTGTTACTAATTTTTAACATGTATTGTATAAAATTTTGCTTAGGCCCTGCCATACGGCGATTTCACCTTACGATCCCAAGCCTCGAACGGATTAATGCCGAATCCCGGGGTTCCACTGTATTGTATAAATAAGTGTTGCAAGGGAGGTAACTCTAATCACTTAGCAAGAAGTTATCTTTCCTTGACATTTAAAAAAATTTTCTCTATACTTTTTTTCTTGTATTTCAAATATGAAACTACAGTGGAGATTTTTTTTTTTTTTAATTAAAACTAGTAAAAAGAAAAAATTTGATTTTTATTTGTAATCTAGGCAAGTTTATTTTGTGTTTGAGCTATTACATACCTAGAAATCTAATATTTGATATCTCATACTGGAGGAAAGGTTTACAATCGGTCAACGGATATGTTTTAGCTTCTAACATTTCAGTTATTGCTCTTAGAGGATTTCATTCTGAAAGAGAATTTTAAAACAATAGCCACGATTAAATATATAAATTATCTTAAAAAAAATAATCCCACATTGAAATGGTCATTTGCCTTTGTTTACTCAAATTTACCATTTTCTTTGTTTATAAGAATTACTCCAATGATATTTCGAAAATTTCTTTATACTTTTTTCTTGTATTTTGAGAATGGAGGAGATTTTTTTTATTAAAAGTAGTAAAAAGGGTACTTAAAAAATGAAAATATTGAAAAAAAAAAAAAATTTCACTTAATTTGATCAAGTAGTTTTTTGTTGTTTTTTTTTTTACAACAGAAAATCAAATTTTAATGAGATCGATCGTATCCTGCCATCTTGTTTTTTACCTTGACGAGAAACGACAAAAAGATTAACAAACGACAAAATGAAAATAAAATGGATTAAAAAAAGGACAGATAAACACTGTAAAATAAGTGAAAAAAAAATAAAATCTAGATATTTTTTCTACCCATGTTTACAAAATAATTTCGTCAAATTTTGACAAACTTTAAATGGTGATTGGAGTTATCTCCCTTAGCGCTCTGTAAAATAGGCACGTTAGCGGAATATGATGGATCTCATAATTTGATTTTCCTCTGTAAAATTAAAAACTACTTGGTCAAATTGAGTGAAATTTTTGGTACTCATACAGAGAGTGATCCGTGCTGAAATAATAACGTTATTATTTAAAAAGCCATTCTTAACATGGGGAGGGGAAGATGTTTTGTACCTATTCTATACTTTAACCTTACAATTGAATAAAAAAAAACATATCATAAGACTTTAATTAAACGTGGAAATACGATTTAAAAAATAGCGCGGATCACTCTGCATTAGCACCAAATTTTTTTATGAGAACTTAATTCCATTTTTTTTTTTTTTTTCAATATTTTCATTGTTTAATGTCTTGATTAAACTAAACAAGTACCTATAAAAAAAAAAAAAAAAAAATACTGTGAATTCGATTTGTCATCTCAGCAAGTTTATTTTGTATTCGAGCCATGTTAATGCCTATAACGGGCCGAGAGATATTCTACATTTGAAGTCTGACTGGAGATAAAGTTTATAATCAGTATAAAAGTGTTGCAAGGGAGGTAACTCTTATCTTTTTTAGCTATTAATACTTAGCTGTTATTGTTCATAAAAAATTCCATTCAATGTTTACAAATCGGTATAAAAAGTGTTGCAAGGGAGGTAACTCTAATCTTTTTTAGCGATTAATACTTAGCTGTTAGTGTTCATAGAAAATTTCATTCTATGTTAAGGATTAAATTATCGAAAAGAAAATTAATTCAAAAAAATATTTCCAACTACTTAATTTATTCACATAAAATTAATATATGAGAGTATAAATTTATGCGTAAACTTTAAGTATTTACTTCAAACGTGCTCAATATGTAGGTAGAGCTAGTTAGTAAGTTATAATATATATTTGGCGATTAAGCTACACTGAATATTCCGCGTTTCATCCACTCTAGGACTCTTCAGGCTAATGCGCATAAGCCTGAAGAGTCCTAGAGTGGATGAAACGCGGAATATTCAGTGTAGCTTAATCGCCATATATATTTTATAACTTATATATATATATATATATATATGCTTTTGTTTATTTAAAGTTACCTGTGTCTTCATTTCTAGGAATTTGTTCATTAGCTATTGTGATTCTTATTTTTATGTAAAACGTACACAAAACAAAAAATTCTTACGAAGACATTTTTAACCATTTTGAACAATTATCTTAGAAAACTCACATTACCGATAATTACCTGATCATCTGACAGTTTATAAGAATAATCATGTGAAAAAAAACAGTTTTCAGAAAATTGCAAGCTTTGCACAAGAAAATTCTTGCAAATGTTTTTTCATATTATGGTAAATGAAAATTAATCACAATAGAAGCGATAATCTAATATATATAAAATGCTATATGTCTGCCTGTCTGTCTGTCTCCATATTTTCAAACTCTATCTCTTCCGAAAGTAAGAATTGCAGAGCAACGCTAGTGCCTCAAATGATTGGATCTTTTATGGGTCTTTATCCGGTTAAAATAGTTTTTAAAGTGTAAAAAAGGGGTAACAATTGTAGAAAATCATTGTACATTTTGTACATTCATCTTAGTTTATTTTTAATCAGTTCATATGCGTTTCACGTTGGTAAAGTGGTAACGTCACTAGCTTTGAATGCTACACTTTTGGGTTCGATTCTAACTAATGGCACCCAAATACTTATTTTTTTATTTTTGAAATCATGACTCTAAAATAATATATATATGAAATATCAACAAATTAAAATATCGTATTTAAGCATATTTTATAACCGGGTAAAGCTGCCCCCCCCCCCTTTGTTTTTTCAATAAAATTGATCTAAACATTAGAAAAACAAAAGGTACATGCAAGTGCAACTTTATTTATATGGAATTCATTTCAACAGTTAACACATTGAATCTTCTTAATATGATACATAGCACATTAGGAAAGCAAGTTAGATTTAAATCGTATACAATGTAAATATATTAGAAAGCTATTGGTCTTCGAATGTGAAGATGAATTTGGCATTTAAATCTTAGTGTCAGTGTGATAACTGGCCAAATTCTATAAATATGCCGCTATATACACGATCTCACTAGAAAAACAATGCAGTGGTGTAAGTCACACGAGTGTATATATAATATTTACATTATACATGCAAACGAATGTATATATAATATTTATATCAAATACTAGCAGCTATGCCACATCGGCACACACAATGCCAAGTCAAACACAAAATCGAGTACACTCAACATCAAGTGCACTCAACATCGTCTTACTATCAACGCTTACCTTGTGAACTCAGAGTATGGGAAATTCCCATATGCACAAAACAAAATCACTGAAAAAACAAAAATACGCTAAGGGTAAGGATAATGAGTAATCGTTGGATAAAATGATGGTTAAAATTATTACAAACTTGCCACGATTTGAACGTGGAATCTTCTGATCTATAGTCAGACGTGTTGTCCATTGCGCCACACGTCGTATTCGTATGCGGAGAGATGTTACTGCGACTGTATACAGACAGTGCTAAATTTCGTTTACATGGGCAAGTAACTTTTTTGAGAAATGCATGAAACGCCCCGGAACCCTTATTTCGGGCTTTTTTATGTGACTCGGCGTTGTTTGTTACAAACCATATATTGATAAGGACAATCTAGAGACTCACATCTTTCAGGGGAAAAAAAGAATTTTTCAATTCGGTGCATCCGTTCGAAAGTTTTATTAGTATATATACACACACGCACATAAATAAACATTTAGAATTTTACTATCAGTATTAAATATTATATACGTACACAAATGTATATATATAATATTTATATTGTATATGCACACGAAAATAAATATTTATAGTATACATTATATACTCACACAAATGTATATGCAATATTTACACACGAATGTATATACATTTATATTATGTTATATATACACAGAAATTTATATAATATTTATATTATACCCTATATAAGAACATTAATGTATATATAACATATTATATGCTATATAAGCAGATGAATGTATATATATTTATATTATATGTTATATACTCACATGAATATATATATAATATTTATATTATACGTTATATATGCACACAAATGTATATATTTATATTATACCCTATATAAGAACATTAATGTATATATAACATTTATATTATATGCTATATAAGCAGATGAATGTATATATATTTATATTATATGTTATATACTCACATGAATATATATATAATATTTATATTATACGTTATATATGCACACAAATGTATATATAATATTTATATTATACGTTATATATCTACACAAATGTATATATAATATTTATATTATACGTTATATATCTACACAAATGTATATATAATATTTATATTATACGTTATATATCTACACAAATGTATATATAATATTTATATTATACGTTATATATCTACACAAATGTATATATAATATTTATATTATACGTTATATATCTACACAAATGTATATATAATATTTATATTATACGTTATATATCTACACAAATGTATATATAATATTTATATTATACGTTATATATCTACACAAATGTATATATAATATTTTTATTATACGTTATATATCTACACAAATGTATATATAATATTTATATTATACGTTATATATGCACAGAATATTTATATTATCTACACTCCTATATTTTTTTTTCTGTGTATTGATATTCATATTAACCCCCCCCCTTTTTATTGGTATTTATTTGCTTCCCCATGAAAGCAAAATGTGATACAAGGTCGTTTTTAATGTGGGAGGGGGGGGGGCAGCTCCCCTAACAGAAGGGCAAAAAAAGGGAGCACTCTGGCAGTATCCAAAAATATTAATTCTTTCATATAGAGGGTTTCCCCTCTATTGACCAAGGACAAATTAAGTGTAGCATCAGAACAGATACTACACTTTGAATTATATATTTTTTATTCACCCTGAAAGTTTACTAACAAAACAGAAATAAACAAAGAATTGGGCACAAGGGCACTCAAAAGTTGGGGAGGAGGTGTCTATGGTCATCCTCGCCCCTGTACCTTTGCTAGTTTATGCTTCATCCTAGCTAAAGTTCTTATTCACCACAATACCTCAAGCACGCCAGTGGTCATCCTAAGATTCCCAAATCATATCGTGTGTGTGTGTGTGTGTGTTTTTTTTTGTAAACATAAAATTTTATAAAGTCGTTTGTTACACTTTGATCCTGGCCTGAAGGCCAAGAACCTTTTTTCTATTTATTTAAAAAGAAAATACAACTTTGTTATATATAGGTCATGGAATTGCATTCATCTGCAAAAGATCTAACTAATTTGCATATTCTTTTGAACATTCATTTTAATTAATTTCCTATTAGTTTTTTTTTTTTCTTTTCTTTTTTTTTGGTTTTCTTATGGGATGATCATCTTTAGTTAACTATTACGTGCAATTATATTCATGCAGGTATTCTGCGTGATTTATACTTGCGTAATATTTGTGTAAAAAGATTATAGTAAACACAAACCTCTTTCTATATATATTTATGTATGTGTATATATATTTGTTTAAAAAATTTTGCCTACCAAACTCCTCTGTCAGTTTTTAGTTCACAGACATGAAACTTCATATATAAGGTATTTGATTCCATGCAAAACTTTATATTTGGATGTTAACCAGGGAAAATCGGTGCAAAAGAGTGAAAATTTTAAAAATGGAATTTGCCAGATGAAGGTTGAACGACAGTATAACAAATATGCATGCGTAACGTAATAGCTATTGTTCATGTTTTAATTTTAGCCTTGCAGCAAACATTTTTGATGTATGTGTTCCATTTCAGATCAGGAGTAAAGGTCAAGCCCAGAAGCTTGTCAAAATATGAAGTCTCCTCAAAACGAGAGCCATTCATTTCAGTTGATGCCAGATGGGGGATCTTTTTTTTAAGTATAGAGAAAATTAAACTACCGAATACAGGAAATTTGAAAATCTTACCGTAAGTTATATTATGGATGAAGTTTAGGTAACTGCGAAACTTTATATTTGGGTTTTAGCCAGGGAAAGTCAGTGCAAAAGAGTGAAATTTTCAAAAATGGAGATTGCTAGGTGAAGGTTGAACGATGGTATTGCGAATAAAGTTTAGGTAGCTGTTTGGTTTAATCAAGACATTAAAAAAAAATGAAAATATTGAAAAAAAAAAACTATATTGTACGTACTGTACTCATTTTGGAATTACGTTCTCATAAAAAATTTTCACTTAATTTGATCAAGTAGTTTGTTTCTTTTTTACAGAGTCAAAACATTTTAATGAGATCGATCATCTTGCAGCCATCTTACCTACTTCATGGATAGGAAGAAGTGAGGGGTGCCAAGGGAGATAACTCCATCATCGCTTAAAGTTTGTCAAAATTTGACGAGATTATTTTGAAACTTGGGCAGAAAAAAATATCTAGATAAATTTTTTTTTTTTTTTTCACTTATTTTATAGTGTTTATCTGTCCTTTTTTAATCCCTTTTTTTTTTTTCATTTTATCCTTTGTTAATCACTTTTCCGTTTAAAGGCATCCCCCCCTCCTCGGCCGTGAAACAGGCAAGATGGCTGCGAGACTCATTAAAATTTGAATTTCCTTTGAAAGAAAAAAAACTACTTGATCAAATTAAGTGAAATTTTTTTTTGATGAGAACTTCATTCCATAACGAGTACGTACAATATATATATTTTTTTTTTCAATATTTTAATTTTTTAATGTCTTGATTAAACTAAACAAGTACCGAGATTTAAATATCAGAAATTAATTTTAACCTAACATCATTTACTGCAAACTTTTGTTTTGGTTTGCGATATATTCCCATGAAATGCCATGCTTGATTTTAAAAAAATGTTTAAAGTTAACATTTTTCACTTTCTTTTTTCTTTTAATAGCTGCCCGACAAAAGATCAATTCAGAATTTCGTAACCACATGCATGAAGAAAATGAAGAGAAAATAAAACAGGTTTGTGGTGACACTTTTGTTTGCTTTTGGAGTGAGAGCTCGGTGACACCTGCGAGTTAGCTAATTTTTTTAATTCAGAAAAATATCTGCTTAATTGATAGAGCCTCTCATAGATGTAATTTCTTCACTTTTTGCCAACTCGCTAGGGCCTTACCTCCTTATTTTTTTTTATTGATGTTTGTTTCTATTTCTCCACATCTCTTGTGTTAAAGAAAAATGATCGACGCTTCTTACTAATCTTAGCAATTTCTATATTATTTTTCTCTTAGTTTGTTTGTCTGTCCATTCCATTTTTTCTCAGAAACTACTGGCTGGCCTAAGCTGTCGATAATGTGCAGCAAATTTAGTATTATGGTATTTGTTCAGTGCACAGTTAGGCATTAGCAACTACAATACCATATTGGTCCCCCAACAAAAGGAGGGTGGACCTGTAAATTCACCCTTCTCAATAACTACACCTTGGAATTTTTTGAAATTTTGCACAAACATTAAACATGATATGAGTAAAAAAAGTAACAATGGATTTTCCGGGAAAACTCAGGTCCCCCCCTCCCCCCCAGGGGTGCCTTTTGGGTAAAAATGACCAAAATTGACACTTTTGTGCTTATTAAAAAAATTGATACCTTGGATTTTTATATAACTTTCTGAAAAGTTGTAACTAACTGATTTCTATAAAACTAACTGTAACTGTATTGTAACTAACTGATTTCTATAATTTTGTTTGTCCATACTTTGCAATAACTCTTGGGTGTGTCCCAGGTGCTCTTTTAGGGCTAATAAAAACACTCCATTTTTGGGACTATTTTACCATATTTGTCTAAAATTTTCTGTGTATGTCTATTTAGCAGTTTTGCATGGTGCCGGACTCAAATTAAAATATGTTAAGGCCTTGGGGACTTTTGGGGCTAAATAGGGGGAGGGGGGGCAAATGATGGACTTAGTCATTTCTTTATTTGCATGGTGCAGAACTCAAATTTACATATGTTAAGGCCTAAAACTGTACCGTTTGTTCATTTTCACCAGGATTTGACGTCCCCTGAGGACTTTTGGGGCTAATTTTTTTTTTATGCCTCGTCCACTGTTCACTTTTTTTTATGCCTCGATCACTGTGCACTCACGGGGAACCATGCATGGTTCACTTGTTTGCTTTAGAAATTTGGCATAAAGAACTCTTTCTAAATCAATATATATATATATATATATATATATATATATATATATATGAGAAAAAAATTAAAACTGTAAGTTGAACTTTACAATCAAAATTTATTGTTCGACTGAATAATCCAAAAAATACTCCAAAAAACAATTTACAAACTCCTTATTCCGCGGAGTTTCAAAGAATGCTATTCTTATTATTCTTCTCATCAGAGGACAAAGAAATCAGCAAATTTGTAAATTGTTTTTTGGAGTATTCAGTCGAACAATAAATTTTGATTGTGAAGCTCAACTTACAGTTTAATTTTCTTTTTTTTATAATAAGCTCTACTCTCTATTGTGTATTGAGTTTTTTTAATTCGATTGGGAATACATTTTCTCTATATAAATACTGTTATTTATATTAGTTTGAGTTTTACCATTGTGTATATCAGGTAAACACTACATCCCTTTGTTTTCATTAATATATATATATATATATATATAGTTATATATATATATATATATATATAACTTGAGTTCCTTCAGCCATAATCGAAACCAAAACTTATGAAGAATTCTTGATAAAATTATTTATGACAAGAAACAGAAGAACGTAACAATTAAACGACCCGGATGTAAGCGTGACACACAAAAGAACACACGCTATCATATTAATATATAGACTAGTCTTTATTATTATTATTATTATTATTATTATTATACAATATAATATTATGCATATTTTATGACCAGGCAATGCTGGGTGGCCTGCTAGTATATGTGTATGTATAATATATATATATATATATATATTTCTTTTCAAGGGAAATAAGGTTAAAAAAACCCGATAGAAGTGCTCGATATATTAATAGAGCGGTATATAATTTTTTAATTTTTTATTGAGCCCATAATAAATTTACATTACTGTTTCCATTGGATTTTCACCCCAGGGGATGAGGTAGAGTACCAATTTTATTGGAATTTATAGGTGGACTGAAGTTTAAACTTACTGAAATGGATAGAAAGTTATTGGGAGGGGGGGATATTAAATAGAGAGGGAGGTCGTGTGGTAGTGTGAGGAGGTTTTATAGTAGAATTTCAGTTGTGAAAAGACGCTAAAGAGCTTCTATTAGATACGTTTGAAAAAAGAAAGAAAGAAAGAAAAGTAGACGTTAAAGTTTTTAAAAAATACTTAGGGGGAGTAGTGGGAGTAGAGGTTTTTTGCGTCATGGTATCTGTTGTTGTGTAAGAGGGAGTGGGAGTAAGTGATCAGTAGCCACCGTAGCAGTTGGTAAGTATTGTCACCATGGCAACGTATTTTTTATGAGGACGCCGGATTTTAGATCCTTTGGAGGTGTTATTGATATCTGCATAAAATTAAAACATATCTTTACTATCATCAATAATCATCCTCAATCCGCCTACCTATCTATATTATCCGAACCTGCCCCCCCCTTCTCTTTTTTCTCTTCTTCTCTCAACATATATTATCCTTAATAACAACATCTAAAAAATGTAAATACCGCATTAATTGCACTCCCCCTCCCCCTGGTCTAATTAATTAATAATTCCCATCTTTACTATCATCAACAATCATCCTCAATCCACCCACCTATCTATATTATCTGAACCTGCCCCCCTTCTCTTTTTTCTTTTCTCAACATATATTATCCTTAATAAGAACGTTTACAAAATCTAAATACTGCATTAATTGCACTTTCCCCCCCTTCCCCCCATTTATATCGACCCCCCCCCCTACTTTCCACCTTCTTACTATCATCAATAATCAACTTTAATCTGCATTAAATGTTCCCCCCCCCCCAGGTATATGTCGACCCCCTCCCCCCCCCCCCAGCATTCGCATCCATCTCGGTATATATAATTATATGTTTTAATTTTATGAGATCAAGGGAGCTAACTCCTTCTGGAGCTAACACTTGATTTCATTAAGATTGGGATTTATATCCAATGCCTCTTTTTAGAATAGATGTTGTTTCCTTTATGGCTGCAATCTGTATTTTATTACAGCTTGGTCTTCCAGAGATTGTTTCCAGGTACTTAAGATTCTTTTTCACCCAGGCCAGTTGCTCCTATCACAACCGGTATAATGTCTATCTCTTTCAGAGACCATGTCATTTTAAAATCATTCTTGAGGTCCTGACACTTTGTTATCTTTTCCCATTCTGCTGCAATCTGTATTTCATTACAGCTTGGTCTTCGAGAAATTGTTTCTTCAGGTGTGTAAGTTGCCGTGTTTAGTTAAGAAAAAGAAAGGTTAACTCCATACTTTTGAGGTTATGTATTTTATATGTATTGTTTGAAATCATCACTAAAATTCTTATCTTGAGTGTTATTTGCACAACGTTTGGTCGATGTAACCTCCGACTTTCTTCTCATTTTTTTTATTTATTTTACTTGAGTAATTTTTTAAGCGACCAAGGGAGTTAACTCTTCATTTTATTACAATTTGGATTTATATCCGAGGGCTCTTTCTAGAATAGACACTGTTCCCTTTATGGCTGCAATCTATTTCATTACAGCTTGGTTTTCCAGGGATTGTTTCCAGTTACTTCTTAAGATTCTTTTTCACTAGGCCAGTTGCTCCTATCACAACCGATATAATGTCTATCTCTCTCAGAGACCATGTCATCTTTAAGTTATTCTTGAGTTCCTGATACTTGGTTATTTTTCCCATTCAACTCTATTAAGGCCATAGTCATTTGGGACAGTGACATCAATAATGAGTGCAGTTTTTTTTCAGGCTTGTTCCATATTACAGTGTCTGGCTTGATGGCCTTGTCTTTTATATATCTGCCCGCCTGTAAATCTTTGTCATAGAACACAGTCACCTTTCCATTTGATGTTATCAGTAGTGGTTCATGTTCTCGTGTGTGTGTGTGTGTGCGTGCGTGTGTGTGTGTGTATATAAATAATAAATTTGTTGTAAATTCAATTTCTCATATCTTGAATATTGAACTTTTTCATCTGTTTAGAATTATCAAATAAATATTAATATTTATACTTGCTTTAAGTTTACAGAATTATTCACTTTGTAAACTTGAAACAAATTTTATAATTTCTTTTCTCATTGTCCAACTTCCTATAATAATTTTATTTTTATTTTTTTGTAAATAAAACTCTTTCAAAGCAATTGTGTTGTGATAGCCTTCTAACATTTCCCTATATATATGTGTGTGTGTGTGTGTGTGTGTGTGTGAAATTGAATTTAAACTCTGTAAATTAGAATTTACAACAAATTTGTAAGTGGCGACTATAAAAAGTTGAAATTGGGGATTGGTCATAAGGAGTTAGGATCCAATCAGTTGGTGATGGTCATCAAAACTGGAAGTTGGACCCATTCAAAACGGTCGCAAAAAAGTTAACATCGGACCTCTATCAGAGACGTCCAGATCGTGCCAGCTCAATGTTTCACGTTTTTAAAGTGCTCCTTCAATGTCTCAATAAATTTCTATTTTTTATGAAAATATGTGTTTGTTTATTTTATGCAACGTACAATTCCAGCACCAAAGCTTCCAGTCGTGATAATTCATTCTCAGGAGAGAATTAATGACAATGGAGAAAATCCTGCCAGTAATGGCACAAAGAACTCTGTTTGCTTCCATCGGCCGACAAAATAAAATATTAATACTTGCTTTAAGTTTACAGAATTATTCAATTTGTAAACTTGGAAAAATTTTTATAATTTCTTTCCTCATTGTTTAACTTCCCACGATAATTAAAAATAATTTTTTTTTCAAGTAAAATCTTTTCAGAACAAATTGAAGATCATCTATTTAAAACCAAGCCACAGAGTAAATGTGGTAGTTCAGTGGGTGTGTCTAGCATAGGATAGCCCAACAGTTTTTTAACAAAATTGGATGACCATCAACTCTTTTCAACACCCCCCCACACGCACACCCCTAAAAAAAATAAAAAGATTCAGACATTGTTCCTAAGACAAAGCATAAACTTAATGATTATTGTTTATGTTTAAAAGAAAAAAAATTGCTTGCCTTTGGAATTTCTTCTGTGTTCTTTGTTGCCTGGACATACCAACATGAAGAAATTCAAATTTAAAAGTAATAGAAATATTTTTTTTTTTTTTAAACAGTAATGAATTTTACGAACTCAATATTTCTCAATTTTTAAACTTTAAAATTCTATAAAAATTTTTCTATTGATTCTATTTTTACGATATTTTCAGGGTCAATGTGAAATTTTATGCTCTTTCCAATAAACCGAATATAATATTTTGAACAAACGTTTTTTTTTTTTAATTCACGCCCCCCCCCATTTTGAAATGTCTATTAAAAAGTAAATAATTAATTTACTCACCAAAGTATTATATATCACAAATTGAAGAGAAAAGGTCAATAAATAATATATTCAAATTTAAAACAAAAAAAAAAGTAGTGTTTTTTAGAAATTTACCTGTAAAATCCGAAGTTTAAAACCTTTTTTAAAAAAAAAAACACGTTTGCTTTTATGTTTTTTTTTTTTTTTAATGAAACCTTGGTCCTTGCTCCTTTAATTGAAAAATAAATTAGGGCTTGAATTACATTTTTCGAGGAGTTATAAGCTTGGAAAGACGGGGTGAAATTATTCACTATTTTTCACGAAATTTCTGACACACCTAGTTGAGTATCATCAGCTAAAATCAAAACCAAAAACTTTTAGTGCTCCAGCCGCGTTCCCTCATTTAGCACTCCAGCTGTGTTCGCTACCATTTGAGCTAACCTAGCAGACAGATGAGAAGTTATAAAATGAAATCACTTTTAGCTATGATTAGTTTTTGCATACGCAAACTAAAGAAATGTCGGCAAGTTGACATGAACATTTCGCATTTCACATTTTAACTTGTCAACTTCTATACGAGTTATTCATCCATCCAAACAAATATTTTAATCGTTATAAACCATCTTTGGTGTATGATTATTATTTCTTGTTAATTTCAGTGTTATGTGAGAAGTAGTTTAAGAGTTTAGCGGTTAAATATTTACACACAGACAGACACACATACATACATCAACTGTTTTATTTATATAGAATATAAATTACGAAATTAAAGATAAGATAACTCCTCTTGCAGATTGGTAAGTTATTTCCCTTACCACATTCAGCACTATTTTTTTGTTAAAAAAAATCTAGAAAAACTATCCAATATTTTGATCAGAAAATCGATCACGTGATTATTATTATTATTTTATTTATTTTTTTTTTAAGGTGGAATCTTAAAAATAAATATTTTATAAGATTGTTTTGTGTTGGGATTATTTTGATTGGGTGTTCACATCTTGGGTATTTTTTTCACACTTTAACCAGTATAATCTCCGACTTTATTTAGGTGCATCTTTTTTGAATTCAGAAACCTTTTCAGCAAGAACCAATTGATAGAAATTCGTAGGTTTTACAACATAAATCTCACAAGTTTTAATTATTGTTGAGTTATCTCCACCCTCTCTTTTTTTATATATTGTTTTCAAAATGGCAAACAAGACATCATTAATTATACACCATTTGCAATTTATTCTTTTAGGTCACATTCATCTCTTACTAAGTTTCTGGCTATTACTCTCATCCTCTCTCACTGTATGTTGTTTGAGCTCCATCATCCCACTTATACCTATTTTAGAGATTTTCTATCAATCTCGCTTCCATCTCTCTTTGTTTATTGATAGTTAAAAATAATAAAACTAACTAAAAAAGAAAAGAATGAAATCGTCCAAAACAAAAGTAAATATCACCACAGGTATTAATACTATTTGAGCCAGAGACGGAAATAATGAAAGAAAGGTGGTGGGAGATATAACAAATGGAAAGACTAATTTTTGGATTTTATTTTTAATTGAAAAACTTGAACTGGCTTTGAAAACTCTTAGTTTGTTTAATACAATGCTGGCAAATAAGAATGTTTGTATTTAATAAGGTGTTTGCAATGCAGGAAAAAAAAACAGAATAGTGAAAAACGAAATGAAAGAAATTATTTTAAAAAAACATAAATTTTTGGAAGAAATTATTTTTCTTCAAAAAATTTATCTGTTTTCTTTTTTTAAGTAAATTTTTCACGTATACTGTTTCAATTGTTATTAATAGAATCTGAGATGGTGAAAAATATATTTGATATTTCAAGAGAAACTATCTCTTTCTCAAAAAAACTAAAAACAAACTTTCTTTCAGCTATCAAAAAAAAAAGATGTCCAAAAGTCATGTTTCTGAATTATTTTAGATGAGAATTGATAATCAATTTGTGTTATATTGTGTTTATTATAGAGCTGTGATTTCAAAAGTAAAAAAAAAAAAATGTATTTGGGCGCCATGAATTTTGACAGCATTGTGTCAAATTTAACTCTGGGAATTGTTACTTGAAAGTAAAACATAACAATCCATCATGGCAACTAACGAACTGTTAACAATTTATTGTTTTAACCATGCAGACATAGCACAAAAGTATTGATTTGACTACATCCCAGTTCCACTCAATACAAAAGAAAGAAATGTAAAAAAACAAAACAAAAACTAAGATAAATAAACGTTTATTTGTGTCGCATCTGTACTCCTCTCCTCACACTGCTACATATTATTTTAATTGAGCGTAATATCAACCACTAGCGGGGGAGGGGAACCTAGACTTTGCCCCGTCGTAAAATACGCTTAAATATGATATTTTAATTTGTCCAGATTTCATATATATTATAGTCATGATTTCAAAAGTAAAAACGAAAAAGTATTTGGGTGCCATCAGCTAGAATCGAAACTGAAAGCAAAACTGTAGCATTCAAAGCTGGTGACGTTACCACTATATTAATGTGACACACATTTGAACTGATTAAAAATAAACTACGATGTATGCACAAAATGTATAACGATTTGTTCAATTTTGAACCCTTAAAAACTATTTTAACTGGCTAAAGACTGATAAAAGAACGGTCTATAAAAAATCCAATCATTTGAGGCCCCTAGTGCCGCTCTGCGACTGTTAGTTTCAGTAGAGATAAAGTTTGAAAATATGAAGACAGACAGACATAGTGAGTTTTATAAATTAGATTTTGATTATTTGAGTGTTATCACCATGTTTTAATTGGTGCAACCTCCAACCATTTCAGGTGCATCTTGTCGAACTGAGGAATCTGTACAGAATTTCAAATGGAACCCTTTCTATGGGGTAGCTTGCTCTTGTTCTGTCAGCCATGGCATCTTAAGCTATTCGCAATTGTATTTTTTGTTTTGTTTGCACTGATTTCCATGCTGTAAGCTGTGAACGATCTGTCTAGTTGTCTGATCAGGTTCTCCAGTTCTTGTTCTGAGTCTGCAGAAAGTCAAGAATCAGCTAAGCAGGACCTTCGATGCAAGGCTAGCAAGCATACGAAGGCCAAGTAGCTGGGTTTAGAAAAGTAGCCAATGAAGCAATAAACTCCAACGCAGACACGCGTAGGGAGGCCTCCATGCTTGGCTTGGATAAGTACATCGCAGTCTTCTGTAGCATCTTATTTCTGAGACCTGAATCCTCTTCTCTAATTCTGCTGTAAGGGTCCATGTTTCATAAGCCCACAGAAAAATAGTTTAAAATCACTTTTATTTACAAAATTTTTTTTTTTTTTTTTTTTTTTTACAAATTCATTAGGAAAAGATTTATTCATTTGTCTGTGCAAAAATTTTTTTCCCCTCCAATCATTTGTCTCTGTTTAATTGGCTCCCCACGAGGGCAGAGTTAAATACAATGTCGGTTTTTATTGTGTGTGTGGGGGGGGGGAGACCCAGCTGCCCCAAAAAGGAGCACTCTAGATTGTTACAAAAAAATGTTTACATAGCCTCAATCTAGAAGGATTTCTCATTCACTGACGAGAAAAGGGGACAGAGCAGACGAAGTGTAATATCAAAATGGATACTCCACTTTGCTTATTTGTTCATCATTTCACACCAACAACTCGTCTGACTACAACCACAGCAAAAAATCATTAGATCCTCTCTCTCACTATTTCTCTCTCTTTCATTATCTCTCTCGCCCTCGCCCACTCTTTCTCGCTATCTCTTTTTAGCTTTCTCTTTCTCTCGTGCTCTTTCTAGCTTTCTCTCTCTGTCGCGCTATCTCTTGTTTCTGTCTCTCACTCTCTCTCTCTCGCGTGCTATCTCTTGTTTCTGTCTCTCTCTCTCTCGCACGCGCGCTATCTCTTGTTTCTGTCTCTCTCTCGCGCGCGCTATCTCTTGTTTCTGTTTCTCTCTCTCGCGTGCTATCTCTTGTTTCTGTCTGTCTCTCTCTCTCTCGCACGCGCGCTATCTCTTGTTTCTGTCTCTCTCTCTCTCTCTCTCGCACGCGCGCTATCTCTTGTTTCTGTCTCTCTCTCTCTCTCTCTCGCACGCGCGCTATCTCTTGTTTCTCTCTCTCTCTCTCTCTCTCTCGCACGCGCGCTATCTCTTGTTTCTGTCTCTCTCTCTCTCGCACGCACGCTATCTCTTGTCTCTGTCTCTCTCTCGCGCGCGCTATCTCTTGTTTATGTTTCTTTCTCTCTCGCGTGCTATCTCTTGTTTCTGTCTCTCTCTCTCTCACTCTCTCTCTCGCGTGCTATCTCTTGTTTCTGTCTCTCTCTCTCGCTCTCTCGCACGCGCGCTATCTCTTGTTTCTGTCTCTCTCTCTCTCTCGCGCTATTTCTCTCTCTCTCTATACCAATTGGAATGTTCATGAACACAGTTTCTTTCTCCTGTTTCTGAATTTTTTAGATGAGGATTGATATTTGGAT
The DNA here is from genome assembly GCF_053919585.1 of Euprymna scolopes. Classification (NCBI taxonomy): domain Eukaryota; kingdom Metazoa; phylum Mollusca; class Cephalopoda; order Sepiida; family Sepiolidae; genus Euprymna; species Euprymna scolopes. Next base: position 45,145,510 of record NC_136523.1, on the reverse strand, counting down.
TATTCAGAGATAAGCACAGTAGTTTGAATAATCCAATGTTTCTTTCCTAAAACATCTCCTCTGTGAAACAAGAAACCGTGAGTACTTCCCAAATGCCTACACTATGGTCATCTTCAAGTCTAATGCTGACTCGTCCTCTTGGATAATCAATTCTTCTTAAGCAACTGCCCATTTCACTTAATGATTCCAATCCTCATTGTCTAACTGATAGTCTCTTTAAACCTTATCCTCGAATGGTCCCTGGGCCTCGATAAGTGGTGATCTACCAGTAAAATTAAAAATACAAAAAAATAACTTTCACTCCAGCAATCGCCACAATACCACATTTACTCTATGAACGATCTTACTCAAAATATCGTTTATTTACAAAAAAAAATATTTACAATTTCATTGGAAAAAAAACGATAGAAAGCAAGACAACAGCAACACAAAAAAAAATATATATATATATATACACCTTATCAATATTTTTTAAACAAAAATTTAAATATATTAATATATATATATATATATATATATATATATAAAAATTCAGTAATGTTCATATACCAATAAAAATCAAGGCAAAATAAAAAGACTCAATTCTTAAGCTTCATGTTTTTTTAATCGCGCATTCATATATTTTCACAAAATCAAGACAAGATCATCAAGTTACGTATTTTCATATTCATTACAATTGTTTCATGACTAAAATGAATAAATAAATAAAATCGAGAACTGTTTCCTTGTTTAGAACCACAAAACAACCAGGTCAATCTCTAATTGGGAATGGACTATAAGTGGGAGCAAAAAGAAATAAGGATTGCATTTGAATGGAGATTATCCCTTCAAAACAAATAGAATTGGGGTGGGAGTGGACTGTAAAATAAAAATGGGTAGTGGATATCTTGGGTGACCGAAAAAATAAAAAATGGGTTAGTACTCAGCCACTCAACTAGCCTGAAGGCCAGACATGATATTGTCTCGTAAGTGTGGCAGTATCGGGATAATAATGTATTGAGAGTGATAAGAATTATAAGTAAAGACGGTTGCTCTTTATATATATTTGATGTTTGTAAGATTAACACGTTAATCCATAATTACGGCTTTCTTCCCTTTTCTCTGATCCCTTAAAAGAGGGGTCAATTAGGATCAACTAATTGAGTTGAAAAGAAAGTTTTGAGTCTGTGGGAGATTGTGATTATTGTCTGATAATCTGATTATCTGGCATGTGTGGCATCGCTTTGTTTGTCTATTGCCAGCTGTTTGAGTGTTATGTATGTATAATTTTCAGGTTTCGTTTTTTTTTCCATTTTTCGTGTGTGTGTGTATATATATATATATAACCACTGTGCAACGGGTCTGCAAGGACCCATGGCGCAGTGGTTAGAGTACTGGGAAAAATCAATTGTAAAAGTGATATTCTCCTGAAGGTTGAAGGTTCAATCCTCAGTGTGGGCGACCCAAATATACATTTGCGAATTACTTAGGACCTCTATCCAGTCATGGCTGACGGAACAAGAGCACGCTACCTCCGTGAAGTAAATAAAGGGTTCCGCTCAAAATTCTGTTCAAATTCCCGAGATCGACAGAAACATTCCCCGAGTTCAACAAGATACACCTGGAGAAGGTTGGAGGTTATATTGACCGAAACGTTGTGAAAATCACACTCAGGATGAGAACTGTAGTCCGATGAATACATAAACACATATATTTTTAAGTTAAGAATTTATTGTTTGATTTTCATTTACAGAATTTAACTTTAACCATTAAACTTATATATTCCTCTATTTTTTAAATATTGAGCTTTACCTTGTTGGCTAGCATCATCCTGAAAGTATTACCTCAATGTAATATCTGAGAGGATAATTCACTTGATCTTTAATCTGTGACTTATCTCACTTATATATATATATATATATATATATATATATATATATAATTAGGGATGGGATGATTTCAGTATCTTTACCGATTCAGTATTAAATTCCTGATTCCGATTCTTTCTAAATCTCTACATATTTAACTATAAAGTTATTTTTTATGATTACCATAAAAGACACGTTAAACGTGCAGATCTTTTCTAATACGCAAATATACATTTGTGGGGGATGATCTATTGATATTAGTTTTACTAATAGTTTAAAATCAATAAATATTCATTATTTTAGTATTACTATCAACGATAAAATATTTTTCTTTAAAGAAAATCAAATAAAAAAAAGCCAATTAAAAGAATCGCTGTTGGCATCAGAAAATACACAAATTTTTCTGATACTGATAATCCAAAAATTTCCGAATTTTTCGATTCCCAATTCTGATTCCGATTAATTGACCCAACACTAATATATAAGTGAAATTGTCTCTGTGTGTCTGTCTGTATGTGTACATTTCCCTACCAAATTACTCTGTCAATTTTCAGTCTACAGGCTCGAGATTTGACATTGGGGGATTGAGATTTGGAAAAATCTTTTTAATCAGTTTTCGGACAGAAATTTGTCTGTCAAAGGGTCAAAGTTCACTGATTTGATCTTTGAAAATTCTATCAAACTCCTCGGCCAATTTTGAGTCTAAACACTTGAAATTTTAGATGTAGGCTCCTTGGATATGGATCAAACTTTTTAACTTGATTTGAGCCCAAAACAATAAATGTTAAGGGGTCAAAGTTAAACAAAAAACTGACTTCTTAGCCAACTGGGCACTTTTCTACAGGGAGGGGTTGCTTTTTTCACTGATGTTTTCAAAAGTCATTCCCTTATTTTCAATTGACTAGCCTTAATTTAAACCTTCGCCACTTCCAGTTGGCGATAGACGCAATGGCAAAGACGTCACATTTTTTTTTTCACGTTCTTTTCCTCCTTCGTGGTGTGGGTTCAAGCCTGCCTTCCTGCCTATTACCACTTTTTTTTTTTTCTCAACACACACCTCCAAACACTCAGGCAACGCCGGACACCCAGGCTAGTAATATTATATGAGTCAAAATATATTTATTTGAATATGATTGTAGTTTTGATTTAAGTATTTATATCCGGTAATTATAAGGTTTAAACTAATATATATATATATATATATATATATATATATATATATATATATATATATATATATGAACAAATGATTAATAAAACATGTTAAAAGACATCTTGAAAAAGACTTAAAGACATATTTAATTTTAAAAAAGGAAACACAAGATAAGTGGATAGTCCTTAATCCACGGAGTTTCGAAGAAATACTCTCCTTCTCATCAGAGGGCAGGAATTAGCAAAATGCAGGATCGGATTTTGCATATAAAAGTATTTAATGAAACTATAACTATATATATATATATATTTAATGAAACTACAACTATATATATATATATATATATTTAATGAAACTACAACTATATATATATATATATATTTAATGAAACTACAACTATATATATATATATATATTTAATGAAACTACAACTATATATATATATATATATATATATATATATATATATATATATATATATATATAATTATTACTATAATAATTTTTTAAATACCTACAGTCACTAGTGTTTCATCTTTTTGGGAGTCACAATTACAGCCGGTTGGGAGATTCGAACCTGGCCACGAAGCCATCTCTAACTTCATTAGCAATGGACATTTCATTTCAACTTTACAGTGCTCAACAATAAGAACTGAGTTCTTAAAGGGGCTGACATAATTATTACTATAATAATTATTAAATATCTACAGACACTAGTGTTTCAACCTTTTGGGAATCATCAGTGCAGGGAGTCACAATTACAGCTGGTGCAAATGTGTCTTTGGGAAGCTGAAGACCTGGACAGCAATAATTAAAAATACTTGAAGTTACACATTTCTTGAATGACCTCCAACTTTTCTTGCCCATCATCAACTCATCCCCTCCATCTTGTAAACAGCTAACACATGGATACAAGTATTCATCTTCTTATATTTGTGTTAGTTTGCCCACTCAAATCAATTGAGTTACCTAAATAGATTATTTATTCTTTCTTTTATATGTAATACAGGTTTTATATAGACTTGAAAAGTCCTGGAATTTTGAATTTTGCCTTGAAAAAGGCCTTATTTCGATTATTTTCTTGAAAAATTCTTGAAAATATGGGAAATGTCTTGAAAATGTCTTGAAAAATGTCCTTGAAAATCGTATTCTTTATGTCCAGTAAAAATTTGTGTGAACATATTAAAAATAAAATCGCAATAAATACTATTAAATTATTTTTGAAATATTAATAAAAAATACCATTAAAATATTAATAAAAAATACCATTAAAATATTTTTTCTTGACCTTTACTCCCAATCTGAAATGGAACACATACATCAAATCCATTGCTAAGGTTGCTGGAAAAATGTTATGATCCTTCTACAGCTCCAGTAGATATCTCACTCCTGATGCAATTCTCTACCTATATAAAAGCCAGGTACGGCCATTGATAGAGTACTATTGCTACATCTGGGCTGGAGTTGCTAGAAGCAGCTTATCCTGCCTTGATAGAATTCAAAATAGACTTCGTAGTTTAGTGGGGGATGCCCTTTTCTCTTCCCTGCAACCTCTTTCCCACAGAAGAGACGTTGCGAGCCTATTTCTGCTTTATCATTATTTCCATGGCCGGTGCTCATCTGAGCTTCACTCTATGCCCCCCCCCCCGCTAAACTTTCAGGAAAAACACTCGTCTAGCGAAAACCACTATCATTAGTTTCCCACACTCTTTATATGTGACTAAACCTAAATGTAAATTCCATGAACAAAGCTTCTTTCTTAGAACTGCACGCCTGTGGAACTCTCTTCTGTTGGCCTGCTTTCCAGCTGACTACAATCTGATTGACTTCAAGTCCAACGTAAACAAATTCTTGATGAACTGTCCCCCTAAGTAATCCAATTTACAAAATTCCACTACTTATGTTTACTATGCTATAATCACATAGACTAATGTATACCCATTAACTTTTACCCTCAAGTGGCCTCCAGGCCTTGATAAGTGGTGACTCCAGTGTAAAAAAAAAAAAAAAATAAAATCGAAATACATTGTTCTGAAATTGCATACTATTACGTCCTTTTATCACGAAACTACCTCAGGTAGTTTTATGGTAAAGATTGAAATCTATTTTTGTTCTCATTTATAATTTAATTTTATAATTTTTTTTAAGAGGGGAGGAGTAGTGGCGACTGTCATAAATAAAATTAATCCCATCTCTAAAAAAAATACTTTCCTTGTGTAGACAGAACTCTTCAATGGCGAATCCTCTTCCCCCCCCCCCCCAAAAAAAAAAGAAATTGTGATGATTTAAAATTAGGCCGGCCAGGCCAAAAACAAATATGGACAAGAAGACGGCGGCCATCTTGGTTGAAATTAAAAGCCGTAAAGAGAGTTAATATTTGAGATGAAATAAAAAGCATTTAAAACTACTTAAAAACACGACTTAAACAAAAAAAAAATGGTGCAGGTAGATTGCAAAGTAACTGTTATTAGCTATGATAATATTTATTTGTTGCATATTTGATTTTTTTTTTTACCACTTTTTCGAATCACTTAAAACAAATCTCAAATTTTGTTTGGAAAACTGAATTTTGTTTGGAGAAGGCATTGAAAAGGCATTGAAAACTGAAAAACCTTGAAAAGTCCTTGAAAATGGACATTGAACATCTGTACAAACCCTGTAATAAGTTTATTCTTTTTTGTTTTTAGATGTTGAAAATTGCTGAAGATGCCGAAGTCATTCTTCGCACGAGAGTTATACAGGCAGAAGAAACGGAACCAGGCACATTTAGTAAGTTTATTTTATTTTTTTTCTGTAAACAATTTTTTTTTCTGGCCGGAACTTTGTTGTTAGAAATTAAGGATCTAAAGTGTTATGGAGCTTGTATGAACACGTGTGAAAATAGCAACAGCAGCAGCAGCCAAAGGCTAGCGAAGGTATCAGCATCAGTGTTTGAGCACATATGCGAATTAGAAAGTGCGCGCTGGCTTGAATCACAAAAAAAAAAAAAAAAAAGAAAAAAGACAGTACATGTAAAGTCAAAGACAAGAAATGACTTGTTATGGCTGGCGTGTGGTCAAGAGAGAAAGAAAAATCCTTGCCGAGTGAGATGGGCGTGTGGCTCCATGTTGGTGGCGAGAGACTTTTAAGCTGGTGTTGAGACGTCAGGGTTTTGTTAATCTCATGGCAGACAAACTGAACAATTACAAAAAACAAGAAGCAGGCATTGTTAGAAAGTAATGATAGTAAATATCTATACTTTATTTAAATTTTCTTCTTAGAAAATCTTTAATAATTTAATTTATTTGAATAAATTCTGGTGTTTTTGTCTCATTTTGTTACTGTACTTTGTTTACTAATGCTTCTGGAACTCATAAACTTAAGCTTCTTGTCATCGGCAAATCAAAGTGTCCCCAAGCATTGAAAGGAGTTTCGCCTTTGCCAGTATCCTATTATTCTTCACAAAATGGATGGATGAATCAACAGTTGTTTAAAAAATGGTTTTTGCAAGAATTTGTGCCAGTTGTCCAGAGGCGTTTTCTTGAATTAGGTAAACCTGATTCAAAGTGCTTGCTTCTGTTGGATAATTGTAAAGCACATCCTCCTGAGTCAGAACTAGTGTCATCTTGCAGGAATATTTTTGTGTGCTACTTACCACCTAATGTGGATCAAGAGATTATTTGGAACTTAAAATGTTTCTACAGAAATGATTTCATGATGAATATGATAAATAGTACTGTGAGTATAAGTGATTTTCAACACCGTTTTACTATCAAAGATGTCATATTTTCTCTCGCAAGTGCATAGAATCAAGTTCGAGCAAGCACATTAACAAAAGCGTGGGGTAAATTATGCCCAGTGCCAAAGGCTTCTGAACTGAACGAATCAGAGAATACATCTGGTCTAGAAAAAATTCTTTAAACCAAACGGTTACCGACTAACCACGCTGTTCTTAAACCACTTAATGCAAATGGTGTTGAAATGTGGGTGCAACAAGATGAGGAAACTACTGATCAATATTCTGAAGGCAGTAATGGTGATGGAAATAGCGACAGCTCCCATTTTCTTGACCTTAATGTAAATAACCAAGAACACTGAAGCAATATCATGGGATGATGCAGAAAAGTCTATGGAGACGGTCATAAAATTTCTAGAAAAAGTCCTTACTTAGTGACAACTATGTTTTGCAAGCAATGTCACTCCAAAGAGATAGAATCATAAAGAAGCTACAGAACCAAGAAATTGTAGATTTTCGTGATCACTTACGGAATACAATGGCAGCGCCCGAGAGCTCAATCGATGAAAATAGAAACTGCAATGAGACTCATCCAATGAATAACTAAAAAAACTGTATTTTACATAAATGTATGATTTCTGTAGATGATAACTTAGGTAATAAATACCTAACAAGTAAGAGTAGATTTAATTTACTTTCAATATTTTTGTTCCTGGTAATAATATTTAACAATTCTTACTCGCAATATATCGTAAACTCAACTTAATATATACTTGAAGTATCATATAGCAATGAATTTCATTTACTATTTCTTAATTCTTAGAAAATTAAAGTTAACTGCAGCACATTTTTTTATCACGAAACTTGAACAGCATCCTCTAATTCGAACAAAGCGGATGTTCAAATTATAGGAGTTATACTGTATATTGTTATTCACTCCCAAGCGTTTTCATCACAGCAGACTGGAGTGAATGGCGATGTTGTCTCTGGATGTGGGTGTGTGCCAGAACATATAATACGAATATACATGACGTAATGACATACCTGTCTTCTGCATCAACAGTAAATAACTAAGCATTTTGCAAAGAAGCAAAAATTATAGCCCGTTGACTTAGAATGAGTGCTTTATGTCAAATCAATGGTTGAATATGGTTAAATTTGTGCTCATTTTTGCATTAAATACTAATCTATTTTAATCCCTAACTATGCATTGTCAGAAATAACATGATGATACAGGACCACTGATTGGTCTTGACCATAATGAGACAAGGTCGATGATTGGCTACTAAGGGCCTTCCCGCCTGACCCCCTTTTTCTTCAGTGGGAAAATTAAAAAAAAAAACAGGATAACGATTTTCCCGGGTGGGAACTGTCGAGCAGAAAAAAAGGAAGACACCGGACTAATGGCTCTGGTAGTCGTAATTCACGACAGGATTGACAGAAACGTCTAAGTCTCCCAGGGTCTAAATATGAACTATACCAAATTAATCTCAGCAAGAGATTAAGGACTACTCGGCCCGTGCCAGCAAAATAAAACGACCTGACTAATTTTGCAACAGATCTACTAAAGTCAACAACGGCCATCGGTAAGTTTCTGTTCATTGCCTTATTTCTGACATCAGGCCCCCTTCAGGCTATGAGAGATATTTCTCACAGCATCAAACAGATACCATAATTCTTAGTTCGCTGTACCTTATGATAATTGTTATATTATGAATTTTTGGTCTACTTAAGTGTGTGCTTGTTCTCTAGCTGTGCCTTTAACTTCTTTATTTAACGGTCTTATGTATCAGGCCATGACCATCTAGTCTCTAAATGTCTGTCTTAACAGCTGTGCTCGTCTAGTGGTCATGAATGTCTAGCCTCTGGATGTGGGTGTGTGTGTATGTGTGTGTGTCAGAACATATAATTCGAATATACATGACGGTATATACATGTCTTCTGCTGGTGCCTTTGAGAGATTCATCGATCATCTTGAGGGAGCTTTTCTTTTTTTTTTTTTTTTTTTACACAGAGATCACCACTTATCAAGGCCCGGAAGCCACTCAGGGATAAGGGTTATTGCAAGTACATTACGTTAGTGAGGAGATTTGATGAAGTGTTTACTTAAGGGGGCGGTTCATTAGGAATTTGTTAACATTAGACTTGAAGACATCCAAGTTGTAGTCCGGAGGGAAGCAGGCAGACGGAACAGAGTTCCACAGGCGTGCAGTTCTAAGAAAGAAGCTTTGTTCATGAAATCCGCGTTTTGATTTAGGCACAGATATAGAGTGGGGGAAATTTTTCACAGTGGATTCAGCTAGACGGGTGTTTTTCGTGAAAGATTGGCGAGGGGGGACCAGGGATTGGAGTTCAGACGAGCACCTGCCATGAAAATAACAATAAAACAAGGATAGGCTCGCAACGTCTCTTCTGTGGGAGAGGGGATTCTGTCACAACAAAGACGCATGCAGGACATGGACTCAAGACGAATGGTTGTTTTTTTATACTCCCCAGGCATTTCGTCACAACAGACTGGAGTGAATGGAGATATTTGGCTTGTGGTTCCATTTGGAAACCGTCGCTCCCGTATGGGGAGCCTGTTCAACACATTTTGTGTCTGACGTCTTAGAATGAACTCGCTCCAATTAATGTTGTTTATTCAAACCCCTGACATGTCAGATCTGGTCCCTATTTGCATACTTTCCGGTGCAACTTGATCAGTCACACAGTTTGATTCATGTCACAGTATAACCCTTTGATCCTTTCTGCACCTGTATCTCACTCAACCCATCATTTCCCACGATTCAAACTATTGCTTACTTCGCTAGACAGATGAACAATTAGATAGATAGAAGGACAGATAGATAGATAACTGAATAAATGCTTTCAACCCGGTGTTGCTCGGCGATAACAACACTTGTTTACATTGTAATCCTTTAAACCAATGCATTTCAGGTGAAAACATTATTACGTACTTATGTGTTGTGTCAACATTAGTATAAATTCCAAAAATTACGAAAACTGATCTGGTAAAAAAGTAATTACAAATAAAAATAGGATTTTATTAAATTATCGCGTTTTATTATACGTTTTTAATGAGAAAGAGTTATGTGATCAATTCAGTATGACAAACTGACTTATCTCCCTTGATTTAAATTGACGGTCCACCATTTTTAAACATAAAATCTCAAAACATGATTATTTTTTTGTTAGAAATATATCTAGCACCTTAACTACTGGATCATTTTTCGTAATTTTTGGAATTTATACTAATTTTAACATGGCACGTAAATACATAATGTTTTCACCTGAAATGTGTTGATTTAAGAGATGATCAATGTAAATAAGCTCCTTTTTATTTTTAATGGTCATATTTCATATGTGTGTAGTCGTGGAGAACGACCATATATAAATAGAATTTTAGGGAGTCGTAAGTTCGGCTTATTAAATTCTGAAGAATTAAAGAATCCGGACAGAACTAATCGAATAACCTCATCCATCGTTTTTTTTCTTTTTTATTTCAGAAGTGAACATCAAGACAGACACATTCAAGGATACAAATTATCCCTACAACCCAGATGCAGAATTTCCTATTTTTAAACAAAACAGGAAGTGTAAAGATCGGTAATGCTGAGAAAAATATGTGTAAAAAGAAAAAAAAATGCCCGTACACACACACACACACAAGTTATAGGAAATAAAAGTAATTTTGGTGGTAATCTAACCAAAAAGGGTAAAACTGCAGTTTAGCATACTGAAAAGAATGCATAAAATGTTGTTTTTGTTTTCTTTGTTTTTTTTTTAAGATTTTGGAGTTAAACTGAAATCTGAAAAAAAGAAAGACACTTTTTAAATGAGTAAATATGATAGTATTATCAATTATTATTATTTGTTATCAATGTATTTCCAAGATGAAGGTTTGATATGCCACCATTTTGAAAATGCTAGCATACTATTTTTATTACCAGTACATAATTTTTTTAATTGCATTCTATTCAGGCCACTAACAACTGTGGTTTTACCTCAAACAGTCACACCAGCAAAAGAAACGCACAACAAACAAACAAAAAAAAAAAAAATTCAAACCAATCGGATTCGTTTGTGTTTATTCAAACATAAAAAAACAAAACACTTTCTTCTTTCAAAAAATGTCAATGACAAATGTTTATTTTATTTTATTTTTTATTTTTTGGATTTATTAAAGTTTTCTACTTTGATTAAACTGGCTATATGAGATCGTTTAGCTCTCAAAATGGCTGCCAAATTTTATCAACTAGTTTTGTTTTTTCTTCACAATTGTGATGGGACAAATTAATATACCTTGCAAATTTGTACAAATTTTTTCCCCCCGATTATTGGAGTCCTGAGTAATTTATATATTTATTCATTTATTTGTGAACTGTTATTCTCATCTTTATAGTTGTTTCACAATGTTTCAGCCAATTATCCCTCTGGACTGTGGCATAGTGTATAGTGGCGTTGAATCTCTGTGGTTTCAGGTGAGCATTGTCTAAAGATAGCGGTTTCAATCCTACCCAAAGCAGGATTAGTTGGCCAAAACCTGGTAAAACGACAACTATGGAAAGCAGTAATTACTGAGGATACAGTTAAGAGACTCGGCATTCCTATCCAGTTGCAGTTAACCACCTAATGAAAGCCAGAAGAATAATTGGTCGAAACATTGTGAAACAACAACTAGGAAGATGAGGATAACAGTCCGCAAATAAATAAATAAAAATCTTTTCTTTTTTTTTTTGTTCTAATTTATTAAATTTTTTTTATTTTTATTAAATTGGGTGCATTAGATCGGTTAGCTCCCAAAATGGCTGCCAAATTTTATCGACTAGTTTTGTCTTTTATTCACATTTGCGATGGGACAAATTGATATATCATGCACATTTGTACAAATATTTTTTTTTCTAAGTTTTGTAGATTATTTTTCAAATATTAATTTGTTTTCTGAATTTTTGCAGAGTATTTTTGAAATAAATATCATTTTGCTTTCTAATAACTACTCTCTTTCTTTCTTGGTTTGCGGAGGGGAGATGTTGCCACCTGGACTAAGAGTTAAGGCTAGAGTTATGGGAAGGTATGTTTTGTTTTGTAAGAATCCACACTTGAACTTGTATCTACCCTCATAGACAGGAAGTAAATAAAATAAAATCAAACAGTTTTTTATTTAAAATTAATGGGGGTACCCGGTGTTGCCCTGGAGGAGAGAGGTGTTATACTATGGCTATTGAGCAACCAACCCCCAGCCCTAAAAAAAAAAAACTTCAATCAAAATAGCAACGAGTGCCTGTGTGAAGAAAAAAAAAAAATAATAATTAGCCACAGTAGACAGGCAGGCTCGAACCTGTAACGCGAAAGAGGAAAAGGAGGTAAAAAAAAAGTGAACGCATTAGCTGTCCCGCCCATGGCAACTTTATGACATCACGGGCCTTCGAAATAGCCTGTTTTAAATGTATGTTGAGATCGCTAGGTATGAATGACTTGCAAAAATGTTGACTCAAAAACTGACCCCTTCTTGCAACAAACGGCCCAGTTGACAGTGAAAGAATTAATATTTTTGGCCTTTTTTTTTTTTGGATATTTGTCATCCGAAAGATCGATCTTTCTAATGATAACAATTTTGTCAGTATTTGTTGGGTATGTCGAAAGACATACAGACACGCACACATTTTACCTTTTATATATTAAACTAGCGGGGTTACCTGGCATTGCCTGAGTGTGTCAGGGAACCCCGAAAAAGTGGTAGTAGCCGGGGGGGGGGGGGCGGTCAAAACAAGAGTAGGCAGCCTAGGTGGAGAGAGGTGTTAATAAAAACAAAAAGTCGTAGTGGGCAGGCAGGCTCGAACCTGTAACACGAAGGAGGAAAAGAAGGTGAAAAAAAAGTGACGTCTTTGCCGATGCATCCATGGCAAAACTGGAAGTCATGAACGTCAAAATTAAGGCTAGTCAATCGAAAAAAGGAGATGATTTGCAAAAATGTTAGCGGAAAAACCGACTCCTCTTTGTAGAAAACTGGCCAGTTGGAAGGTGAAGGAATTAATGTTTTTAGCCAAATTTTGATATTTGTCGTTCGAGAGACCGAGCTTTAAAATGATATACATTTTGTCACGTTCCAACGCGTCTGTTGAAAGTTTTTGCAAGACATACAAACACACACACACACATTTTGCTTTTTATATAATAGACTAGCTTGGGTGCCCGGGTGTTTGGAGGTGTGCGTTGAGCAAAATAAAAAGTGGTAGTAGGCAGCCAGGTTCGAACCTGTACCGTGAAGTTGTATCCGTTGCCAAACCAGAAGTGGTGAAGGTTTAAATTAAGACTAGTCAATCGAAAAGACTGGATGATTTTCGAAAATATTGGCGAAAAAAGTGACCCTTCCTTGTAGAAATGCCAGTTAAGAGTGAAGGAATTCATGTTTTTAGCCAATTTTTTTATATTTGTCATCCGATGGGGTGAGCTTCAAAATGATGCCGATCTTGTGAAAATCTGTCACGTCTGTTGAAAGTTTTAGGCAGACATACAAACATACATACATACTAATTGCATCGTCTTTATAGACGTTAGCCATCCCAGTGCTCTCCACCAACCTCATCATAGTTATCAGGTCAATCCTCAGCGACACCTAAACCCCGTCCATGGGCCCGAAGGTGGCTTTTCAGGCCAGCATAAGACTTGCACAGTCTGTCATACATATGGCAGACAAAGTTGTGTGTTAAAACTTGTTTCACTTCTGGCTCCGTTTTTTTTTTGCTCACTTTGCTCATGTCATGTGTTTTTTATGGTTAACTAGCAAGGGGTACCCGGCGTTGCCCGGGTGTTTTTCGGGGTATGTGAAAAAAAAAAAAACAGGTGCCTGTGAAAAAAAAACGAAGCCTTCACGACGCGCAGTTGGAAAATAGTAAAGTGCTAAAAAAAAACAGGTGCGCATTTTTGATTGACGTGACGGCGATAAGTATTCAGCAGTTAGCATTTTGTGCAGGACAGTTTTGAATGAGGTGAATAAATCGGTTTGTTTGTTTCTAAAAACCCGCTTCCTGTTTATTAGGAGGAGCGAAATGAAAGCTACAGTCTGATATGACGAAGTCGACATTGAAAAAACGTTACTTAGCTCTCTTGAGACAACTGGCTTTCGGCCTGTGATTAGAGTCGAGTTTCGCTTTTTTTTATACCGAAAACCGAATGTAACGTGTGCCAATGCGGGGAAATGTTGAATAATTAACGTTTGAAAGTCAATAAAATTAAATAGACAGGCGAGCTCCGTGGGTGAGATATTACAATTTATAGATGATATAAAAATTTTTAAGAAGTTGTGAACTGAGCAAGCGCTTCTCTGAAAGAAGCCTTTTGTGGACATTGAGGAAAAGCGTACATACATACATACATACATACATACACTTTCACTTTTATATATGTAGATGTAAACTACTTTTATATATGTAGATGTAAACTACTAGTTTAGCATGATTGTTTCTTTCCCTCGCAAAAAATTCAGAACCTCCTCCATTCAGGCTGGCGTTCTGCCAGGGTCTCCCAGTTCTGAACACAAATCTTAAAAGCATTTAAGATCGTCTTTTATGCAATCCTTGATGTGCTTCTTTGGTCGATGTTGAGGACGTTTCCCAGTCTTAAGTTCACCATAAAACAACTGCTTAGATAGCTTCACATCCTCCATCCGAACAACGTGACCTACCCAGCGCAACTGGTTCCTCGTCACCATTGCTTTGATGCTCAAACTCCCAGCCATCCCAAGAATATCCGTGTCAGGTGACTGCTATTTCACATTTAGAACTCGTCTGAGGCATCTCAGATGATTGATACATGATGATTGCAAAGTTTTGTCAGACGAGTGCCACTCCCTCAGACACTTAAAGTCCATGAGCCCAAATGCCAGAGGGAGTATCTAAACAAAGATGATGTTACAGAGTCTTAGCTTTATACGACAACTAAGTCTCTCTCTCGGTTCAAAATGTTGAGATCCAGCAACAGCAAGAGCAAGATAGCCAGCAACAAGTTAAACTGCAGACCAGCTTAATGCGGGTACTGGTCTCCCGCTTTATGGTTTTTTAAATCAGAGATTTGCTTCTCCTAGAAAGGTTGCCTTCACCACGGCTTACGGGAGCCCTCTCCATCCCAATACACACACACAAATATACACGGTGCTAGTTGGCCGTTGACCCAGAAAAAGAGTTCATTCGCCCTTTGGAAGGTCTTGTTTTTAATCCTCCAGGGAGACTAGCCGCCCTCCTCACCAAACATGTTTGTGTCAGGTCATGTCATATGCTACTGGTACCATGTAACCCAGTACTACCTGCCTCATGGTCGGGTCACCGGCGACTAAACTGATACATACATACATACATACAAACAAACATACAAATGAGATTTATATGATAGATGAAATTGAAATGCACTTATAAGTATCATTTTCTCTGTTCTGGTGTCAAATTGCGCTGATTTTACATTTTACGGTGAACAAATACTACACTTTGATTTTTATATTTTATTTTGACAAACAAGTGTTTTACAAAACAAAATTAGACACAAGGCCAATCAAAAAAGTGGGTCTATGGTCATCCTTGTCACTGTACCTTTCATTTGTCTAAACTATTCCTAGCTTCCTAGAGTTCTTGGTCACCATAATACCACATTCACTCCAGAGGTCGTTTTACTTAAGATTCTCAAATCAAGTCTTTCTTTCTTTTTTTGGATAATATATACTAGCAGAACCTGTAGAAATTCCACAGGCAACTGATTGAAATGTAATATATTGATGTTGGCATTCTGTAGATGTTCAGCATAAATAGAGACGCTCTGATAGTATTGTAGTTATTTTGTTAAAACTGTGAAAGTATTTATCCAAGCTTGCAGGGACACCCAGCATAGCCAGGTCGTAAAGTATACTTAAATATGATATTTTAATTCTTGCAGATTTCGTATATATTATTATAGAGTTAATGTTCTATTGATTTTTATATATTATAAAGTTGCAATTTCAAAAATAAAAAATATATTTATATGACTTGTGTTCATCAGCTTGAATCGAAATTGAATCCTAAACTTATGAATATATATATATGCATATATATATATATATATATATATATATCTTTAGTTCCTTCAGCTATAACCAAAAACTTATGAAGAGTTCTTGATAAAATTATTTATAAAAAAAATTGATTACTAAGGTGCCATCAGCTAAAATCAAAACCGAACCGAAAACTTATGAAGCATTCTTGGTAAAATTATTTATGACAATAAATGGAAGTATATAACAATTAAACAACCCGGATATAAGCATGACACAGAAAAAAACACACACTATCGTATTAATGTATAGATAATCTATGTAAAAAATGAAATTTTACAAAAGTAGTTTTTATTCAATAACATTGTTTCGTTGACGTGAGGGGAAAACAGTTAGAAAAAAGATGGTAGTAAGGTCCTCCCAAGCCTTTGGAAATGGTAGATTGCTCACTGTTTTCCAGCTTGATGGGGGCTGAAAAAGCCAAGGAGCCAAGAAAATGTTTTTTGTGGTTAGGCTACATTCAAATGAATGAAAAAAAAAACGTTTTTTTAAATAAATAAAATTTAAATTTTATATAAATAAATACTTTTTTTTATATATATATATATATATATATCTGCATTTTGATTGGTCTCAGAGCCGTTTTTATATGTTTCGTCAATTATTCATGCTTCCATTCAGTCTTGAAAGACAAAGAATACCTCTTGGGGGCAGTAGCGCGTGTAACTGTGAGGCAAGGTTTGCGCAGTCCCCAACCACACCTCTCCTGAATCAGCATTGTTTGAGTCCAATGGCAAGGAGAAGACCAGGACGACTGGAAGCAATGCTGAGATAAGCGGAGAGCACATACAGCACCTGAAAGTCCCAAATGGTCACCCATTTAGTACTGACCAGGTTCAACGTTGCTTAACTTTGGTGATCCAGCGGGAACCGGTGTGTCAACGTGATTATGCCATATATATATATATATATTCAATTATGATGCTTTCAAAAAGGGAAGATAATTTCTAAAACCTAACTACTCTTGCATACCAAGGTACTAAACCACTAGCTCTATCATGTAAAAAAAAAAAAAAAAAAAAAAAAAAAAAAAAAAGCTCTATCTTCAATAAAGAGAAGTCTTTGTATGGCTTAATGACAAAATAGCACGCAAAAAGTATTGTCTGATATTTTCCTGATAAAAGCACTTATGGGTCGAAATTTAGATTTTAAATAAATATGTTTATTTAAAAAGAAAATCATCATTTTGATCAGTCCGTATACCATTTGTATATTTCTTTATTAACAATGCTTTCAAACATTA
>NC_136523.1:44993473-45118473 GCF_053919585.1 Euprymna scolopes | reverse complement strand
TGTGGAGCTGTCATGGGATCTCGCTGCCAACAAAGATTAAGGTTTATGACACATGTGTTCTCTCTGCTCTTCTCTACGTCTGTTAAACTTGGACAACATACACAAAGCATTTGAGACCTCTCGAACGGTTTCATCAGATGTGCCTACAGTGAATCTTAGGTGTGGGTTGGCAAATGTATGTCAGTGATGTGGCGGTGCTTGAACGGACACCATGTTTAAGCATTGAAGCTCACATTATCTAACATAGAATGAGATGGAGTGGACATGTGGTGAGGATGTTAGACAGTCGATTCTCCAAACAATTCCTTTATGGCGAGTTCGCCAAGGGAAGACATCTGGCTCAAAAGCCTAAAATGAGATTCAAAGATTGTTTGAGGTCAACCTTAAAAAATGTGAGATAGATGAAAGAACCTGGGAGAGTCTTGCTTTGGATCATGGAGAGTGGAGAAGGACCTTGCGGGGAGGTGTGGGCAAGTTTGAGGTAGATCGAACCCATTATGAGCAGCTGAAACGTGATATCCGGAAAGGGAGGGTGAAATGAGCAGTGAATGGATGGGGGCACCAAATTAGTCTGGAGTGTGAAGTGTGTGGAAGATTATGTCTGAACAGAGCTGGGTTGATGAGCCACCAGACTACTCATCAGCGCAGTGGGCCACAAAGCAGTCTTGTGTTGCCAGATCTAATCTATGTCAACTGCGGGCATACATACAAAACAGCAGGTGGTTTGAAGCGGCATTTGATAGAAGTGACCATTAAGAACGTGCTACTAGTGGCGCACATGTCTGCACAATGTGTGCCAAAGAATGCCAGAGTTTGCCAGGGCTTAAAAGCCACCTTCGTGCGGCCCATCACTGATTTGTTTTCATGTTTCTGTATATCTTCTTTTTTTTTGTGCTATATCAAGTAATGGCAAGGTTTGAAAACGAATTTGCTGCCATCATATATATATATATATATATATATATATATATATATAAAAGTGAACGTGTCTGTGTGTCTGTCCGTGTGTCTGTGTGGGTCTGTGTACATTTTCCTTCGCAATAACTCAGTCAATTTTAAGTCTACAGACTCGAAATTTGATATACAGGGTACTGAAATTGTGGAAAATCTTTGTCATCCGTTTTCAGCCAGAAATTTGAGACCTACCTCTCTCTCTCTCTCTCTCTCTCTCTCTCTCTCTCTCTCTCTCTCTCTGTAAAAAGTAAAAAAAATCTGTAGCAGAAACAAATAGAACTCTTTTCTTGTGCGTCAGTGCCTCCCCTGACTGTGCGATATGGCACATACTGACAAATCAGAGGCATAGCGCAGGGATCTTCCTTACCCTTTAAGGAATTATAACTGCTTCTGTCCCGGACGAGAAAAACTCTTCTCTTTTTCCAGCGAGACGTCAAAGAGAGCAGACCTCTCTTTCTCTCTCTCTCTCTCTTCAGGCTTATGCGCGAATTTTGTGGTCGTTTTTATATACGCATCAAACAACAACAAAATTCGCGCATAAGCCTGAAGATCCTAGAGGTGATGAAACGCGGAATATTCAGTGTAGCTTAATCGCCATATATATTTTATAACTTACTATATATATATATATATATATATATACATATATAGTAAGTTCATGAAACAATTACGGATATGTTTTCTTTCACTTTATTTACATTTTTTCATAGTTCTTTCCGGAAATAATTAATATCTAGTTTACCAGTGCCTGAAAAAAATGGCGTCTCCATTCTTGGCGATAAACTGTAGAAATACCTTACAAAGATATTTAACGAGAAAAAAAAAAAGAAAAAAAAAGTGGCACATAGAATTGGAAAAAAAAATGTTTCAGTCTTTAAGGAATTTATTATGTAAATAAATACTTATGCATCTATTTAATTTCTGCCTTAAGAGAAAATATTTTTAAAAATAATTTATTTTTTTGTAAATACTTTTTGCGTGAATCTAGACATACATTTGCCAAAAAATCACCTCTCGACTTAAACTTGTGAGTAAATTAATTTTATATATTATATTATTATATTACATTTATGGTATTAATACCATATAAGATTTTTATAATATTTTGCGCTGACAAACTCAATAGTTCGTTCGTCTAAAATTTGCTTTAATAGCAAAACAGCAGCAGAAGCAAATAGTCGAACATTAATTAGTTTAGTAAACTTCGTTATGTACAACTAAAATCCGGCACGACTAAATGTCTGATTCGGCTCCTACTGATTAAAGCAACTCAACACGTTTCTATAAGACAAACAGCAAGAGCAGTCAGTCGCACATTTATCGGGTATATTTTTGGTCGTACGTTTTAAGTTTAAGTAAAACCCCAAAAGTGAAGAAAAAAAAATTTGTCCTTTAAACCAAAAAAAACTTTCTCTGACAAAAAACAGATACCAAATCTCCATTAGTAATAGAAGTAATAGTATAGTTTGGTTTCAGACAAACAGATACTAAATCTCCATTAGTAATAGAAGTAATAGTATAGTTTGGTTTCAGACAGATACCAAGACTCCATTAGTAATAGAAGTAATAGCATAGTTTGGTTTCAGACAAACAGATACCAAATCTCCATTAGTAATAGAAGTAATAGTTTAGTTTCGTTTCAGACAAACAGATACCAAATCTCCATAAGTAATAGAAGTAATAGTATAGTTTGGTTTCAGACAAACAGATACCAAATCTCGATTAGTAATAGAAGTAATAGTATAGTTTCGTTTCAGACAAACAGATACAAATCTCCATTAGTAATAGAAGTAATAGCATAGTTTGGTTTCAGACAAACAGATACCAAATCTCCATTAGTAATAGAAGTAATAGTATAGTTTCGTTTTAGACAAACAGATACCAAATCTCCATTAGTAATAGAAGTAATAGTATAGTTTGGTTTCAGACAAACAAATACCAAATCTCCATTAGTAATAGAAGTAATAGTATAGTTTCGTTTTAGACAAACAGATACCAAAACTCCATTAGTAATAGAAGTAATAGTATAGTTTGGTTTCAGACAAACATATACCAAAACTCCATTAGCAATAGAAGTAATAGTATAGTTTCGTTTCAGACAAACAGATACCAAATCTCCATTAGTAATAGAAGTAATAGTATGGTTTCGTTTTAGAAAAACATATACCAAAACTCCATTAGCAATAGAAGTAATAGTATAGTTTGGTTTCAGACAAACAGATACAAAAACTCCATTAGCAATAGAAGTAATAGCATAGTTTGGTTTCAGACAAACAGATACCAAATCTCCATTAGTAATAGAAGTAATAGTATAGTTTCGTTTTAGACAAACAGATACAAAAACTCCATTAGTAATAGAAGTAATAGTATAGTTTGGTTTCAGACAAACATATACCAAAACTCCATTAGCAATAGAAGTAATAGTATAGTTTGGTTTCAGACAAACAGATACCAAATCTCCATTAGTAATAGAAGTAATAGTATAGTTTGGTTTCAGACAAACATATACCAAATCTCCATTAGCAATAGAAGTAATAGTATAGTTTGGTTTCAGACAAACATATACCAAATCTCCATTAGTAATAGAAGTAATAGTATAGTTTGGTTTCAGACAGACATATACCAAAACTCCATTAGCAAAAGAAGTAATAGTATAGTTTGGTTTCAGAAAAACATATACCAAAACTCCATTAGTAATAGAAGTAATAGTATAGTTTGGTTTCAGACAAACATATACCAAATCTCCATTAGTAATAGAAGTAATAATATAGTTTGGTTTCAGAAAAACATACACCAAAACTCCATTAGTAATAGAAGTAATAGTATAGTTTGGTTTCAGACAAACATATACCAAAACTCCATTAGTAATAGAAGTAATAGTATAGTTTGGTTTCAGAAACACATATACCAAAACTCCATTAGTAATAGAAGTAATAGTATAGTTTGGTTTCAGAAAAACATATACCAAAACTCCATTAGTAATAGAAGTAATAGTATAGTTTGGTTTCAGACAAACAGATACAAAAACTCCATTAGTAATAGAAGTAATAGTATAGTTTGGTTTCAGACAAACAGATACAAAAACTCCATTAGCAATAGAAGTAATAGTATAGTTTGGTTTCAGAATAACAGATACAAAAACTCCATTAGTAATAGAAGTAAGAGTATAGTTTGGTTTCAGACAAACATATACAAAAACTCCATTAGCAATAGAAGTAATAGTATAGTTTCGTTTCAGACAAACAGATACCAAATCTCCATTAGTAATAGAAGTAATAGTATAGTTTGGTTTAAGACAAACATATACCAAAACTCCATTAGTAATAGAAGTAATAGTATAGTTTGTTTTCAGACAAACATATACCAAAACTCCATTAGTAATAGAAGTAATAGTATAGTTTGGTTTCAGACAAACATATACCAAAACTCCATTAGTAATAGAAGTAATAATATAGTTTGGTTTCACACAAACATATACCAAAACTCCATTAGCAATAGAAGTAATAGTATAGTTTCGTTTCAGACAGACATATACCAAAACTCCATTAGCAATAGAAGTAATAGTATAGTTTGCTTTCAGACAGACATATACCAAAACTCCATTAGTAATAGAAGTAATAGTATAGTTTGGTTTCAGACAAACATATACCAAAACTCCATTAGCAATAGAAGTAATAGTATAGTTTCGTTTCAGACAAACAGATACCAAATCTCCATTAGTAATAGAAATAATAGTATATTTTGGTTTCAGAAAAACATATACCAAAACTCCATTAGTAATAGAAGTAATAGTATAGTTTGGTTTCAGACAAACATATACCAAAACTCCATTAGTAATAGAAGTAATAGTATAGTTTGGTTTCAGACAAACAGATACCAAATCTCCATTAGTAATAGAAGTAATAGTATAGTTTGGTTTCAGACAAACAGATACAAAAACTCCATTTGTAATAGAAGTAATAGTATAGTTTGGTTTCAGACAAACAGATACAAAAACTCCATTAGTAATAGAAGTAATAGTATAGTTTGGTTTCAGACAACCAGATACCAAAACTCCATTAGTAATAGAAGTAATAGTATAGTTTCGATTCAGACAAACAGATACAAAAACTCCATTAGTAATAGAAGTAATAGTATAGTTAGGTTTCAGACAAACAGATACAAAAACTCCATTTGTAATAGAAGTAATAGTATAGTTTGGTTTCAGACAAACATATACCAAAACTCCATTAGCAATAGAAGTAATAGTATAGTTTCGTTTCAGACAAACAGATACCAAATCTCCATTAGTAATAGAAGTAATAGTATGGTTTCGTTTTAGAAAAACATATACCAAAACTCCATTAGCAATAGAAGTATTAGTATAGTTTCGTTTCAGACAAACAGATACAAAAACTCCATTAGCAATAGAAGTAATAGTATAGTTTCGTTTCAGACAAACAGATACCAAATCTCCATTAGTAATAGAAGTAATAGTATAGTTTCGTTTTAGACAAACAGATACCAAAACTCCATTAGTAATAGAAGTAATAGTATAGTTTTGTTTCAGACAAACATATACCAAAACTCAATTAGCAATAGAAGTAATAGTATAGTTTCGTTTCAGACAAACAGATACCAAATCTCCATTAGTAATAGAAGTAATAGTATAGTTTGGTTTCAGACAAACATATACCAAAACTCCATTTGCAATAGAAGTAATAGTATAGTTTGGTTTCAGAAAAACAGATACAAAAACTCCATTATTAATAGAAGTAATAGTATAGTTTGGTTTCAGACAAACAGATACTAAATATCCATTAGTAATAAAAGTAATATTATAGTTTGGTTTCAGACAAACATATACCAAATCTCCATTAGTAATAGAAGTAATAGTATAGTTTGGTTTCAGACAAACATATACCAAAACTCCATTAGCAATAGAAGTAATAGTATAGTTTGGTTTCAGACAAACATATACCAAATCTCCATTAGTAATAGAAGTAATAGTATAGTTTGGTTTCAGACAGACAGATACCAAAACTCCATTAGCAAAAAAAGTAATAGTATAGTTTGGTTTCAGAAAAACATATACCAAAACTCCATTAGTAATAGAAGTAATAGTATAGTTTGGTTTCAGACAAACATATACCAAATCTCCATTAGTAATAGAAGTAATAATATAGTTTGGTTTCAGAAAAACATACACCAAAACTCCATTAGTAAGAGAAGTAATAGTATAGTTTGGTTTCAGACAAACATATACCAAAACTCCATTAGTAATAGAAGTAATAGTATAGTTTGGTTTCAGAAAAACATATACCAAAACTCCATTAGTAATAGAAGTAATAGTATAGTTTGGTTTCAGAAAAACATATACCAAAACTCCATTAGTAATAGAAGTAATAGTATAGTTTGGTTTCAGAAAAACATATACCAAAACTCCATTAGTAATAGAAGTAATAGTATAGTTTGGTTTCAGACAAACATATACCAAAACTCCATTAGCAATCGAAGTAATAGTATAGTTTGGTTTCAGACAAACAGATACCAAAACTCCATTAGTAATAGAAGTAATAGTATAGTTTGGTTTCAGACAAACATATACCAAAACTCCATTAGCAATAGAAGTAATAGTATAGTTTCGTTTCAGACAAACAGATACCAAATCTCCATTAGTAATAGAAGTAATAGTATAGTTTGGTTTCAGACAAACATATACCAAAACTCCGTTAGTAATAGAAGTAATAGTATAGTTTGGTTTCAGACAAACAGATACAAAAACTCCATTAGTAATAGAAGTAATAGTATAGTTTGGTTTCAGACAAACAGATACAAAAACGCCATTAGCAATAGAAGTAATAGTATAGTTTGGTTTCAGACAAACAGATACAAAAACTCCATTAGTAATAGAAGTAATAGTATAGTTTGGTTTCAGACAAACATATACCAAAACTCCATTAGCAATAGAAGTAATAGTATAGTTTGGTTTCAGACAAACAGATACCAAAACTCCATTAGTAATAGAAGTAATAGTATAGTTTGGTTTCAGACAAACAGATACCAAAACTCCATTTGTAATAGAAGTAATAGTATAGTTTGGTTTCAGACAAACAGATACCAAAACTCCATTTGTAATAGAAGTAATAGTATAGTTTGGTTTCAGACAAACAGATGCCAAATCTCCATTAGTAATAGAAGTAATAGTATAGTTTGGTTTCAGACAAACAGATACAAAAACTCCATTAGTAATAGAAGTAATAGTATAGTTTCGTTTCAGACAAACAGATACAAAAACTCCATTTGTAATAGAAGTAATAGTATAGTTTGGTTTCAGACAAACAGATACAAAAACTCCATTAGTAATAGAAGTAATAGTATAGTTTGGTTTCAGACAAACAGATACAAAAACTCCATTAATAATAGAAGTAATAGTATAGTTTGGTTTCAGACAAACATATACGAAAACTCCATTAGTAATAGAAGTAATAGTATAGTTTGGTTTCAGAACAACAGACAAAAACTCCATTTGTAATAGAAGTAATAGTATAGTTTCGTTTCAGACAAACAGATACCAAATCTCCATTAGTAATAGAAGTAATAGTATAGTTTGGTTTCAGACAAACAGATACAAAAACTCCATTAGCAATAGAAGTAATAGTATAGTTTCGTTTCAGACAAACAGATACAAAAACTCCATTAGTAATAGAAGTAATAGTATAGTTTGGTTTCAGACAAACAGATACAAAAACTCCATTAGTAATAGAAGTAATAGTATAGTTTAGTTTCAGAAAAACAGATACAAAAACTCCATTAATAATAGAAGTAATAGTATAGTTTGGTTTCAGACAAACATATACCAAAACTCCATTAGAAATAGAAGTAATAGTGTAGTTTCGTTTCAGACAAACCGATACAAAAACTCCATTAGTAATAGAAGTAATAGTATGGTTTCGTTTTAGAAAAACATATACCAAAACTCCATTAGCAATAGAAGTAACAGTATAGTTTGGTTTCAGACAAACAGATACAAAAACTCCATTAGCAATAGAAGTAATAGCATAGTTTGGTTTCAGACAAAGAGATACCAAATCTCCATTAGTAATAGAAGTAATAGTATAGTTTCGTTTTAGACAAACAGATACAAAAACTCCATTAGTAATAGAAGTAATAGTATAGTTTGGTTTCAGACAAACATATACCAAAACTCCATTAGCAATAGAAGTAATAGTATAATTTGGTTTCAGACAAACAGATACCAAATCTCCATTAGTAATAGAAGTAATAGTATAGTTTGGTTTCAGACAAACATATACCAAAACTCCATTAGCAATAGAAGTAATAGTATAGTTTGGTTTCAGACAAACAGATACAAAAACTCCATTAGTAATAGAAGTAATAGTATAGTTTGGTTTCAGACAAACAGATACCAAATATCCATTAGTAATAAAAGTAATATTATAGTTTGGTTTCAGACAAACATGTACCAAATCTCCATTAGTAATAGAAGTAATAGTATAGTTTGGTTTCAGACAAACATATACCAAAACTCCATTAGCAATAGAAGTAATAGTATAGTTTGGTTTCAGACAAACATATACCAAATCTCCATTAGTAATAGAAGTAATAGATTAGTTTGGTTTCAGACAGACATATACCAAAACTCAATTAGCAAAACAAGTAATAGTATAGTTTGGTTTCAGAAAAACATATACCAAAACGCCATTAGTAATAGAAGTAATAGTATAGTTTGGTTTCAGACAAACATATACCAAATCTCCATTAGTAATAGAAGTAATAATATAGTTTGGTTTCAGAAAAACATACACCAAAACTCCATTAGTAATAGAAGTAATAGTATAGTTTGGTTTCAGACAAACATATACCAAAACTCCATTAGTAATAGAAGTAATAGTATAGTTTGGTTTCAGAAAAACATATACCAAAACTCCATTAGTAATAGAAGTAATAGTATAGTTTGGTTTCAGAAAAACATATACCAAAACTCCATTAGTAATAGAAGTAATAGTATAGTTTGGTTTCAGAAAAACATATACCAAAACTCCATTAGCAATAGAAGTAATAGTATAGTTTCGTTTTAGACAAACAGATACCAAATCTCCATTAGTAATAGAAGTAATAGTATAGTTTGGTTTCAGACAAACAGATACAAAAACTCCATTAGTAATAGAAGTAATAGTACAGTTTTGTTTCAGACAAACAGATACAAAAACTCCATTTGTAATAGAAGTAATAGTATAGTTTGGTTTCAGACAAACATATACCAAAACTCCATTAGTAATAGAAGTAATAGTATAGTTTGGTTTCAGACAAACAGATACAAAAACTCCATTTGTAATAGAAGTAATAGTATAGTTTGGTTTCAGACAAACAGATACAAAAACTCCATTAGTAATAGAAGTAATTGTATAGTTTGGTTTCAGACAAACAAATACAAAAACTCCATTTGTAATAGAAGTAATAGTATAGTTTGGTTTCAGACAAACAGATACAACAACTCCATTAGTAATAGAAGTAATAGTATAGTTTGGTTTCAGACAAACAGATACAAAAACTCTATTAGTAATAGAAGTAATAGTATAGTTTGGTTTCAGAAAAACAGATACAAAAACTCCATTAGTAATAGAAGTAATAGTATAGTTTTGTTTCAGACAAACAGATACAAAAAACTCCATTAGTAATAGAAGTAATAGCATAGTTTGGTTTCAGACAAACAGATACCAAAACTCCATTTGTAATAGAATAAATAGTATAGTTTGGTTTCAGACAAACAGATACAAAAACTCCATTAGTAATAGAAGTAATAGTATAGTTTGGTTTCAGACAAACATATACCAAAACTCCATTAGCAATAGAAGTAATAGTATAGTTTGGTTTCAGACAAACATATACCAAATCTCCATTAGTAATAGAAGTAATAGATTAGTTTGGTTTCAGACAGACATATACCAAAACTCAATTAGTAAAACAAGTAATAGTATAGTTTGGTTTCAGAAAAACATATACCAAAACGCCATTAGTAATAGAAGTAATAGTATAGTTTGGTTTCAGACAAACATATACCAAATCTCCATTAGTAATAGAAGTAATAATATAGTTTGGTTTCAGAAAAACATACACCAAAACTCCATTAGTAATAGAAGTAATAGTATAGTTTCGTTTCAGACAAACATATACCAAAACTCCATTAGTAATAGAAGTAATAGTATAGTTTGGTTTCAGAAAAACATATACCAAAACTCCATTAGTAATAGAAGTAATAGTATAGTTTGGTTTCAGAAAAACATATACCAAAACTCCATTAGTAATAGAAGTAATAGTATAGTTTGGTTTCAGAAAAACATACACCAAAACTCCATTAGTAATAGAAGTAATAGTATAGTTTGGTTTCAGACAAACAGATACCAAAACTCCATTAGTAATAGAAGTAATAGTATAGTTTGGTTTCAGAAAAACATATACCAAAACTCCATTAGTAATAGAAGTAATAGTATAGTTTGGTTTCAGACAAACATATACCAAAACTCCATTAGCAATAGAAGTAATAGTATAGTTTCGTTTTAGACAAACAGATACCAAATCTCCATTAGTAATAGAAGTAATAGTATAGTTTGGTTTCAGACAAACAGATACAAAAACTCCATTAGTCATAGAAGTAATAGTATAGTTTTGTTTCAGACAAACAGATACAAAAACTCCATTTGTAATAGAAGTAATAGTATAGTTTGGTTTCAGACAAACAGATACCAAAACTCCATTAGTAATAGAAGTAATAGTATAGTTTGGTTTCAGACAAACAGATACAAAAACTCCATTTGTAATAGAAGTAATAGTATAGTTTGGTTTCAGACAAACAGATACAAAAACTCCATTAGTAATAGAAGTAATTGTATAGTTTGGTTTCAGACAAACAAATACAAAAACTCCATTTGTAATAGAAGTAATAGTATAGTTTGGTTTCAGACAAACAGATACAACAACTCCATTAGTAATAGAAGTAATAGTATAGTTTGGTTTCAGACAAACAGATACAAAAACTCTATTAGTAATAGAAGTAATAGTATAGTTTGGTTTCAGAAAAACAGATACAAAAACTCCATTAGTAATAGAAGTAATAGTATAGTTTGGTTTCAGACAAACAGATACAAAAAACTCCATTAGTAATAGAAGTAATAGCATAGTTTGGTTTCAGACAAACAGATACAAAAACTCCATTAGTAATAGAATAAATAGTATAGTTTGGTTTCAGACAAACAGATACAAAAACTCCATTTGTAATAGAAGTAATAGTATAGTTTGGTTTCAGACAAACAGATACAAAAACTCCATTAGTAATAGAAGTAATAGTATAGTTTGGTTTCAGACAAGCAGATGCCAAATCTCCATTAGTAATAGAAGTAATAGTATAGTTTGGTTTCAGAAAAACAGATACAAAAACTCCATTAGTAATAGAAGTAATAGTATAGTTTGGTTTCAGACAAGCAGATGCCAAATCTCCATTAGTAATAGAAGTAATAGTATAGTTTGGTTTCAGAAAAACAGATACAAAAACTCCATTAGTAATAGAAGTAATAGTATAGTTTGGTTTCAGACAAACAGATACAAAAACTCCATTTGTAATAGAAGTAATAGTATAGTTTGGTTTCAGACAAACAGATACAAAAACTCCATTAGTAATAGAAGTAATTGTATAGTTTGGTTTCAGACAAACAAATACAAAAACTCCATTTGTAATAGAAGTAATAGTATAGTTTGGTTTCAGACAAACAGATACAACAACTCCATTAGTAATAGAAGTAATAGTATAGTTTGGTTTCAGACAAACAGATACAAAAACTCTATTAGTAATAGAAGTAATAGTATAGTTTGGTTTCAGAAAAACAGATACAAAAACTCCATTAGTAATAGAAGTAATAGTATAGTTTTGTTTCAGACAAACAGATACAAAAAACTCCATTAGTAATAGAAGTAATAGCATAGTTTGGTTTCAGACAAACAGATACCAAAACTCCATTTGTAATAGAATAAATAGTATAGTTTGGTTTCAGACAAACAGATACAAAAACTCCATTAGTAATAGAAGTAATAGTATAGTTTGGTTTCAGACAAACAGATACAAAAACTCCATTTGTAATAGAAGTAATAGTATAGTTTGGTTTCAGACAAACAGATACCAAATCTCCATTAGTAATAGAAGTAATAGTATAGTTTGGTTTCAGAAAAACAGATACAAAAACTCCATTAGTAATAGAAGTAATAGTATAGTTTGGTTTCAGACAAGCAGATGCCAAATCTCCATTAGTAATAGAAGTAATAGTATAGTTTGGTTTCAGAAAAACAGATACAAAAACTCCATTAGTAATAGAAGTAATAGTATAGTTTGGTTTCAGACAAACAAATACAAAAACTCTATTAGTAATAGAAGTAATAGTATAGTTTGGTTTCAGAAAAACAGATACAAAAACTCCATTAGTAATAGAAGTAATAGTATAGTTTGGTTTCAGACAAGCAGATGCCAAATCTCCATTAGTAATAGAAGTAATAGTATAGTTTGGTTTCAGAAAAACAGATACAAAAACTCCATTAGTAATAGAAGTAATAGTATAGTTTGGTTTCAGAAAAACAGATACAAAAACTCTATTAGTAATAGAAGTAATAGTATAGTTTGGTTTCAGAAAAACAGATACAAAAACTCCATTAGTAATAGAAGTAATAGTATAGTTTGGTTTCAGACAAACAGATACAAAAACTCCATTTGTAATAGAAGTAATAGTATAGTTTGGTTTCAGACAAACAGATACCAAATCTCCATTAGTAATAGAAGTAATAGTATAGTTTGGTTTCAGAAAAACAGATACAAAAACTCCATTAGTAATAGAAGTAATAGTATAGTTTGGTTTCAGACAAGCAGATGCCAAATCTCCATTAGTAATAGAAGTAATAGTATAGTTTGGTTTCAGAAAAACAGATACAAAAACTCCATTAGTAATAGAAGTAATAGTGCAGTTTGGTTTCAGACAAACAAATACAAATACTCCATTAGCAATAGAAGTAATAGTATAGTTTGGTTTCAGACAAACAAATACAAATACTCCATTAGCAATAGAAGTAATAGTATAGTTTGGTTTCAGACAAACAAATACAAATACTCCATTAGCAATAGAAGTAATAGTATAGTTTGGTTTCAGACAAACAGATACCAAAACTCCATTAGCAATAGAAGTAATAGTATAGTTTGGTTTCAGACAAACAGATACAAAATCTCCATTAGTAATAGAAGTAATAGTATAGTTTGGTTTCAGACAAACAGATAAAAAAATCCATTAGTAATAGAAGTAATAGTATAGTTTGGTTTCAGACAAACAGATAAAAAAATCCATTAGTAATAGAAGTAATAGTATAGTTTGGTTTCAGACAAACAGATACAAAAACTCCATTAGTAATAGAAGTAATAGTATAGTTTGGTTTCAGACAAACAGATAAAAAAATCCATTAGTAATAGAAGTAATAGTATAGTTTGGTTTCAGACAAGCAGATACCAAAACTCCATTAGTAATAGAAGTAATAGTATAGTTTGGTTTCAGACAAACAGATACAAAAACTCCATTAGTAATAGAAGTAATAGTATAGTTTGGTTTCAGACAAACAGATAAAAAAATCCATTAGTAATAGAAGTAATAGTATAGTTTGGTTTCAGACAAACAAATACAAATACTCCATTAGCAATAGAAGTAATAGTATAGTTTGGTTTCAGACAAACAGATACCAAAACTCCATTAGTAATAGAAGTAATAGTATAGTTTGGTTTCAGACAAACAGATACAAAAACTCCATTAGTAATAGAAGTAATAGTATAGTTTGGTTTCAGACAAACAGATACAAAAACTCCATTAGTAATAGAAGTAATATTATAGTTTGGTTTCAGACAAACAGATACTAAATCTCCATTAGTAATAGAAGTAATAGTATAGTTTGGTTTCAGACAAACAGATAGCAAATCTCCATTAGTAATAAAAGTAATAGTATAGTTTGGTTTCAGACAAACAGATACTAAATCTCCATTAGTAATAGAAGTAATTATATAGTTTGGTTTCAGACAAACAGATACTAAATCTCTATTAGTAATAGAAGTAATAGTATAGTTTGGTTTCAGACAAACAGATACCAAATCTCTATTAGTAATAGAAGCAATAGTATAGTTTGGTTTCAGACAAACAGATACCAAATCTCCATTAGTAATAGAAGCAATAGTATAGTTTGGTTTCAGACAAACAGATACCAAATCTCCATTAGTAATAGAAGTAATAGTATAGTTTGGTTTCAGACCAATGGATACTTAATCTCCATTAGTAATAGAAGTAATAGTATAGTTTCGTTTCAGACAAACAGATACCAAATCCTCATTAGTAATAAAAGAAGTAATATTATAGTTTGGTTTCAGACAAACAGATACCAAATCTCCATTAGTAATAGAAGTAATATTATAGTTTGGTTTCAGACAAACAGATAGCAAATCTCCATTAGTATTAGAAGTAATAGTATAGTTTGGTTTCAGACAAACAGATACAAAATCTCCATTAGTAATAGAAGTAATAGTATAGTTTGGTTGCAGACAAACAGATACCAAATCTCCATTAGTAATAGAAGCAATAGTATAGTTTGGTTTCAGACAAACAGATACCAAGTCTCCATTAGTAATAGAAGCAATAGTATAGTTTGGTTTCAGACAAACAGATACCAAATCTGCATTAGTAATAAAAGCAATAGTATAGTTTGGTTTCAGACAAACAGATACCAAATCTCCATTAGTAATAGAAGTAATAGTATAGTTTTGTTTCAGACAAACAGATACCAAACCTCCATGAGACAGAGTTAGAAACTAGGGTCGTTTTTTAACGTGGAGAAAAGGTACAAAAATAAAAAAATTGTCTCAGTCCTGAAGGATTTATCCTCCACTGAAAGAGAACGAGAAATGGAAGTGCAGCATTTGAAGAACAGATACTATACTTTGACCTATATATTTGCTTCCACACCGAGCAAATTAGGCACAAGGCCGATTTTTAATGTGAGGAGTGAAGGGGAAATGGTGACCAACTCTCCGGGGAGTAGGGAACTGGATAGTGACAATTGGTATGAAGGGTTGCCCCTACATTAACCAAGGTCTTATCTGTGGGGTCGCCCTCACATATGGTCTTTGCTTGCAGTATCTGCCGGAAGAGATACTACACTTTCATCCTGGCCAAAAGGTCAAAATAGAAGTAATTGTATAATTTAGTTTCAGACAGACAGATACCAAATATCCATTAGTAATAGAATAGTATAGTTTTAGCTTCAGAAAAACAAATACCAAATCTCCATTTTTAATCAGAGTAATAGTGTAGTTCGTCTTTAGTCAGACAGATACTAAATCTCCATAAGTCATAATATAGTTTGGTTTAAAATAAATATCAACCCATCATTATTAATAGATTATTATTTTTTAAGTACTTGCTATTGAACAATTTTTATTTTGTTTGATCAACGTAGTCAAAGAATGCTGAGATGGAAATGTGCCTGTGAGGGCAGGAGTGACGATAAAGTCCTGATATTGTGGCGGGCGGATTTGCGAGAAGCTTATTGACGAATATCACAAGATGATCCGTATAATTTTCGCAGATCAGTGGGTTTGTCATAAACTCGGGATTAAAGTCAGGGCCAGGAAATATTGTCTGTTTATTTTTAAAATCGAAATAATTTGACGGCGTTTAGTAAAGCCTTTTTTTTTTTTTTTTTAAATACGAGTATACTAATGTTTCAGTAAATTTTTTTGTAGATTTTTTAAAATTTTTAAATAAAGTAAATGAAAAATTGTTTCAAAACAAATAAGTTTAAGACAAACACCTTACTCAAGGGTGTCTATGTCAATTTAGTGGTGTGCAGAAGGAAAGGGGTATGACAGTGTGTTGATACATCCAAATTACAACGGGTTCATTGAATCATATTCAAACTACCTCTTATTCTCATATTTCTAAGTACTAGGACTTATACTTGAGTTTACAAAGAACAAATTCTGATGAAAAATGTGTTTTTCTTTAAATAATTAAAAAAACAAAAACGATAAAATGGGTGAGAAAAATGGATTTCGAGTGAGTCACCCGTGTTATGCAAGGGTTCCTTAAACAGTTTAGTGTTGTGAGAGTCAGAAGCACTATTCTTTGTGAAGATGGATAATAGCTTTGATTGTCAAATATACAAGAATGTTTTAGACTGTTTCAGCGTTTGAGGCTTCAAAATCGTCATCATTATCATTGCAATCATCGTCGCCATCACCATCCTTGTCATCGTAATCATCATCGTTATCATCATCATTGTTATTATAGCCATCATCATCATCATCATCATCATCATCATCATCATCATCATCATTGTCATCATCATCGTCATCATCATCATTATTGTCATCATCCTCATCGGCATCACCATCGTCATCATCACCATCACTGTCAGCATCATCATTGTCATCATCACTCTCATCATCATCATCATCATCATCATCATCATCATCATCATCATCATCATCATCAGCATCATTGGTATCAGCATTATTGTCATCATTATCATTGTCATTATCATCATTGGCATCAGCATCGTCATCATCATCACTGTCATCATCATCATAATCGTCATCATCAACATCGTCATCATCATCATTGGCGTCAACATCGTCATCATCATCATTGGCGTCAACATCGTCATCATCATCAGCTTAGCATCCATTTTACATGCTTTCACTTCTGGATGTTTTTAAAAAAATTTATTTCCAAACTAACCTAACTCTAGCCAGGTCTTTATTTATCCCTCTTTCTCTCAAGTCCATTTTTATCACTTCTTCCCATGTATTCCTTGGTCTTCTCGTGTTAGCTGACCCTGCTACCTCAACTGTTCTATGTAAAACATAACATGCGGCTGCAGTCAAGAATAAACTCATTACACGAGTTTGCAGTGTAATTCAAATCTTGTCCGTAACTGAATATTTGATACTTCGCCAGGGCTATCAAGGGTATTTTTTATCGTGACACCATCACTAGATGGGTTGCCTACCACGGCTTAAGAGAGTTTCATCTACCTTCAAGAGAAGGATAGGCAGCACCAGTTTCCCAGCCTAGTATTTTACCTCACTGTACATACAGCGCCTCACTTTCCCAAATGGTCACCCATTTGGTACTGACCAGGCTCAATGTTGCTTAACTTTGGTGATCTGGCAAGAACTGGTGTGTAAACGTGATTGTGCTGTTCTACCTGTACTAACCTAAGAAGTCTTCTCTATTCTTTCAAAGTGGCCATACCATCAAAGTCTCCTGTTCTGCACACATCTCCCTAGACTGTCCAGATTTGATCTTCCTCTGAGGTCATCAGAACTAGCCTTGCATTACACATCCACTGTATCATTCTCATATAATTTCTCTCCATACAACACATATCCGCAAACCTATTTGTCATTTTTCTTTTTCATTATGAAACACTCTTCCCTTGGTCGACAGTGGTAACGCTCTGCTGGTTGGTAATGGCAGAAGTCCCCGAACATACTTCATTAACTGCTGTTCAAAATCCAATTGCTAAATAAATGGCGTACCATTAACCTCTCACCCTTGACCCCATGAACTGACTGTACAACTTACTCACGTCAACATCAGTTTCATTAGATCACCAAAGTTAAGCAATGTAGAACCTAGTTGGTACTAGATGGGAGATCATTTGAGAATATTAAGCACTGTATGTTGTTGTTGTTGTTGTTGTTGTTGATGATGTTGATGATGATGATGATGATGAAGAAGAAGAAGAAGAAGAATTTCGAATGAGTCAGATGTTTATTGTTGGCATACGTTTCCATGATATCTTTCCAGTAAGAATTCTTTCTAGAAAGACATCTGGTACGTACGGGAGGGATCGCATGAAATTACCAACATCCATAAGTGAAAATGTTTTTATGGAATGAACTGGGTTTGAGCGTGGCACACCCAGGTTGTCAGTTCATGTTGTTAACCATTTTAGCTACATGCACCTCTCGGTGCTGTATGCGGGAGGACGGCAACGCCTTCATGCAAAACAAACTGCAAAAAGTAATATTATTAAAATCATATTGCAGATACCAAATATCTATTAGTAATAGAAGTAATAGTGTTCACTTCAGATAGATACCAAATCGCCATTTCTAATAGTTTGCTATAGACAAACAGATACCAAATCTCCATTCATAATAGAAGTAATAGTATACAACGCTACAGACAAACAGATACCAAATCTCCATTCATAATAGAAGCAGTAACGTGCAAAAAAAATTTTCAGGGCAGGTGCTCAAGTAAAAAAAAAAAACAGTGTCTCAGTGGGGCACAGGCCTATAATATGTTCCTTTGAAAAGGGTACTTTTAAAACACGCATAAAATGAGTAGGTGCTTGAGTACCCCTAGCAGCCCCCATTACTTCTGCACGTCCCTGAATAGAATTAATAGTTCGCTTCAGACAGACAGATACCAAATTATTAATTAGATTAGTTCTAGCATTAATAGATTATTATTTTTAAGTACTTGCTGGTTAATAATTGTTTTTTTATTGATCGAGTTGTTGAAAAATGCTGAGATGACAAATTACCTGTGAGGGCGGGAGTGACGATAAAGTCCTGATATTGTGACGGGCGGATTCGTGAAAAGCTTATTGACAAATATCACAAGATGATCCGTATAATTTTGGCAGATCAGTAGGTTTGTCATAAACTCGGGATTAAAGTCAGGGCCAGGAAATATTGTCTGTTTGTTTTGTTTTTTAAAATCGAAATAATTCGACAGCATTTATCAAACCTTTTTAATACAAACATACCAATGTCTTCAAAAAATAAAGTCCGATGGAAAAAATTTTCTTTTCGTTTTTTTTTTTTTTTTTAAATTAAAGAGCTGCAAAAAAAAAAAAATATATATATATTTCAAGACCCAGTAAGTTTAGTACAAACACCTTGTTCAAGGATGTCTGTAATAGTTTAGTGATGTGCAGATGAGGTTCCGTGGCAAAGGGGCGGTGACTGTGAACATCCAATCATATTACAACTATCTCCCTTTTTTTCTCATAATATTTCTCAGCACTAGGACTTAAGTACTTGAGTCTTTGGTACATTTAATTAAGGATTTCATTCCGGGCATCACCACGGCAACATCAAACCAGGGTCTGGATTGCCTTGGAAGTACCAGACCTACCTAGTCATGATGACGTATAGTCTTGCTCAATCTTAAGACAAGCACCCTCCCAAAGAGTACTTCCTTTCTTTTGGAAAGGCTTTGTATATTTCCGGTCACCTGAGGCACAGTTACTGGGGAATACTATTTTTACAGTGTGAGAACTGGCTATCTCTGCCTTTCGGCCTTATGCCACATTCAGTGGCGTGTAGCAGAAGAGAACATCGGGGCAGCGGCCCTAAGCATCCAATTATATTCAAACTTTTCTCATAATATTTCTCAGTACTAGGACTTATACTTGTCTGTTTGGTGCAAGAGGAGGATAAGGGTTAATGAGATGGATAGATTGTCAGTTGAATGATGAAGAATATTATGAGAGGATTTTTTTAATACTAATTAGCCACCTCTTATCAAGGCTAAAAGCCACTCGAGGATAAGGGTTAATATGGATAGATTGTCAGTTGAATGATGAAGAATATTATGAGAGGATTGAAAATGCTGAATGGAATGAACACAGTGTGAATTCTTATGAAGATGGTACTTGTTAACATTAGACTTGAAGATGACTATGACTGCAGGGAAGCAGTCCTGCAGTAATGTTTTCTAGAGGTAGGAATTCATTGCCAAGAAGCTTTATCTGTTGAGTCTGTTTTTTTGTTGTTGTTGTTGTTGTTGCTGTTGTTTGTTTTGTTTTTTTTCTCCTTTTCTCTTTTCATTTTACTCCCTCAAAAAGGTGTATTGCCTTTTGAATGTAAGAGGCTACTGTTTTTGGGATTATCTCTACAGGGGATTGTGGGGGGTTAAGCTTCTAGACTCTGAAAACGTGACTGTCCAAAATCCGACTGATAAATAATGGAGTACCAACGACCCTTCTTCCTCCCACCCACGCCCACACAGACAAACACGAATTGATTGACCACAAACTCATCATTCGAATCGTATCGTTCACCATGACCCATGAGAACATTCCTTGTTGAAATGTCATAACACGTTTGACCAATCAAAAAGCAGCATTTTTTTTAAAAACAAAGCTGTCTGAGTTCGAATGCCTGTTCAAATCCGGGAAGCTTTTCTTTACACAAAAGGTGGAATAGTGGTGCTGGTGGGGTGGTGTGGGGTGGATTTTCACCTTTTACCACTTTTTATCCCACTGTGCGGGGTCAAAGGACTCATCCCTTTTGTCTGAAAACAACAGTATACACATATGATTATCTATCTGTCCTTATAAACGGTGCTTATTGTTTGTTTTTTAAATAATATTTTCAAGTTAAATTCTAGTTTGATGATATCTTTTTTGTTTTTCATTAAATCGTTAGTGGAAAGTACAGAATAATTACAAAACACTTTCCCCTCCCCACGTTAAGAATGGCTTTCTAAATAATAACGTTATTATTTCAGCGGTACAATAACATAAGTGTATAAGTACCTTATAAACCGCTTTCTGTTTCTTCATATTTATTTCGGTCCACGTGACCCGTTGGGTCAGCCGTTTAGCCAAGGGGTTGGATTGTTTGAATCGGGGGTGGGTGGGGGGTTGGGGGAATTTGTAAAACCGGTAAAATTTTACAAGAAAAAAAAAAAAGAAGAAGAAAAAGAAATTGATATATCTTTCTTTAGATAATCATAACAAAGGACATTCGCTTACGTTAAATCCAAAGGTTTATTTACAAAGGGTTACAATAGGAGAATCTGTCTCGTTCGGTGTCTTCGAACTCTCTAATCCCGGAGGAGTATATCTACAATGTCTATCTTATTGTCCGGAGGAGTGTTAGGTCATTCCATCATAACAGAAATTAAAAAAAAAAAAAAAAAAAAAAAAGGCATAATTCTAAATTAGTCTCTTTCTGCTCTCTCTTTTTCCTACACCCCCCCCCCAGAGTTTTACTAATGGTGATATTCCCTACAGTTTCAATATTCTCTTTTATAATTTTCTTACCTTAGACTATTATTAAACAAAAAGAGAGATACAGAGGCAAGAGTGATAGAAACGATACAAAATAAAAAAAAAACTAAGTATATTAAACAACAGACCTTGAGAGAGTGAGTGAGTGAGATCGACAAGAAACTCATATATATATATATATATATATATATATATATATATATATATAAAGGGCAAATGAATCCTTTTTCGGGGTCAACGGCCAACTAGCGCCGGGTGTGTTTGTGTGTATGTATGTGTGTGTTGGGGTGGACAGGGCTCCCGTAAGCCGTGGTGAAGGTAACCTTTCTAGGAGAAGTAAATTTCTGATTTAAAAAAATCATAACGCGGGTGACCAGTACTCCCATTAAGCTGGTCTGCAGTTTAATTTGTTGCTGGCTATCTTGCTCTTGCTTGTTGCTGGATCTCAACATTTTGAACCGAGAGAGAGAGACTTAGCTGTCATACAAAGCTAAGACTGTAACATCATCTGTGTATAGATACTCTCTCAGGCATTTGTCTATTAAAATGGTCCTGTGGCGATGGAAGTCATTTTTGGGCTCATGGACTTTCTGAAGTGTCTGAGGGAGTGGCAGTCGTCTGACAAGACGTTGCAATTATCATATATATATATATGTGTGTGTATATATAATGTTAAAATTCCACGTATGCTTCTAGAGTAGTGATTTCAATATTATAAGAAGCATGAAAACGATGTTACCTTTTGTATTTAATTTTTTATATTTCAAGCGGTCCTTCGCTCTTGGTCACAAAAAAAGTATCGGAATGAAAACGAAAGACGTTGAAAAAAAAAAAAAACGGGAAATTTGTAGTGTGGACAGCATTCATTCTTTGTAACAATGTTCGAAAGAGTTTACGTGCATTATTTTAGCCGTTTGTGGAAAAAGAATGTATTTTTTATTTATTTATTTATTTTAAATGTTGCAACGTATTAGCGTTTAATTCAAACAGGAAAAAAAGAGACGCAATTGATTTCAATATGTATAATGAAATTGAAACACAATCGTTGAACAGTAAAAATAATGTTATTAATATGTAGGGAGTTGTGCAGCAAGATGTCTGTTTACATTACACTTGAACTTCTGCATGTCAGTACAATTTGGGAAGCAGAAACCCAGAAGGGAATTCCCAAATCAAGCAGTCCTGCAGAAGAAACTATCAGAGTAGAAGCCTTTTTGGCATCTGGGGATCTCTACTCTGTAGGGGTGGGATTTTGCTGCTTGTCAGGTTTGTCTGGGGTATTTACATCTTGTAAAACAGGCAGAGGAATGCAACATTTCATCGCTGGGACAGAGGCCGGAGCCTAACTGACAGTTCGGGACCAATTAGGTTGGCGACTCTCTTTTGAACCCTATCTAAGAGTGAGTGACTAGTAGCAGATGCATCAACCCAAATGTGACAGCAATACTCCATACATGGCCAAATGGTGGCCTTGTAGAAGTACAGGACACTTTCAGGTGTAAGTAACTTTCTAGCACGGTAGAGAGAGCCCACCTTCTATCTGTTCCAACTCATGTTCCCTGTAAACATTAAGCCGAGGAGTTTGAAAGAAGTACTTTCAGGTAATGTCGGTGTTTTAGAAGGTTTCTTGTAATTATCAAAAGAAATGACTTTAATCTTGCAGCATTGAATGTTACCATCCACTTTTTCCCCCATTCCGCTACAGACTGGTGGTCTTCCTCTAGGGTTTCCGCCATTGCCTTGGATATATGTTTATTCATTCTCCCCTCATGCCTGTTATAGAACGTGGTGTCATCAGCAAAGATACCCATCTCAGAGACAATTTTATCAGGAAGGTCATTTATGAATATCAGGAATAATAAAGGTTCAAGGATCGACTCCTGAGTTACACCCGCATTTATATCATATTGTTTTAATGTACGACCATCGAGGACAGCCTGGATTCTTCACTTACTTAAGAAGTATTTAATGTTAAGTATTCGTCCAGTAATACTATATGATCTGATTTTCATGAGAAGACCATCGTGCCATACTCTGTCAAAAGCCTTAGATATATCCCACCTCCCCCTGCTTTATCCAGTGCATGGTACATACATTCAGAGATTACAGTTAGGATATCTGCGGTAGAACAGGCTTACCTAAATCCACATTGTTGGTCAGACAGAAGTTTAGCAACTGTAACTAGAGTTTGATTAATTATGGACTCAACTATTTTGGCGAAAAGAGGAAGGAGGCTAATGGGGCGATAATTTAATGGGTCACTTCTTTCACCAGAATTCTTGTAAACTGATATCACAGAAGCAGTTTTCCAGCAGTCAGGAAAGCAAAATTCATTAAGGCATTTGTTGAAAAGTTGGATGAGGAGTGGAGCAACTTCAGTGGAGCATTTTTTTAATAGTACAACCGAGATGAGATCAGGTCTACATGCTTTTCAGGTGTCAAGATTTTTTTTATGATATCATGTACTTGAGAGGAGGTGATTTTCAGATCATCTAGTGTGATTTCTGTCCGCAAAGGAAAATCAGGGAGGGAGTGGTTTGCTGGGTCCAATATAGAGTTTGAGGTAAACTGACTAGCAAGCAGGTTAACCTTCTTGGTTGCCGTGCAAACAACCTGATGATTGTTGGATAGTGGGGGAATTATTGATTGCCCATTATTTACTATATGTTGTAGATTTGGTTGTAGATTTTCCAAAAATTACGAGTTCCTTATATATATATATAATTTCAACAATAAAGGGGAAAACATATACGAGGTGCCTTCAATAAGTTTCCAGACTTTTCATACGGGCACGATAATACACACATAAAAGTCTAGTCCCTTTCAAAGTAATCTCCTCCGGTTGCAATGCATGTTTAATGCCATTCAAATAACTTCTGGAAGGCCCTATGGAAGTCCTCTAATGTGAGAGTGTCAATGACCCTTGTCACAGCCTTTTTCATTTCATCAATTATATCATAATGGTAGCTTCTAAGCTTTTCCTTGAGCTTAGGAAATAACCAAAAGTCACGGGGAGTAAAGTCTGGACTATATGGAAGGTGAGGAACTGTCTTGATGTCATCTTGGTCAAATAGTCTGTGACAAAGATGGAGTGTCCTTGGGACAAACTTTGCACAAATTTTTCACATCTTCAGTTCTTCATGAATAATTGTGTTCACAGTTCCCACACTGACATCAAACTGTGCATTTAATGTTGCAGGAAGCAAGGTCTGGACTATAGGGAGAGTGAGGAACTGTTTTGATGCCCATCTTAGTCATAACAAAGGCTTTCTTTCTGATCTTCTCTAAGCACCGTTGGGATAAACTTCATGCAAATCTACTGCATCTTCAGTTCCTTACGAATAATTGTGTGTACAGTTCCCACACTGACATCAAACTGTGCATTTAATGTCCCAATAGACACATGGCGGTCTTTATTCATGAAATTCTTTATTTGGCCAATTAACTTTGGAATACTGACTTCCTTACTCCTTCCACACCTCTCACTATCCCTCACAGATTTCCTGCCTTCCTTGACTCTCTTACGCCACATAAAAACTGACACTTGCTTCATGCAAGATAGTCCACAAGCAATCTGAAGCATTCCATAGTTTCTGCGGCATTTTTTCCAATTTTAAAACAAAATTTTATTTCACATCATTCTTCTAAAATGTTCTCACATCCAGATTGCATTTTTGAAATTCACCAGCTGTGACAACCAGGCTTTAGTAGGGTGTATTCCAATTCTTGATGTAGCTGCTCAATTGAACGTGAAATCATAAAAATCGGTCAGTTATCTCATAAGATGTATAGCAATAAGATACTAAATTTTTAAGAGTCTATGATAATTTTAAATTCATGCACAAAAAAGTCTGGAAACTTATTTAAGGCACCTTATTACATATGTTTGACTACCCTCACTTTGTCGAGATGATTAACCATGCATTGCTCCAAAAACAGCACCGTATTTAACGACCTGACTAATCAATATTCCTGCCCCTTGTCCCTATTTTGGAAGATTTTAGTTGACAATACATCTATACTTGAATAGACCAATAATAACCAAAACTTGAAATATTAGAAGCATCACTAACAAAAACTAAAAAACCTACTTTAACAATCCAAATGTTTGTAAGATAAGTAACAAATGAAATGAATATACATGATATAAAAAAAAAAATTGTATAAATTGTTCAACACCAGTTAAATTAATCCATCCGTGACGATGAATCCAGAAGGATTGAAAAGTACTTCAACATTTTTTTTTTTTTTGCATGGAGGTCACCACTTATCAAGGCCCGGACCCCACTCAGAAATAAGGGTTATTGCGTGTACAGTAATCAATGAGATAGTATTGTAGCAATCATTAGTATTGGAGATTTGATAGAGTGTCTTACTTAAGGGGTTGGTTTGTCAGGAATTTGTTTATGTTGGATTTGAAGTCATCCAAGTTGTAGCCAGGTGGGAAACAGGCAAACGGAAGAGAGTTCCACAGTCATGCACTTCTGAGAAAGAAGCTCTGCTCATGGAATCTACGTTTGGATTTAGGCACAGTTAAAGAGTGGGGAAAATTATTGACAGTAGTTTCAGCTAGACGGGTGTTTCTTGTGAAAGATTGGTGAAGGGGGATGAGA
This sequence comes from Euprymna scolopes, assembly GCF_053919585.1. Taxonomy (NCBI): domain Eukaryota; kingdom Metazoa; phylum Mollusca; class Cephalopoda; order Sepiida; family Sepiolidae; genus Euprymna; species Euprymna scolopes. The sequence goes on along the minus strand of NC_136523.1, from coordinate 45,092,800 downwards.
GATTGGAGCTCAGACGAGCAATTGCCATGGAAATAACGATAAAACAAAGACAGGCTCACAACATCTTTTCTATGGAAGAGAAAAGGGCATCCCCCACTAAGCTATGAAGTCTATTTTGTACTCTGTCAAGGTAGGATAGGCTGTTTTTAGCAGCTCCTGTCCAGATGTGGCAGCAATACTCTATCCTTGGACGTACTTGGCTTTTATACAGATAGAGAATTGCATCAGTAGTGAGATATCTTCTGGAGCGGTAGAAGGATCCCACCATTTTCCCAGCGTCCTTGTCAACAGACCTGATGTACGTGTTCCATTTCAGATCAGGAGTAAAGGTCAAACCCAAAAGTTTGTCAAAACATGGAGCCTCCCTAAGACGAGAGCCATCCATTTCAATTGATGCCAGATGGGGATCAGAGCGTTGATGATGTAAAGATAGGAGCTTCGTTTTGGATGCATTAAAAGTAACCAGCCACCTCTTCCCCCACTGCACCATGCGCTCAAGATCAGAAGAGAGAGAATTAGGGAGAACCTTGTCATTTATGGCCTTTGATGTGTTGCCATAGATGGTCGTGTCATCAGCATAGATGTCAACGAATGATTTAAGTATGTGTTTTGGGAGATCATTGATGCAGATCAGGAAGAGACTTACAATAAATATGGCGATTACATCAGCCAGTTCCTTCCAGAAGTGAAGACTGTTATTCAGAAGTTGGAAAGGATCAAAAATAGAATTAATAGACAAAAAACATCTATTTTAGTTAATGAAATATGCTTAAGAGAAAAAAATGTTGCCTAACTATATATATATATAAGAACAAAAAGTTAATAAAACATGTTAAAAATACTTTAAAAAAGAGTTAAAAACATATTTAATCTGAAAAGGAAACACTTGATAAGTGGATAGTCCTTAATCCGCAGAGTTTCGAAGAAATACTTTCCTTCTCATCAGAGGGTAGGAATTAGCAAAATGAGATACATATATATATATATATATATATATATATATATATACATACATATATATTTATATATATATATATATATATATATATATATATATATATATGTATATATATATATATATATATATAATCATGTCGGCATAATCACGTTGACACACCGGTTCTCATCAGATTACCAAAGTTAAGCAATGTTGAGCCTGGCTAGTACCAGATGGGTGACCATTTGGGAAGTCTAGGTGCTGTACATGCGTTCTGCTTATCTCAGCATTGTTTCCAGTCGCCCTGAACCTCCACTTGGCACTGGTATTCAACAATGTCGACTCAGGAAAGGTGTGGTTGGAGATTGCGCAACTCTTGCCACAAAAATTTCACGCGCAGATACAACCAAAATAAGAAATAGAGCTCATCGTAGAAAGATTACAATTTAAGACTGTAAATTATAATTTACAAGAATTTATTGTTTGACGGGATACTCAAAAAGAAATATGATAATTTGCTGATTTCTTTCCTCTGATGAAAAGAATGCATTCTTTGAAATGCCATGGATTCAGGAAATCTTAATATTTATTTTTGAGTATTCTGTCAAGCAATACATTTAGTGATGGGACGATTCCACTATTTTCCCCGATTTCAATACAATTACAAATTCCATGTTAAATTCCCGATTCCGATGCAATCACCAATTCAGATTCTTCATAAATCTGTAATTATTTAACTATAAGATTGTTATTTTCCCCGATTTTCGTAAAAACACATGTTAAACATGCAGATATTTTCCTAATCATCAAAATACACTTGTGGAGAATGATCTATCGATTTTAGCTTTACTGGTATTTTAAAATCAATCAATATTTATTATTTTATTATAATTACCAGCTATGAAAGATTTTACTTTAAACAAAAGAAAAAAAAAAACAATTAAAAGAATCGCTTTGCCATCGGAAAATAGGCATCAATTTTTTCGATTCCGATACTGATTCCAATACTCACAAATCTTCCGATTTTTCCGATTCCCAATTCTGATTCTGATTAATCGTCCCCACTCTAATATATATAGTATATATATATATATACTATCATGGGTGCCTGGCGTTGCCCGGGTGCTTGGAAGTGTATGTTAAGCAAAAAAAAAAAAAGTGGTAGTAGGAAGGCAGGCTTGAACCCTTACCGCAAAGGAGGAAAAGAACGGGGAAAAAACCTGATGTCTTTGCTGTTACGACCACCGCAAAACGGGAAGTGACGTAGGTTTTAATTAAGGCTAGACAATCGAAAGGAGAGAATGACTTTCGAAAATATCGGCAAAAAAGGCGACCTCCCCCCTGTAGAAAAGTGCCCAGTTTAAGGTGAAGATATTAATGTTTTTGTAGCCAATTTTTCGATATTTGTCTGAAAGGTCGAACTTCAAAACGATGCTGATTTTGTAAATATCCGTCGCCTCTGTCGAAAGTTTAAGGCAGACATGCAAACATACATGCATACATACATACATTTGTATATTGGTAAATCAAATTTTTGACCCAAACTGATTAAAAAGCTTGCCCTATCTCTGAATACCCTTTATGTAAAATTTCAAATGTTTAGACCAGAAATTGTCTGAGTAATTTGGTAGAGACTAATTTTTTTAAACTTTGACCCCTATTATGACCCCTTAACATTTATTGTTTTGGGCTAAAATCAAGTTAGATCCATGTCCAAGTGACCTATATCTAAAATTTCAAGTATTTAGACCCAAAATTTTCGGTGGAGTTTGGTAGAGTTCTCAAAGGTCAAATTCTCTTTTTATGTCTTAACAGCCAAATTTCTGGCTGAAAACTGATCACAAAGGTTTTCCCAAATCTCAGTACCCTGTATATCAAATTTCGAGTCTGTAGTCTAAAAATTGACAGAGTTATTGTGTAGGGAAATGTACACACAGGCACAGACACGCAGACACGCCCACTTTTATAGATATACTAGCATAGGTGCCCGGCGTTGCCCGGGTTTTTGGAGGTGTAGCAAAAACAAAAAAAAAGAAAAGGTCAATTTTTTTAACTTTGACCCCTATTATGACCCCTTATCATTTATTGTTTTGGGCTAAAATCAAGTTATTAAGTTAGATCCATGTCCAAGGAACCTATATCTAAAATTTCAAGTGTTTAGACCCCAAATTGTCGGAGGGAGTTTGGTAGAGTTCTCAAAGGTCAAATCGTGGAACTTTGACCTCTTAACAGCCAAATTTCTGGCTGAAAACCGATCACAGATTTTCCCAAATCTCAGTACCCTGTATATAAAATTTCGAGTCTGTAGACTAAAAATTGACGGATTCATTGTGTAGGGAAATGTACACAGACAGACAGACACACACACAGACAGAAAGATACACAGACGCGTTCACTTTCATAAATATATAGACTAGCATTTCAGCCCGGCATTGCTCGGGTTTTTGGAGGTGTGTGTTGAGCAAAAAAAAAAAAAAGAAAAAGCGGTCAATTTTTTAAACTTTGACCCCTATTATGACCCCTTAACATTTATTTTTTTGGACTCAAATCAAGTTATTAAGTTAGATCAATGTCCAAGGAACCTATATCTAAAATTTAAAGTGTTTCAACCCGAAATTATCGGAGGGAGTTTGGTAGAGTTCTCAAAGGTCAAATCGTGGAACTTTGACCTCTTAACAGCCAAATTTCTGGCTGAAAACCGATCACAGATTTTCCCAAATCTCAGTACCCTGTATATAAAATTTCGAGTCTGTAGACTAAAAATTGACAGCGTTATTGCGTAGGAAAATGTACACACACACACACAGACACGCAGACACGTTCACTTTTATAGATATACTAGCATGGGTGCTCGGCGTTTCCCAGGTGTTTGGATGTGTATGTTGAGCAAAAAAAAAAAGTGGTAGCAGGAAGGCAGGCTCAAACCCGTACCGCGAAGAAGGAAAAGAATGGGAAAAAACCTGACATCTTTGCGGTTACGACCACTGCCAAACCTGAAGTGAGCTACGTTTAAATTAAGGCTAGATAATCTAAAGGAGAGGATAACTTTAAAAAATATCGGCGAAAAAAGCGACTCCCCCCTCCCCCATGTAGAAAAGTGCCTAGTTGAAGGTAAAGATATTAATGTTTTTAGCCAATTTTTCGATATTTGTCATATGAAAGGTCGAACTTAAAAACGATACTGATCTTGGTAAAATTCGTCGCCTCTGTCGAAAGTTTTAGGTAGACATACATACATACATACATACATTTATATATTGGTAACTAAAAATTTTCGATCCAAACCGATGAAAAAGCTTGCCCTATCTCTGAATACCTTTTATGTAAAATTTCAAATGCTTTAACCAGAAATTGTCTGAGTAATTTGGTAAAGACCGCAGAGGTAAATTTTTAAAAACTTTGACACCTATTATTATAATTTTTTTAGCTTTGACCGCTATTATGACCCCTTAACATTTATTGTTTTGGGCTCAAATCAAGTTATTAAGTTAGATCCATGTCCAAGGAATCTATATCTAAAATTTCAAGTGTTTAGATCCCAAATTGTCGGAGGAGTTTGGTAGAGTTCTATTAGGTCAAATCGTGGAACTTTGACCTCTTCACAGCCAAATCTCTGGCTGAAAACGGATCACAAAGATTTTCCCAAATCTTGGTACCCTGTATATCAAATTTCGAGTCTGTAGACTAAAAATTGACAGAGTTATTGTGTAGGGAAATGTACACACACACACACACACACACACACACACACACACACACACACACACACACACACAGACACACACACAGACACACAGACACGTTCACTTTTATAGATATAGTAAACAAAAATATATACGTATACATAAATATATATGGAAACAATTTTGTGTTTACTATAAACTTTTTACGCAAGTATAAATCATGTAGAATATCTGCGTGAATATAATTACACGTAATGGTTAACTAAAGATGATCATCTCATAAGAAAACCGAAAAAACTAAAAGGTAATTAATTAAAATGACTGTTTAAAAGAATATGCAAATTAGCTAGATCTTTTGCTAGTGAATGCAATTCCACAACCCATATATAAGAAAAAATGGTATTTTCTTTTTAAATAAATAGAAAAAGGCTTTCCTTTTTTCTGTTGTTCTTGGCCTTCGGGCCGGTATAAAAGTGTAGTATCTGTTCCGGCAGATACTGCAAGCTATGACTAACTATGACTAGCTATGACTAGCAAAGACCAGATGTGGGGGCAACCCCACATGCCTGACCTTTAACCAGCTCCCATTTCCCACCTCTCGGGAGCTGGTCCCCTTTTCCATTCCCCCTCCCTTCACTCCTCACATTAAAAAATTGGCCTTGTGCCTAATTTGCTCGGTGGGGGAGCAAATAAATACCATCTGTTCCGGCAGATACTGCAAGCAAAGACCATATGTGGGGGCAACCCCACATAAAAGACCTGGGTCAATGTAGGGGCAACCCTTCATACCAATTGTCACTATCCAGCTCCCCTACTCCCCGGGGAGTTGGTCCCCATTTCCCCTTCACTCCTCACATTAAAAATCGGCCTTGTGCCTAATTTGCTCGGTGGGGGAGCAAATAAACACCTTGTTGTTCTTGGCCTTCGGGCCGGGATCAAAGTGTAGTATCTGTTCTGAAGATGCTGCACTTGAGGTAATTTGTCTCAGTCAATGGAGGGGAAACCCTCTCTACTGAGACAATTACTATTTTTGAACCCAACCAGAGTGCCCCTTTTCCCTTTTTTTCGGGGAGCTGGTTTAACCCCACTTTAAAAACGACCTTGTGTCACATTTTGTTTTGGTGGGAAAGCAAATAAATACTAATAGAAAAAAGGGTTTTTAATATCAATACACACAAAAGAAAAACGAATTTATAGGGGTGTGTATATATATATATATACATATATATATGCGTGTGTGTGCGCGTGTGTGTGTGTGTGTGTGTGTGTGTGTGTGTGTGTGTGTGTTACTAGCAGAAGTACCCGTCGTTGACTTGGTTCAAAAAAGCTTTCAAAAATGGACCCTGATGTATGATAGAATAAAAGGTTATGAAAAGGGGGTGTCCTTGTAAAGAAATAACTTCAAATTTTGGAGTATCGAAACCGAAGCAAAATATGATGGAAAGAAATTTTGCAGAAATATATATATATTTTACATCAACTTCGTTGTCGATCGTAGCTAAGAGAGACCAGCAAAATACATGTTTTTAGAAAAGCAGAAAAAGCGGAGATTCTATTTTATTATTATTATTTTTTTTTACTCATGTTCACCCCTTACATTTCCGATTCCCAATTCCGATTTTGATTAATCATCCCAACTCTAATAACTATATATATATATATATATATATATATATATATATATATATATATATATGTATATATATGTGTGTGTGTGTGTGTGTGTGTGTGTTTGTGTGTGTGTGTTACTAGCACTAGGACATAAGGGGCTACTATTTGGAGCCATGTCTAGGAAAGATTAATAAACTATTTGTTTATGTTACATTTAAACTTCTGCATATCAGTACAGCCATGGAAGCAGGCAGCAGGAAGGGATTTCCAAAGTTTAGCTGTTCGAGGGAAGAAACTATTAGATTAGAAAGCTTTCTGGCAGTTAGGGACCTCAACAGTGAAGGGGTGAGATCTCATTGCTAAGCGGGTTTGTTGGGGATATGTACGTAGAGGGGGTACAAGTGAAACAAGTTCATCAGAACACATTCCATTAAAATATTTGTAAAACAGGCACAGTAATGCAATATTGCGGTGATGAGACAGGGGTTGGAGCTTAGTTGATAAAGTGGGACCGATTAGATTGACAACTCTTTTTTGGACTTTATCTAAGAGGGAGAGACTAGTAGTAGATGCACCAGCCCAGATGTGGCAACAATACTCCATGCATGGGCGAATGGTGGCCTTATCGAGTGCGTGGAATATAAGTTCAGAAATTGCAATTAGAATATCTACAGTAGAATGAGCTTGCCTAAATCCATACTGTTGGTCAGACAGAAGTTTAGTGTCTCTCAGGTGATGGACGAGTGCTTGATTGATTAAGGACACAAAGATTTTGGTCAAGAGAGGCTAATGGGGCAATAATTTAGTGGGTCGCTTCTTTTGCCAGAATTCTTGTAAACGGTACAACAGAAGCAATTTTCCAGCAGGAAAGCAAGATTCAGTAAGGCATTTGTTTAAGAGTTAGGAGAGAACTGAGGCAACCTCAACAGAGCATTTTTTTTAATAGACAGGCTCGGACTACTTTGAGATGTCTAGGTTATGATATCATGATTTGCAGAACCGAACACAATGAATAAAGATTTGAAGACTTTTAGAACTTAATGCATCAACATGATTTAATTTTTTTTAATGGAAATCGCTCCAGACAAGGCATGAAACCACTTGATTTAAGGAGCTAACAAGAATGAAAAATACTTATTGCAAAGTATTCCAATGGCTATTGAAAAGACCAAGACTTGCAAGGAGGTGTTGACGTCCTCCTACATACATCGCCTGAAATTCCCAAATTGGTCGCCCATATTAGTAATGGGTGCCCGGTGTTTCCCGGGTGTTTGGAGGTGTGTGTTAAGTAAAAAAAAAAAAGTGGTAGTAGGCAGGCATGCAGGCAAACAGGCTCGAACCCGTATCATGAAGGAGGAAAAGAACATGAAAAAAAAAAAATGACATCTTTGCTGTTGCGTCCATTGCCAAACCGGAAGTGATGAATGTTTAAATCAAGGCTAGACAATCGAAAAGAGGAGATGACTTTCGAAAATATTGGCGAAAAAAGCGACCCCTCCCTCTGGAAAAGTGCCCAGTTGAGAGTGAAGGAATTAATGTTTTTAGCCAATATTTTGATATTTGTCGTCCGAAAGGTCGAGCTCCAAAACGATTCTGATCTTGTAAAAATCCGTCGCCTCTGTCGAAAGTTTTAGGCATACATACATACATACATACATACATACATTTAAACAGACAAGTGAGATTTATATTATAGACTAGCAGGGCTACCCGGCGTTGCTCGGGACCGTATAAACAATGAAAAAACAAAAGCAGATATTGAACATATGTTTTATTCTTAGGGGAGAGGAATCTTTCATCTCAAGTTTTAGCGTTACAAACAAACATTTGTCTTTTATATATATAGATAATGACAGGTTTTTTGGGGCCCCCCCTCGAAGATAACTGATCAGTTGACCAACTTCTAGTGGTCCGTTTGACATGAAATTTCGATATTTGTCATCCGGGTGATGGGGCTTCGATATGATACCAAATTTGTCAAGTTTGGTTCCGTCTTTCAAAAGTTTTAGCGTTACAAACAAACATACATACACACAGACGTTTGGCTTTTATATATATAGAAGACTAGCAGGGCTACCCGGCGTTGCTCGGGACCGTATAAACAATGAAAAAACAAAAGCAGATATTGAACATATGTTTTATTCTTAGGGGAGAGGAATCTTTCATCTCAAGTTTTAGCGTTACAAACAAACATTTGTCTTTTATATATATAGATAATGACAGGTTTTTTGGGGCCCCCCTCCTTGAAGATAACTGATCAGTTGACCAACTTCTAGTGGTCCGTTTGACGTGAAATTTCGATATTTGTCACCCGGATGATGGGGCTTCAATATGCTACCAAATTTGTCAAGTTTGGTTCTGTCTTTCAAAAGTTTTAACGTTACAAACAAACATACATACATACACACAGACGTTTGGCTTTTATATATATAGACTAGCAGGGCTACCCGGCGTTGCTCGGGACCGTATAAACAATGAAAAAACAAAAGCAGATATTGAACATATGTTTTATTCTTAGGGGAGAGGAATCTTTTATCTCAAGTTTTAGCGTTACAAACAAACATTTGTCTTTTATATATATAGATAATGACAGGTTTTTTGGAGGCCCCCCTCGAAGATAACTGATCAGTTGACCAACTTCTAGTGGTCCGTTTGACGTGAAATTTCGATATTTGTCATCCGGGTGATGGGGCTTCGATATGATACCAAATTTGTCAAGTTTGGTTCTGTCTTTCAAAAGTTTTAGCGTTACAAACAAACATACATACATACACACAGACGTTTGGCTTTTATATATATAGATGACCAGGCTCAACGTTGCTTAACTTCGGTGATCTGATGAGAACCGGTGTGTATATTATGCAGGGAGTTGATATACCGTAAAATAAGATAACTTAGTTTAAATGTTTTTCATTCATCCTTTCTTTCATTCTGTCTCACTTTCGTTTAATTCTCCTCCGGTTAAGGTCAAAGGTATTTAATGGGGAGTGGCTTGTATTTCGTCATAACAGCCACTGTTGTATTGAAAATCAATAAAGACTTCTTTATTTCTACCGCCCTTCGCCGCACTCACTCGATTAAGCAAAACTCATCTCCCCAACACACCCGCCCTTCTCTGCTTAGCACGTTAGATCCAAGTAGCATACAATATCCTTGAACAATATCCCTTACACCTTTGTTTGTAAACATTGTTTAGCAGCATGAAGGGGTTTGCAAATTTAGGTCCTCCCAGTAGTTTTATATGGCCTTCATTGTATCACATGGACTAAACAACTAGCCAATCGCATTGAGTTATTTCAAAATCACTTAATGCGTTTCATTACGGGACATTGTCTTATCAAAAAATAAATAAATAAATAAATATCCTTCCTCTGTCAAATTACTCCCCTGCCCCTTCTATTTGATAAAATCAAAAGTAAAATCCTTAAACTTTTTGGCCATGTGAAACGATCAGCTACTGGCCTGTCAAAGTTATGCTAGAAGGCAGAAGAGGCAGAGGAAAGCCAAGGAGAATGTGGGAAAAAAAATATTTTTGATTGGACATCTCTCAACAGTTGGACGTCCATCAACTAACTTGTCCTGGATCAGAAGGAATGGCAAAAAATAAGTCACGTGGGTTCACAATCCGCACCAAGTGGAAGGTGCAACATAAAATAAGTACCCTCCACAGTTAACCTGCAAATAGTGTCTTCGACTGGTCTCTATACATCCCAGTACAACGTGATGCACAAAATTGTAAGATGTTAATTTTCCTCTTCGGACTGAGATGCCGTTAAATTGGTTATAGCACTTGGACTGTAATGGTCGGTAAAATCCAAGTCTATTTTCTATAACAGGCACCAAAGTCGTTTTATCTTTCTTTCTTTAGACGATCCTCAGCACACATTTCAATGAGCCGAACTTCAGAACTGCCCCTGTATGACAAAATTAACGTTTATTTATATTAATCACTTTCAACTCATTTACCTCTCTCTCTCCAACCACCGATATCCATGACAAATAGCACCCTACCTGAGAATTCTTCTTTCAAACTCCTCAACCTAACGTTTGCAGGCAATATGAACTAGAACAAATAGATTGAGGAGATTGCGAAGGCTGCTGCAAAGAAGGTGGTTTCCCTCTATCATGCTAGAAGACTATTCACACGTGAGAGTATCCTGTACCTTTACAAGGCCACCATTCGCCCATGCATGAAGTATTGTTGCCACATCTGGGCTGGTGCATCTACCGCTAGTCTCTCCTCTTGGATATGGTCCAGAAAAGAGTCTTCAATCTAATAGGTCCCACTTTGGCAACCAAGCTCCAACCCCTGGCCCATCACTGCAATGTTGCATCTCTGTGCCTGTTTTACAAATATTTTAATAAAATGTGCTCTGATGAACTTGTTGCATTTGTGCCCCTTCGACGTATATATCCCCGACAAACCTGCTTAGCAAAAAAATCTCACCCCTTCACTGTTGAGGTCCCTAAATGTCAGAAAGCTTTCTACTCTAATAGTTTCTTCCCTCGAATAGCTAGAATTTGGAATTCTCTTTCTGCTACCTGCTTTCCTGACTGTACTGATATGCAGAAGTTTAAATGTAACGTAAACCAACATCTTGCTAATCTTTCTTCATAGGCATGGTTCCAAATTGTAGCCCCTAACATCCAAGTGGCGATATGCCTTGTTAGAGATGAATGTGAGTAATAGAAAAAAAAAAATCCAGTATTACAGCATATTAAGCCAATTCACTGTATTAGTAAACATATTTTAAAAAAATAGTGCTTTATTAAAACACTAGCATGGGTGCCCGGCGTTGCCCGGGTTTTTGGAGATGTATGCTGAGCAAAAAAAACAAAAAAACGGTCAATTTTTTTAACTTTGACCCCTATTATGACCCCTTAACATTTATTGTTTTGGGGCTCAAATCAAGTTATTAAGTTAGATCCATGTCCAAGGGACCGATATCTAAAATTTCAAGTGTTTAGACCCCAAATTGTCGGAGGAGTTTGGTAGAGTTCTCAAAGGTCAAATCGTTGAACTTTGACCTCTTAACAGCCAAATTTCTGTCCGAAAACCGATCGCATAGATGTTCCCAAATCTCAGTACCATGTATATCAATTTTGAGTCTGTAGACTAAAAATTGACAGAGTAGGGAAATTTACACAGACATACACACAGACACGTTCACTTTTAGAGATATACAGATTGATTACTTCTAAAAAAAAAAAAACAGTTTTCATTACATTAAATTATACGATGGGGTCTATGCCCCACTGTCGCAAGCAACTTGTAGACTATGTCCGAGCTTGCATGTACCACTTTATTTTTGTCTTTTCCGTAAACCATTTCTCCTATATACGCCAATTTTGGTAGGTCGACAGGTAGACTATGGGCAGTCACAAAGTGACTAAACTGTTTGGACTTCTAAACAAAATCCGTTATGTTAAGGATGTGAATTGTATTTTGAAATGTTGGAACTGTGTGTAGGCAACGTGAGAATAATGTCAATTCTCGCGTTGCCTACGCACAGTTCCAACATTTCAAAATACAACCGCAGAGATACAACATGGGGCTTTTTACAAACAGACTTTTCTTTCTCCAACTTTACAACATGGCAAGAAAGAAGAAAAGGAAAAAAAAAGAAAGAAAACAACATACTGAGGATGGAGTATAACTCCGAAATATATTTATGTTATAAATTTCAAACAAGTAAAATACTTGTTTATTTTCCTTCTATTACGCAGTGATTTGGCTTTCAAGCGCACTTGATGCATATTTTATTTTATTAAAATCCGTTATATTTATGGTAATATTCGACAGCTTGGTCCACTCCAATCCGAATTAGTTGGGATGGTAAGTGTATTTCATTTGTGCCCATTAAGATTAACATTTGGCTCGCCTCAGACCATTAAAATGGTGCCCCCCCCCAAAAAAAACAAAGAAAATTTTTAAAAGACGTTAAAAATATTAATCACGAGTTTCCGAGAAATGACAAACTCCAACGCATAAAATTAACAGCGATAGTAATAACAGCAATAACAAGACTTGAATAAATTAAACGACACGTGTTGTCAAAAGTTTTTTAAATTCAAAACTCCCTCGTACGCCAAAATTAATGCTTATTTATATTAATTACTTTCAGCTCATCTGCATATTGAATTCATCATAACAGTGCCCTAAGCCTATTCACTGTATTCATACACAGATTTCCAAAAAGTAGTGCTTTACTAAAACAATGATCACTAATTTTTAAAAAAAGCCCTTGCAATTTTCATCTCACATGCCTTCACGATTTTTGAAAATTATTTAACTTTATTTATACCTTACAACTCTAGTGCTTTATACACAGCCAGACTTAACTAAACCTCACTATAAAGCCAGACTTAACTAACCCCCACTATACGGCCAGACTTAACTAGTCCTCACTACATGGCCAGACTTAACTAACCCACACTACACAGCCAAACTTAACTAACCCTCATTACACAGCCAGACTTAACTAACCCTCACTACATGACCAGACTAAAGTAACCCTCACAACATGACCAGACTTAACTAACCTTCACTACATAGCCAAACTTAACTAACCCTCACTACACAACCACACTTAACTAACCCTCACTATACGGCCAGTCTTAACTAACCCTCACTACATGACCAGACTAAAGTAACCCTCACTATGGGATGTGGTGATTTGCAGTGTCATTATTCTTTCAGAGACTCCTCTGGGGCTCTCTGCGAGTCTACTGGCTAGGTCATTTCTGATCGCAAAAGCGACTCCAGCTCTTTTTGGTTGATCTACAGGACAGCCGTTCCATCATCAACGTCTATGCACCGACAATGACCTACCCAGACGAGGAAAAGGAGGCCTTTTACTCTCAGCTGAAAGACACCATAGCAAACGTCCCTGCAGCGAATAAGCTAGTTCTCCTTGGTGATTTCAATGCTAGAGCCCTGTTCTCGGAAAGTTTGGAAAGGGAAATCCCAATTCAAATGGAGAACTGCTGCTCTGTTTGTGCACAGAGTTTGAACTGGCAATTACGAACACTTACTTCCAACATTCGGATAACCATTACTACTCCTGGGAACATCCCAGGTCAAAGAGACTATGTTATCACGAGAAGGAAGGACCTCAAAGATGCCAAGAACACAAGAGCTATGCGAGGACCAGATTGCCAAACAGACCACTACCTAATCAAGACTAGCTTCAAGTTCTCCATAAAACCTGTGTACAGCAGGGCGACAACGAAGCGCAAGAGAAGGCTAAACACATCAAAGCTCGGAGATAGAAAATGGCAAGATAGACTACAACTTGCAATCAACTCAGCATTAGAACAAACCACCGATGATTCTGATTCACCAGAACAAATGTGGGACTTGCTAAGCAGGCCTGTATTCTCCGCTGCGGCAAAGGTACTTGGTTACACGAAAAAGCGGAATGCGGACTGGTTCAATGAGAATGACCAAGAGATTAGAGATGTAATAAATGAAAGAAACCAAGCATTAAAATCAAAGCTAAGCAACCCGACTAGAGCAAACCAGAAGAAGCTGAAACAAGTGAGGGCAGAAGTCCAGAAAAAACTAAGAGAAATGGAAAACATCTGGTGGCTGAAAAAGGCTGAAGATATGCAGAGGCAAATGGAAGAAAACAATTCTGCAGGTTTCTTCAGATCACTGGAGGAAGTGTATGGCCCTAGAGCCCAGATGACTAACAACCTCTTATCAGAAGATGGAAACACCATACTGACCCAACCAAAACAGATAATTCAAAGATGGCAAGAGTACTTCGGCACCCTGCTGAATGTGCAATCCAATATGGATGAGGAGATCTTAAACCACATAACAGTCTTCCCCCAGTAGATGGACCTGAATGACACACCAACTCTTGGGGAAGTAAGAAAAGCAATTGACAAAATTAAAATGAACAAATCTCTAGGAATTGACAGCATACCACCTGAAGTATACAAGTTCAGTGGAGAATAACTCATGAGAAAACTTCACCAACTAATAGCAAAATGCTGGCAACAAGAAATGCTGCCACAAGAATTCAAAGATATCATGATCATCCCAATCTACAAAAACAAAGGTGATCACAAAGACTGCAGCAATTACCGAGGTATATCTTTGCTGACCATTGCCGGGAAAATAATGGCTAAAGTGGTGCAAGCACGGCTAGCCAAACTGGCGGAAAGGGTCCTAACCGAATCACAATAGATATGATCTTCAGCTTACGGCAGATTCAAGAAAAAGCCACTGAACAGTATCGGGAGCTCTACATAGTCTTTGTAGACTTCCGTAAAGCATTTGATACAGTTGATCGAAAAATGTTGTGGAAAGTCCTTAAAGTGTTTGGATGCCCCGATCACTTTGTAGAAATTATCAAACAATTTCACGAAGGAACAAAAGGGAGAGTTGTAGTAGAGAATTTAGAAAGTGAACTCTTGGAAGTAAACCACGGCACCAAACAAGGGTGCGTACTGGCCTCAACACTGTTCACCCAATTTCTGACAGCCGTCCTAATGCTGCTCTATCAAAGCATCGAAGAAGGTGTCTTCATCCACACACGCTCTGATGGGAAACTGTTCAACCTTGCAAGACTGAAGGCCAAGACCAAGACAAGGAAGGAGCTGATAACAGAACTACTGTTCGCAGACGACACTGCTCTGATAGCTCACAATCAAGCTCAGATGCAAAGGATAGTTCATACTTTTTCTCAAACAGCCAGGAAGATAGACTTACAAATCAACATAGAGAAGACTGAAGTAATGTATCAGCCCTCACCAGATAACAACGACCCGCAAGAGCCTATAATAACAATAAACGGCAAGGTGCTAAAAGTTGTTGAAAACTTCAAATACCTTGGAAGCACTCTAAGCACTGATAACCGTGCTGACAAAGAAATAAGCTGCTGAATTCAAAGCGCATGTGCCTCCTTTGGCAAGCTAGAAAAGAGACTCTGTACAAGGGCTGGTATCCGGCTAGAGACGAAATGCAAAGTCTACAAAACCCTCGTCCTGCCAGCCCTGCTGTACTCAGCAGAGACTTACACTCTGTATAGAGAACATGTAAGGAGATTGGAAGCCGTCCAACAGAGACACCTGAGAAGAATCATGAAGATCAAATGGAGTGACTTTATACGAAACACGAAATTTCTCAGGAGAGCAAACCTAAATAGTGTGGAAGCTACCCTTGCTACTATGCAACTACGATGGACCGATCACATTATTAGAATGGAAGATGATCTTCTACAGGGAACTGGAAAATGGAACCCGCAAGGTAGGAGATCAGAAGCTTTGCTACAAAGATGTAACAAAGCAGCACCTGAAGGCAATGAACATCAATGTCGAGAGTTGGGAGGAACAAGCCAAAGAAAGGAGTGGTTGGCGGAACAGTCTCCACAAAGGAAAGAAAGAAATAGAGAGAAATATTGGAGAAGTCTTAGAGCTGAGACACTATAGACGACACAACCCTGGCACCCACATATGCAGTGCCTGTGACCGGATGTTTCACACAGAAAGAGGACTATGCCAACACCGAAGGATAAAGCACTGAGGCCCCGACTAGTCATTGTCAAGATTGACGGACTGCATGATGATGATGATGATGATGATGATGATGATGATGATGATGAACCCTCATTACATGGTCAGACTTAAGTAACCCTCATTACATGACCAGACTTAACTAACCCTCACTACACGGCCAGTCACTACATAGCTAAACTTCACTACATAGCTAAACTTAAACTACACAGCCACTCTTACTCGATTATACAAGCTCATCCATCCAAAATATTTCTGCCCTTCCTTGCTTTGCACATTCGATCCAAATAGTGTACAATATCCATTTCACAACATTTTGCAGGCATTGTTTAGCAACATGAAGAGGTTTACAGTGGGGTAGTACTTTCTTTCACGCCTCAGCTGGTCTCTATACATCTCAGTGGAATTGACAGACAGACTAGGAGAAGTATAATATAAATATACAGAGAGAGAGAGAGAGAGAGAGAGAGAGAGAGAGAGAGAGAGAGAGAGAAAGTGAGAGAGAGAAAGAGAAAGAGAAAGAGAAAGAGTGAGAGTGAGAGTAAGAGAGAGAGAAAGAGAGAGAGAGAGAGAGAGAGAGAGAGAGATTTCTGTCATTTGAGAATGAAGGACTATTTTATCATTGGACATAAAACCAGTGGCGTAGTAAAGGAGTGGGAGAGGCGGTTTGCCCTGGGCTCCACATATCAGGGAGCAGTTTTTTGATGGGGTAAAGATAGAAAATAAAAGAAATTAAAATGATAAAAAAAAGCTAACAAAAAAACTAATTTGAAATTTTATACAAAAATGAGTTTTTAAGGCCGTAATATGTTTTTGTGTTTTATGTGTGTAATACTGTTTTTAAATGGATTTTTCAGTTTTATGTCCAATGAAAATAAATATTTTAAGTTGAATGCTCCTGGTTTATATAAAGAAAGACAGTGAGTCAAGTACGGTAACCATAAGGCCAGCTTGACACGTTCTTTAAAAAGTGTTTTCAAACCTACTTTTTCCTGATATAATGTGAATGAGCCGTGCATGTGCAGTCATGAAACAGTTGACAAGCAGATAAAAATCCTATGATCCTCCCACAAGTACCAAATTTTTCCCTTTTGAACCTTTAGTAGTCTTTTTATCCAGATGAAAACCGATTAAAAAGTTTTCCATATGTCTGAATACCCTGTATACAAAATTTCAAGTCCGTAGATCGAAAATTTGTTGAGTATATAGGTTGAGAAATTTCTTCACACACACACACACACACACACACACACACACACACACACACACACACACACACACACATTCTAACTTTTATAGATATACTAGCAGGTAGCCTGGCGTTTCCCAGTCGTAAAATATGCACAAATATTATATTTTAATTTTAATTCATACAGAAACCAAGATATATGCATGAGAATATTATGTTTTTTCTAAACAGTTCACTTCTTATAAGTAAAAAAAAAATACTCGAGCTGAGATTGAAACTAAAACCTAAAGACAGTAAGTCAAGTACGATAACCATTAGGCATGCTTGACACGTCTTTAAAATGTGTTTTCAAACCTACTTATTTTTTTACATAAGGAAGCTGTCATGGGAACGATTCATGCTTGTGCCTTTGTGAAGCAGTTAACAAACATAAAAATCTGATGACTCAAATACCAAATTTTTCAATTTTGAACCCTTAGCAGTGCTTTTATCTGGATTAAAACCGATTAAAAGGTTTTCCACATGCCTGAATACCCTGTATACCAAATTTCAAGTCTGTAGATAAAAAATTCATTGAGTATATAGGTTGAGAACTCTCTCTCTCTCTCTCTCTCTCTCTATCTCTTTCTCACACACACACACACACACATCCCCACTATATATATATATATATATATATATATATATATATATGTAGACAAAAGATTCTGAAACACCAGTTGGAGATATTCTTTGATTTAAAACCACCTGAACAGTGAGATTTTTTTTTTTTTTTTTTCCCCACTGTTCTTCCAACTGAAACCAAAATTCCCTTCTTCCCTCATTCGTTTTCTTAGTTTTTAATTTATCATTCTGACGTTTCCTCTTAGAGGGTCAGACGATAAGGCCTTAAGGTAATTTTAATAATTTCACCTGCCCATTTCTTGTTTTTTGGTATTTAAATTAAATTATGTTTCCTCTGAAATTTCTCCTTCCATTTTGCTGTACCAAAAATTTACTTATATATGTATATATATATATATATATGAACATTTTGTGCATTTTAATTATTGTAGAGTTATCTCCCTTTGTTTATTCAAGATGGCAAGGCAGGACAGTCTCTTGTTGTTCATTCATAAAATTTGATTTCTTTATTTAAAAATAATTACTTGATCAATTTACGTGATTTTTGGAATCTGCCATTTTTTCTGTAACGGATGCATACATCATTAATTAAATATTAGCAGTTTGATAGCTTAAATGCTATTTAGGTTTGACTTTTAAGATCAAACAAGATACATTTATATGTTAGATTTATATAGAAAAGTTTCATCTTGTCCTCCTGTTAAAAATTGAACATGGAAGAAAGTGCTTTACTGATAGTGCTAGCAGGCCGCCCGGCGTTGCCCGATCGTAAAATACACTTAAATATGATATTTTAATTCATGCAGATTTTTTTTTTTTTTTTTTTTTTTTAAAAGGGTGTCACCACTTATCAAGGCCCAGAAGCCACTCGAGGATAAGGGTTAATAGGTATACATTAGTCATTGTGATTTTAGCATCAATTAGAACTTGTTCACATTGGACTTTTTTTTTTTTTTTTTTTCAGATTTCGTATTTCGGACCCATTATATAAACAAGGAAAATTGCTCCAGGAAAATGTCTACATAGGACCATTACATTGTGATGTGGATTACTCAAAATACAGTTTGGATCATTTTACCACACTGCTATCAAAGACATTCACTTCGGATTTTACCATGCAATTTGGATGTGAATTTTTATATCCTTTTCATTAACTTCCCTTACTCTATGACATTTAAATACTTAAACAACTTTTAATTGTGATTTTGCATGTCTCACTGACTTTAGCAAATAAGGTATAAACCATTATAACTATTTGCTAATATTTTCTCTGAAGAGATGGTAGACATCGAAATCCTATAGAATAAGGAGTCATAATATTTCAAATGTATTCTTTGTCTTACATAAAATAATAAAAATCTTTTGATTGGAAATTCAAACATTTCACGTCATAAATTTTTAAATTCATCAAATGACTAAAATTTGATTTATTTGCTCTATCTTGTATATTGAGCAATTCTTATTTAGGTGGGATAATACGTATAGAATATTACTGCCAGTAATATCATGTAAGACTTATAATCATAAGTTTTCATACCAGTTGATTGTCAGATAATTTTATTCTGAAGTATATATATATATATATATATATATATATATATATATATATATATTTACCAGTGGTGAAAAAAACGGACTAGAGTGCTTAATGTGTAACCAGAGTAGTATATAGGAAATTTATTACTGTGAGTCCAGAATGAGTTTACATATTGTTTCAGCTAGAGGAAGATCCCCAAAAAGTCCATCTATGAATTCTGACGATGCTAGTTGGATATTCCCTCTTTTTGGGGATCTTCCTCTAGCTGAAACAATATGTAAACTCATTCTGGACTCACAGTAATAAATTTCCTATATATATATATATATATATATATATATATATATATATATATATATATATATATATATATATGAAAATCTTTCGAGGGGTACAGAATTTAATGATGGCTACATATAGACCAATATACATAATGATTATTTAAAAAATAAAAAATGAAAATAAAGGCCAGCTAACCCGGTTTCGATCCTCGCTCAACAGAGCCAAATCGAGGACAATACGATTAAAAAAATAAATAAATAAAGTCATGAATATGGCAAGGATAAAATAAAATATCAAAAATAAACAGGGGAAACAAAATTACATAGAGACCAAATTAAGTCCGAGAATATTTTCTTTTTGCTTGCAAAGAGAAGGTCTCATCGACTTAATATAAACAGTCTCTAGAATTTTTAAATGATATGGAGAGTGCAACCTGCTCAAAATAGTGAACATGTCGACACTGAAATTCATGGCACACGCATGGTTATTTATAAGGTGGTTGCAAATCGCAGAACCATAAGTATTACTCAAAACCTCCGACGGTGAGAAATTTGCATAACGAACTTTCGAAAGCATATGCTGTTTCAAACGAAAATCTAATCTTTGTGATGTTCACCCAACATAGTGCGCACTGCAACTACATTTAAATAAATAAATAAGAGAATTATTATGGTGGTGGGGAAGAACATCTTTGCGAATAGACGGCAACATAAGCCTGGTTGAAAAAACAACACAAGGATTAGATGCAAAATAACACCGTTGTATAGACACAGAAATTTGCTTGGCAAAACGGTCACTGATGTTGCCCAGCCAAGGTAAACGTAGGTAGACAGGACATCTATTAGCCGTAATTACTTTAAGTTTATAGAAATTGGAAACCTTCTTATTAATAACAGTTTTAACAATATCCAATGGGTAACCATTATTACAGAGGGTCCTTGTAATAAATTTCAACTCATGATCCAGATTAACCCTGGAACAAATCATCATGGCCCTATGTGTTAATGTCTTAATCAAATTATATTTTTGGTTTATAGGGCAAAAAGAGTCCCAACGAGTATAGAGACCCGTAAAGGTTGGTTTACGATAAACCGAAGTAAGAAAACACGAAGATGTCTTATATATATATAGTCATCTATATACAGTACTGTTTTGCTGTTTCACAGCCCATCAGTGCAGCTAGACAAGCAACTACCTCAAGCCAGGATCGAAACCCGACCACCCAAATAATGGTTGGAGCTTCTAACCATTGCGCTACTTGGCTGTTGCTATACAGGCAGCGAATTAACAATGTTTTAGCATTGTCCAAATACCTAAGCTCAATTTGTTTACACAAAGGACATCGCTTAATACGCTAATGGTAATTTGTATATCACTTCCGAATATGCTCAACCTAAGATAGGGAACATTATAGTCATCCACATACAGTACTGTTTCGCTGTTTCGCAGCTCATCAGTGTGGCTAGATAAGCAACTACCTCAAGCCAGGATCGAAATCTGACCGCCCAAATGGCAGTCGGAGCTTCTAACCGTTGCACTATTCGGATGCTGCTATGCGGGCAGTGAATTAATAATGTTTATATATATATATATATATATATATATATATATATCCATGTGCTAGAACGTTTTCATCTTAAATTCTACACAATTATGCAGAATGTAGAAACTATGCGTAAATAGAATTCAGCGTAATAGTGAAATGAAACCAATCATCTAATAAGAAACCATAAAAAATGAATAATTAATTAATGAACGCTCGTTTTTCAAAGTAATATGCAAATTAGTTAACCTTTATATAGTCGCTCGCATATCCGTGACTGAGTATATTAAGAAATTCGTTTTAATAAATTTTAAAATAAAAATATTAGGCATTTAATATCCTTGCCAGAGCGAGAAAAAACTCAACTTTATAGGTATGTAGATAGAAGATAGATAGAGTAAGAATAATATTTTTTAAATTCGATAAAATATTTTTTAGCAAGGGGGAGGGGGTAAAAGTTGCGTCGTATATAGAGGGGAAACGAAAGCAAAGTCAAGCCACGATCGATCGGGTTGTCTCGAAGAGAGGGTTGGGTGCTGCAAATCGGGGTGAAAGGTATTATCAGTTTTGAATTGGTTGTTTGGCTGGCCACACCCAGTAAGTATGGTGGGAGGAGGCGGGTCGATTCTGGATCTACAAACCAGGTGGGAAGAGGGACAGGAGGAGAAGTAGGAGGCCAGGAAAGGAGAAGAGGGGGGAGGAAAAGATAAGGAGGAGCGGGAAGAGGAGAAAAAAATGCTGAACGGGGAAAAGAAGCGAAAGAGGAAAAAGTAAAAAAAAATCAACCCACCCGTCTTTAAATGATTACGTGTGGATTAACCACAGAGATTAATACGGATTAACAAGAGATTATGGTAATAGAATGAGTGTGTGCATCCTGTGCACTGTATTAGATTTCAAGGAGAAGGAAGTGATTTCTTCACAATCGAAAAAAAGGTGTCTTATTATTGCTTAAATTCTCCATTCTATAATAAAGAATAATGTGTATTTATTTGTGTGTGTGTGTATATATATATATATATATATATATATATATATATATATATATATATACGAGCAAACAGTTAATGAAATATGTTAAAAAACACTTTGAAATGAGTTAAAAACATATTTAATCTGAAAAGGAAACACTAGATAAGTGGATAGTCCTTAATCCGCGGAGTTTCGAAGAAATACTTTTCTTCTCATCAGAGGGTAGGAATTAGCAAAATGCGGGATTGGATTTTGCATGCAAAAAGTATTTGATGAAACAGCAAGTAAGTCAAAGATCTTACTTGATAACAAAAAAAGTGAAGCAGAGGGAATATGGTGAAGAAAAAGGTGATTACACATGAATGGATAGTCTGGTGGAAGATAAATAATCCTTTTATATATATATATATATATATATATATATATATATATATATATATTTCTGTGGAAATATATTTCCTTATAATATATACCAATCCTTTTTTAAGAAGCTTAATGTAATTACAAAGCAATATAGTGAATAAATGACAAAAGACTATATTCTAGAATTGTAAATGTCAATTGAATTAAAGGAATAAATTATAAGATCGTCAACAACTTTGGAATATAGTCTTTTGTCATTTATTCATTCACTATATATAAATATATATACAGTATAACTTCTATAATTTGAACATCCGCTTCGTTCAAATTAGAGGATGCTGTTCAAGTTTCGTGATAAAAAAAATGAGCTGCAGTTAACTTTAATTTTCTAAGAATTAAGAAATAGTAAATGAAATTCATTGCTATATGATATTCAAGTATATATTAAGTTGAGTTTACGATATATTGCGAGTAAGAATTGTTAAATATTATTACCAGGAACAAAAACATATGAAAATAAATTAAATCTACTCTTACTTGTTAAGTATTTATTACCTAAGTTATCATCTACAGAAATCATACATTTATGTAAAATACAGTTTTTTTTAGTTATTCATTGGATGAGTCTCATTGCAGTTTCTATTTTCATCAATTGAGCTCTCAGGCGCTGCCATTGTATTCTGTAAGCGATCACGAAAATCTACAATTTCTTGGTTCTGTAGCTTCTTTATGATTATATCTCTTCGGAGTGACATTGCTTGCAAAATATAGTTGTCACTAAAGTAAGGACTTTTTTCTAGAAATTTTATAACCGTCTCCATAGACTTTTCTGCATCATCCCATGATATTGCTTCATCAGAGTGTTCTTGGTTATTTACATTAGGGTCAAGAGAATGGAAGCTGTCACTATTTTCATCACCATTACTGCCTTCAGAATATTGATCAGTAGTTTCCTCATCTTGTTGTACCCACATTTCAACATCATTTGCATTAAGTGATTTAAAAACAGCGTGGTTAGTCGGTAACCGTTTGGTTTAAAGACTTTTTTCTAGACCAGATGTATTCTCTGATTCTTTCAGTTCAGAAGCCTTTGGTGCTGGGCATAATTTACCCCCATGCTTTTGTTAATGTGCTTGCTTTAAATATAGCAATCTGAAAAAAAAAATTGACAGTTAGTGTAAATTAATTATCAATAG
This sequence comes from Euprymna scolopes, assembly GCF_053919585.1. Lineage (NCBI taxonomy): Eukaryota > Metazoa > Mollusca > Cephalopoda > Sepiida > Sepiolidae > Euprymna > Euprymna scolopes. Next base: position 45,069,338 of record NC_136523.1, on the reverse strand, counting down.
CAAATTTACATTAATTACATAGTATCAATATTAATATTTCTGCGCAATATCTGACTAAACCATGTAAACAGTTTTACTGCAACTCCGCATCAAATATGCTAATACAATTTCAATGACGAGACAGTTCAAGTTTAGAGAAGGTCCAGGTTTAGAAGAAGTCCAAATGAGAGGAAGTCCAAATGAGAGGAAGTCCAACTTTAGAGGAAGTTCAAATTAAAGGAGTTTTACTGTATATTTCTGTGGAAATATATTTGTTTATAATATATACCAATCCATTTTTAAGAAACTCAATGTAATTACAGAGCAATATAGTTGTTGTCTCACCATGTTTTGGTCAACTCATCCTCTGGCCTGCTTTAGACAGGATTGAAACCGCTATCTTCAGACAATGCTCACCTCGAACTGTAGAGACTCAACGCGTCTATCCATTGTGGCATGGGCCCTGAAATCCATCAAAGTTGGATTTTATGGTCTTATAAATCCAATTTTGAGATCTTATCTGGTCTTCCATTGTTGGGTCCATACTAAATGGTATTATATATATCGTCTGAGCTTAAATCTATGGTCCCCTCCCCCTCGCCAAACTTTCATGAGAAACACTGGTCTAGCTGAAAACACTATCAATAATTTTCCCCACTCTTTTTCCATGCCTAAACCTAAACGTAGATTCCATGAAAAAAGCTTCTTTCTTAGAACTGCACTTCTGTGGAATTCCTTCCGTTTGTCTGTTTTCCAGTAACTATATCCCCAGTAATTACTGTCTTTTATAGTCTGAACGTACACAAATAGACCCCTATATTATTTACTATTATACAAAACTGACCACATACAATTGTTACGACGAGTATTTCTGCTAGTATATATATATATATATATATATATATATATATATATATATATATATATATATATATATATATATGAGATCCAGAAGTAAAAATTAAGTTTACAGACCAAACGCTCCTGTAAACTTACATGAGAATATAAATATCAATATTTAAGTAATCCCAGCTAAATAATAAAAAAGGTCAATACAACCAAAACAGGCAATAAAGCTTGTCATAAAAGAACACAATTAAAAACTGTAAATTATAATTTACATAAATTTATTGTTCGACAAAATACTCAAAAAGAAATATTAATTCGCAGAGTTTCAAAGAATGCATTCTTTTCATGAGAGGAAAGATTTTAGCAAATAATTATTATTACGAAGCTATGAATCTGCTGGTACTGGCATAAATTGAAACTGTATTATGTGGAAACTAATTATATATGCAAAAACATTAGCGTAAAGGGTTGATGAGATGCAGAAAATAAATGAAAGACGAAAAATGCAAATGAAAGGACATGTTGGAATTTTTTTTTTTGTACAAACAATTGTGCTTCCCCCTGTATTTTTTTTTTTTTTTTTTACATAGGCATCACCACATTATCAAGGCCAAGAGGCCACTCAAGGATAAGGGTTAAAGAGTGTACAGTAGAAATTGGACAGTATAGTAATCATGAGGGACACCGGCATTAATACTGTGAACTTCTGATTTTTGCCCCTCAACTACTACTCTTATGAACCTATCAGAAAGAAATGATTTAATAATTGAGAAGACATTTCCAGCAATACCATAGCTAGAGATCTTATGAAGATGTATACATCTATTATATTTTTTTATTCTGGTTCTTATATTTGATTTTCTGTATTTTGTACCCTTTATTGAAATTAGTTTCATATATTTAAAGTTTACGCGAAGCACCCTTTAATTTGAATAAAAAGGCAATGCTAGCTCTCTGAAAATGATGTCACTGGTTCTAGAGCGAAAATCGACCTCTTTTGAATTCCACCGGCGAGGAGAGTGGACGTGGATTCATTGCCTGGCACGGATGAGGGATTTTCCAAGCCTTTTCTTCTAAAAAGTACAACCCGACAAAAAATATCCGGTCGCGATGAGGCGAAACTCTGAACTTTATATACACTGCTACAGTTTGCGCGTATATTAAAGAAAAGTAATTTTGGAATAATTTCAAAGACTGTAAATTGTCAAAAATGGCACATGTGCTGGCTATCATTAACTTTGGGAGTATGTTCCTTACAATTTATTGTATTTATTAAGAGAGAGATTAGGAAGTACTCTTAAATTTTTTAATAATTGTAGTGTATTCATTTGTTGAAACGACGTTTTCAATATGAGAACCAGCGTTTTTTTTGGGGGGGGGGTTGTATTGTATTTTGTTACCTAGCGTTTTTTGTTCCTGTATTTTAATGCCTGCTAAGGGAAAAATTTGCAACTTTTTGTAAATAAAATCTCTTTTAAAACAAGACCTTTTTATTTTATTCTTTACCCCCACCTCTTTTTTATTTCATCCTTTTATTTTTTCTGCAGACTAGTAGTTTCGCGTCGAATTTATCTGAAAGAGGATAAATTTCCGACAGGTATGCAGTGGTTAGGTTGTTCGAAAGGCCTACTGGTCATAAGATTCAATGTTTTGATGAGAACTAGTCATAATAGTTGTAATAGGCAATATTGACATAGCGATCCAAATTAAAAATTAAAAATAAATGTAATCCAATTATTGTGTAGAAAAAACAAGTTGCAAGTGATCAAGAAAGAAAATTTTATTCAAAACTTTAAAGTTTTTTTTTCAATTAGAGATAAAGTAAGCTATAAGAAGCTTCCATAAATAATAATAATAATAATAATAATAATAATAATAATAATAAAATTATTATTACTATTATTCGTGGGAAGGACAAATTTAATTAAGAATTTATCCTTTTTATAAAAAAAAATATTGCACAAATCGAAGCCCCAAACGAGATCCTTATTTCCTTCATAAATTCAACCCCACTTTTTAAGTATTTTGTCAAACACTAACTTCTTGTAAATTAAAACTTATAATCTTTGTGTTCTTTTATATATATATATATATATATATATATATATATATATATATATATATATATATATATATATATATATATATATTAATTTATTTATATATATATATTTATATATATTTATATATATTGTCCGTTTATCATACAAACATTATTGGTTACATATGTGCATACATGTTTCAGTGGAGTCCCAATTCAGGGACAACACTATATCACACCAAAAAAAGAATTAATATTGAAACGGGTGTCAAGGCCACATTGGTTTTTATAAGATTTTTGGGTGCGATCTACATTCCGGGGAGAATTGGGGTGGAAACTTTGTGAATGTGAGCGTTAGGGTTTTTATGGAGGTGTGGTGAGGGGAAGGGGAGATGCTGTTTCCAGTGTTTGAAATTAAGAAAATAAAATAAAGTTACAGAGGAACTTTATTACAACATCAAATCAATAAGGGTACCAGAAAGGTGAATAAGGGAGAAACCGCTTTAGGTCATGGCATTTCAAAGCTAAATGCTTCTTGTCAGAAAAGGAAAAAAAAAGCCAGCACAGAAACTACTGCAATCCATGGGGATAGCAGGAGTTTATCGAGGTTTACTCTGCCGTGTTCTATCCATGCCTATATTTATTGAATCCTAAAGGTGGTAAAAAGTAGAAAAAAGAACAAAGCCATGGCATGGATGAACTACAAGACAGTCTATGACAAGCATGGATAATAGAATGCCTGTTGGAAGGCCTATAACAAAGTAGGAGAAGAAAGATTCCACCGACCATAATGCATTTTGTAGACGGCAACAGCAAACCACATTGAGAGGAGGTGGAAAGGAAGCAAAATACGCAAGAATGCGAAACGAACCGAGAGATTCTGGATACATATTTTCTTAAATTTATGTGGAGACAAAAATCAGAAACGGTCCTTTTGTCTCCATCATAAATCACATTTCTGAAAGCTACCCGCTTCTTGGGGAGCTTCCTTCCATTTCCTCTACCCCATCTCCTCCCTCTTTGCCATCTATGGGCGTTCAACAGTCGACCGAAGCAAAAAAATTCCTAAGAAAATATCCTCATCTCGAAAGTTCTTCCGCCGGCATTTAACAAGTGGAGAAAACAATAATAATAATAATAATAAAAACATTATTTTCTTGAAAAAAAAACTAAATTTTTTCTTATACTTTCATCTAACAATTTACGCTTTTCGTAAACATATTTTCTTTAAAAAATATATATAACATTTATGTGGAGCCCCCCCTCCAAAAAAAAAACATGATTGAACAAAAAGTATTTAAAAAAAAACAAAAAAAAAACCCAAAAAACTTGTACTTACACCTTACAATTTACGGGTAAAAAAAGTAAAACTTTCATCTTTTTTTGAAGAAAAAAGAAAAAATATTTGTTGATAAATATTTTGCATATTTTGCACCAAAAATAAAAAATAAATAAAAATATTTTGTTATTTTTGATTATTTGTATTTGTATTTTTTTTTTTCCGGTTTGTTTGTTTTTAAATAAGTCTGCGGCCTTTCTTCTTTTTTGTCTTAATAACACTACAATACACCCCGCAAAATAATTACACTACAATACCCCCCCCAAAAAAAAAAATTACACTACATGATTAGGATTAGATATTGGTCTCTCCTCCCATGAATAACCTTGTTGAAATAACTTCAGTTGGCGATTCCCCCCCCCCTCCAAAAAAATAATAAATTCGTTCTTGCAACAGTTGCTTCCTGGTAGTGGTTAAACAAAATTTTAGGGTTTAGATGCTTTTAGGGCACAGCCTAATCAAATAAACAATTCAATACAAGCTTCTGAAATGACGAACACAACAACTTCATAAAAATGTAACACATAACAGGTTTATTAAGGAGAATGTGTACCGAGTGATATGTTCCTGGTTAAAAGTTGGACTCCGGCTACCTGGTGCTATCACGGTAGTTATTCCAGTGGAATCGTCAATACCGGTTGAAATAACACCGAGGTGGAGAGAGTGAAGAAAAAGGGTCTGTTCCGTTTGGTGTCTCTCTCAGTAAGAAAGAGTTCTTATTCTTCAAACCGGATGCTGGCCGAATTCCTTAGGGGATAGAAAGGATCAAAGCGCCGTACCCCTGATTGGCCAGTATGTGGCCAAATAGCATAGGGGAGAGGCATTGATTCGTGAAAGAAAAAAGTTCCATTTTTTACTTCATTTCCTTCCTTTTCCCCCTTTTTCACTTCTCACACTGTTTTTATCCATTTTTCCCCCCTGTAAATATGTGACGGGTTTGGTATAATCAAGCCAATCTTCATGGCGTCTCTCTTTCAGATCCTACTTGAAGATAAACTCGTTATTGTTGTCGTTTTTACATACAGCCACACAATGCACAAACACGTGGGCGCTTGCTTTTTTTATGACTATCACAAACCTCTCTCTAAATAAAACCTTATAAAGCTATCAAATCTCCATTGTGTTTGCCCGAATGAGTAGATTCGTCAAAAGATCAACAGAAGATCGATAACCACAAGGAGATCACAGCCTACACATCAAAAAGCAACACTCAGAAAATGAAAACGAGCATTCGTGCATAATTTTCAATGCTCTCATAATATTTATCATCATTCAAAATGATATGTCCTGGAAAGGTATACATTTGTTTGAAATAACTGAGTGGTCTTGGTTTTTAATGCGCAAACTCTCTCTACCATGCTAGAAAGTTACTTACGCTTGAAAGTATCCAATACCTAGACAAGGCCACCATTCATCAATCTATGGAGTATTGCTGTCACATTTGGGCTGGTGCATCTGCTAGTAGTTTCTCACGCCTGGACAGGGTTCAAAAGAGAATCACCAACCTAATGGATCCTGAACTGTCATCTAAGCTTCAACCTCTGTCCCATCGACAAAATGTTGTATCCCTCTGCCTGTTTTACAAGTATTTTAATGGTAGATACTCTGACAAACTACAAGTCCTTATGCCCCCTCAACGTAAATACCCCGACAAACCCAACAAGCAGCAAAATCCCACCACTACACAGTAGAGATCCCTATATGCCAGAAGGCCTTCTACTCTAATAGTTTCTCCTCTCGGGCTGCTAGACTTTGGAATTCCCTTCCGGACTCCTGCTTCCTCGACTGTACTGACATGCAGAAGTTCAAGTGTAATATAAACAGACAACTTGCTACTCAACTCCTTACATAGTACTCCTGCAATTTATGTCCCAGGTAGCATCCTTGTTTGGGTGAAAATGGGGGGAAAAAAATAAATAAAAACCAAAAATATGCTTGAGTTCTTTTAAATTTACTAAAATGGTCAGATTTTTGTGAATTTTTTTTTTTTTATTCCGTGTGCTTCATAGCGTTGAGCTTAAATATATAGGGTGGTTCCCCCCCCCCACGTCCACCCACCCCCAAAAAAGCGCTCTATTTTCTTTTTGATCTCAAATTTTTCCTAGAGGAGATTTTTTTTTTTTAACATTTTTCCACCAAATAGAATGATGGGTGAATGTATCCTTCAAATCTGAATGAAATAGAAACCTTATTAGTGCAGGAATTAACTTCATCTGCAGTATAACAGCCTGTGTCTATCGTCATCCGATTCTCATTCTTTTTCTATGGCCCGATGATGATATAAAATTCTTTTTCTTTTTCTATGATAGCATTTCGTCTGATGGGCCAGAAGCACATATTCTACTTATTGATATGCCCACTCAAGCGGCATTGAGCTTCGTCACTAAAAATAGATCAAATCAAATAAGCCAGAGACATCTCCAGAGTATGTAGTCACATGGGTTTTGGTCAGGGGAGTAGGGTGGCCATGTGAAGTTGGTGTGATGCAAAATGAATCTATGACCAGGTAAATACTAACAAATTCCAATGATCTGTATAAACAATGGTGTTTTATCTGCTAATTGTTTTCATATCTACTTTGCTTTTTCTTCTCGGTACAGTTGGTCTGGACTATAGTCAAATAGTCTGTGACAAGGATGGAGCTGTAGACTAGTGCATTCATGCAAATCTTCGACATCTTCAGTTCCTCATGAATAATTATATTCACAGTTCCCATACTGACATCAAACTGTGCGCTTAATGCCCTGTAGACACACAACGGTCCTTATCCATGAAATTCTTTATTTGGCCAATCAATTCTGGTGTTCTGACTCCCTTATTCCTTCCACACCTCTTATCATCCCTCATAGACTCCCTGATTTCCTTGAATTTTTTATGCTACTCAAAAACTGATGCTCGATTCATGCAAGATGGTCCAAAAGCAGTGTGAAGCATCCTATACGTTTCTGTGGCATTTTTTCCAAGTTTAAAACAGAATTTTATTGCATATCGTTCTTATAAAGTTTCCTCATGTCCAAATTGTATTTTTGAAATTCAGCAGCTGTGACAATTAGGCTTTATTAGGGTGTATTCACATTCCTACTGAAGCTGTTCGTTTGAACCTGTAATGATAAAAATTGGTCAGTCATCTCAATAAGATGTATAGCAAACTGAATTTTCACAAGTCCACAATAATTTTAAATGCCTGTACAAAAAAAGTCTAGAAACTTATTTAAGGCACCTTGTATATGTGTGCTTGTGTGTAAATATTTAACCGATAAACTTTTAAACTTCTGGTCACATAACACTGAAATTAACAGGAAATAATAATCATACACCAAGAATGGGTTATAACGAATATAAAATCTTTGTTTGGATGGATGAATAACGCATACAGAAATATGTCAGCAAGTTGAAATGCAAAAGGTTCATTTCCACTCGCCGACATATTTTTATCACTTTTGAAGATGCGCAAATTCATTTATAGCCTTATTTTAAACCTTTTTTTTTTTTTTATCTATCTGTCGATAGCTCAAACAGTAGTGAATGTGGTTGGAGCGCTAAGTGTTTCGATTCTAGCTGATGGCACACAAGTCATTTTTTTTTTTTAACTTTTGAAATCATTACTATATATTAGGTACAATATAATATTAGATAGAGAATTGGCTCTGTAATAATAAATACGAAATCTGCATGAATTAAAATACATTTAACTGGGCAGGGTCAGGCGACCCGTCTCCTCCTCCTTGTGACAGTTAGTAAAAAAAAGAAAAAAGTTAAGGATAGGAAAAATGGTGATTGTCCAAAATTCCTCCCCAAAATAATAAAAATAAAAAAAACTCTCTATGATGTATCTATGATGGAGAGAAAATATCGTACATCAAAAACCACATAAATTGATTAAGTAGTTTTTGTTTTTAATAAGGAAATCAAATTTTGTGGCCAAACGAATACAAAGATATCGCAATGCCATGCAGAAAAAGGCTGAAGAAACAAGGGAGGTAATTCCAAATTAAGTCAAACTTGCCATTCTTATCATGAGGACATTGGAAAAGCTCAAATTCACTTACAATAATTTTTTTTATAAAATTAAAACTACCCAACCAATTTACATGATTTTGGTGTACAATATTTTCTTCCTGTCGTGGGTACACATATCATACAGATTTGCTGTGGATAATTCGTTCTATACTAAAAAAAAAAGAAAGAAAGAAAATATCATATTCCAAAAATTACGTAAATTGTTCAAGTGATTACATTTTTATATTTCAAAAAATCATTTTTAAGCTAATTTGAGATTTTCCAATACCCCCACCCATATTAAGAAACGCCACACAAATCTGAATAATTTGGAATTATCTCCCTTTTTCTATGAGACTATTTTCAAGATGGTGTCTCAAAAATCGTCTCGTAGTTTCGCTATAAAATTTGATTTTCTTATTAAAAAAAATAAAACTACTTGATCAATTTACATTGTTTTTGTATGATATTTTGTTTCCGTCACAGGGACGTACATCATGCAGATTTTTCGATGCTTCTTAAGATGAAGTTGGCAGATCGATGTTTTTAAATATATTGTTTTAAGCAAAAACAATATGACATACTTAATTGGCATGCCGAAAATAGTAATATATCCAAAAATTACGAAAAATCACAGAGTAAAAATTTATTTCTAATCAAAAGTAATTCCGGTCAATGTGCGCTGATTGTCCAACCTCCAAAGGGTGTTTATTCCGAAAGCCATTCTTAACATGGGGAGGATGGGGAGGGCGGGTGTTTATTCCAAAAACCATTTTTAACATGGGGAGGTTGAGGATGGTTATTCTGAGAGGCATTTTCTTATTTTCAATCTCCTCGTAATTAACTTATAAAAGGTTTCTGGTACTTGTACAGTTTAATCAAGACATTAAAATATGAAAATATCGAAAAAAAGCTTATATTGTCCGTATCTGTTTTGGACTGAAGATCTCTGAAAAAAAAATTCACTTAATTTGATCAAGTAGTTTTTTTTTTTTACAGTGGAAAAACACGTTTTTATGAGAGCGCGTTAAAGTCAGCCATTTTGGAATTTGTTGAACACGCCACGGGGAGATAACTCAATACAAAGCACCCACACTCCCTCCCCATCTTTATTACTAGCCTTTCTTCCTAAAAATCGAAGCTTTTGCTCGGTATCATAACAAATTGTTTTTTCGCTGTAAAAAAAAAAAACTGCTTGATGAAATTAAGTGAAATTTTTTTTCAAAGAACTTTGTTCCATAGCAGATGCATACAATATAACCTTTTTTCGATATTTTATTTTTTAATGCCTTGATTAAACTGTACAAATACCAGGTGTCTTCCCATCATCCCTAATAGACTCCCTGATTTCCTTGAATCCTTGGTGGTCCTTGTGGTAAAATAATAATCACTTGAGAGAGCAGTCTGCCCTTTTGTAGGAAATTGTCTCCCTTTATTTGATATACCGAGTCGCCATCTTGTGTATGTATTGTGTGTTCTTCTAGTCAAATAAGACCTAAATCTCCTAAAGGTATTCTTTATTCTTGTAATTCGCCATAATTTATTTGACTAGAAGTTATTCAAAAATCATTTAAAACTTATTCAAAACAAATTTATTCAAATGAATAAGGTATTGAAACCAGACTGATTCAGCCAGGACGCTAATTCACCAGTCGCCGCTAAAGAGTGGAAATTTTGATACCGGACATTCAACAATTACTTGGACGTTATTCAAACGCTTGGATTACCGCTGGATAAATTGAATGTCTTTTTAAGCAACATAGACAGGACTGTGTATGATTACATAGAACATTGTGACACATATGAAGAGGTTATACGAATACTGGAGAATGTTTACGTTAAGCCTACAAACAAAATATTTGCACGTCATCTCCTGTCTAGTCGGCGCCAGAAACCGGAGGCGTCTATCGACCAATTCCTACAAACTCTGTGCGAATTGTCTAAAGGCTGTAACTACAAACCAGTCACAGCTGAAGTTTATAAGGAAGAGGCTATTCGGGATGCGTTCATCAATGGTCTGGAGTCTAATCCTATTAGACAGAGGCTATTGGAGAATAGGACACTAGACCTACAGAATGCTTACAGTCAAGCTTGGTCTCTCGACTTTGCTCAAAAGAATGCTATTGCCTTTGTCCAGCAAGATTCTCATGCACCTACTATGACTGCTGCTAGAGAAGAGGGAGACATCTATGGAAGCCATGTTGGCTGCTACAAAACCACGATGCTGGTTTTGTGGAAATCTACGCCACCCACAAAGTAAGTGTCCAGCAAGGCAAGTAACTTGCCATAAATGTTCGAAAATCGGACATTTTGCAAAATTGTGCCATTCAGGCAATTCCAGCACTCATTCAGCTGCAGTTGTCGATGCTATTCAGTCGATATCAGTAACGGTCCTACACTCTCAACCATCTTTTCTGCTGCTACTGAGTCGGGGTTTAAAGTATCCACTATTTTGCTTCTGAAAGGACATAAACTGAAAGCCCTAGTCGACAGTGGAAGTACTAATAGAAGCTTTATAAGCCACAATGTTGCCAAAAGATTTAAGCTGATGCAATATAGAAGTTCAGGATCAATTTGCATGGCTGCAGGAGCACAGACCACAAAAATTACAGGATATTGTGTTGTAGATTCCAGTCTTCTTGGACGTGAGTACAGGAACTTTAATTTAAATGTAATTAATGATTTGTGTACTGATGTGATCCTTGGTGCTGATTTCCAAGAACAACATGAAAGTGTTGTCATCAAATATGGTGGCAGCAAACCAACATTAACATTCTGTGCCCTCGCGACTATCAATGTTGAACCTCTAACCCTGTTTGTTAACTTATCCAAAAATTGCAAACCTATTGCAACCAAACCCTGGAGACTAGCAGTTCATTAACTCAGAAACACAACGGTTATTGAAGGAGGGGAAGAAGTCTATCCCCATGGAGGACACAATCATTGGTCGTGAAAGAGGATGGTAACCATAAAAAAAGAATGGTTATTGGCTATTCGCAAACAGTTAATAAATATACACTGCTAGATGCATACCCCTTGCCCAACATTGAAAGCACTATGAACCAATTTGCACAGTATAAATACTTCAATACAATAGATATGAAAAGTGCATACAACCAAATGACAGGCCTTATACTGCTTTCCAGTCTGGGGGTCAACTGTACCAGTTTACTAGGATGCCTTTTGGAGTGACTAATGGGACTGCTTGTTTCCAAAGGAAAATGGATGAATTCATTGGAAAACATTGTTTACAGGAAACTTATGCATATGTTGACAATTTGATCATCTGTGGCACTACCTTGGAAAAACACGAGATCACTCTTCAGCATTTCCAGAGGGCTGCCAGACTGGATAACTGTACCTACAATGAGGAGAAGTGCAAATTTTCTACCCAAACAATTGATCATTTGGGATACCGGATATCTGAGGGAACCATCAAGCCTGACCCAGAACGTCTACGCATACTTGTAGAATTACCAGCACTCCAAAATACAAAGTCGTTGGAATGTGTGATTGGAATGTTTACATATTATGCAAAATCGATAAGTAGGTTTTCGGACAAAATTAAAAATCTGAAATCCACAAAAATCTTTCCGTTATCAGGCAAGGCTTTAACATCCTTCCAGACACTGAAAACTGACCTGATAAATGCCAGCCTAACTGCAATAAGTGACGATCTAATGTTTGTTGTGGAAACCGATGCATCCCACAACTCTATATTCACTGTACTTAGTCAGGACAATCGACCAGTTGCCTTTCACTCAAGATGTTTATGAGGCAGTGAATTAAACTATGCATCAGTAGAGAAAGAAGCTCTTGCAATAGTTGATGCTGTCGAGAAATGGAGACACTTCTTAATTGGTAGGCACTTCATCTAAAAACAGACCAAAAATCTATCCGCTTCATATTTGATACACAAAATCATGGCAAAATAAAAAATGAAAAGATACTGAGCTGGACAATCAATCTTGCATCCTTAAGTTTTGACATCCAGTACTGAGAAGGAGAAGAGAATGTGGCGGCAGACACTCTCACGCGAACAAGTTGTAATACACTTACAGACAACAAACTGTTAGCATTACACAAATCACTATGTCACCGAGGTGTAACCAGAATGACACACTTTATTCAAAGTAGAAACTTGCCATACTCAGTTGAAGAAATCCACGCAGTGACAGCTAATTGCCAAACATGCAATATTATCAAAACGAATTTCCCTAAACCACCTAACTTACATCTAGTGTAAGCAACTCAGCCATTTGATCGCCTAAGCATTGACTTTAAGGGACCACTACCTTCTTCATCTCGGAACAGGTATTTACTAATCATTGTAGATCAATTTTCCAGGTTTACCTTTGCTTATGCCTGCCCAAACATGGAAGCCAAAACTGTCAACAGCTGCCTATCCAATCTATTCCTATCTTGGGCATGCTGGCATACATACACAATGATAGAGGATCTTCATTCTTTCCCAAGAAACAAGAACTTTCCTACACAATCATGAAGTTATCACAAGTAGAACAACTCCATATAATCCGGAAGGCAATGGTCAAGTAGAAAGGTACAATGGCATTATCTGGCAGTCAATCTTTCTAGCTTAAAAAACTAAAGGTCTTCCAGAGTCACACTGGGAAGAAGTCCTGGCTGAAGCTTTGCATGCTAGTCGTTTACACTACACCACATGGACGCCTATTCAAATTTAGCAGACGCTTAACCACTGGGATTACCTTACCTGCTTGTCAAAGTCACCCTGGAAAAGTACTGATGAGACGGTATCCCAGGAACAACAAACACGAACCACTGGTCAATGAGGTTGAACTGATAGAAGCAAATCCACAATATGCCCCAATTAGAAAATCAGATGATAGTGAGACAACTGTCTTACTTAAGCATCTCGCCCCCAAGGACAGAGGCCATAATGAATCACCACAAGAGAATATTCCTAGGGATGTACTTACATCAACCCAGCCCGGAAGTCTACTCCCTAGAGACAATGATCAGGAAATGCACATTACTGTGGATTTGCCAACACCAGCTCAGCCAGGAAGTCAGTCCTCTAAGGAGAATCATGAACTACTCCCTAAAAGAAATGTGAACGACTCTGTGAAAAAACACACAACTAACCCAGGATTTCTGCATCGTTCCACTCGAGTCATAACCTCCCCCCCCCCTCCCCAATCGATTAGACCTGTAAAGACACTAATTCATTTGTTTAGTAATTTTAATGACATCACATTACATTTTACTTCTTTTCGATGTGGCGGTGATTGTGGTAAAATAATAATCACTTGAAAGTAGTCTGCCCCTTTCTAGGAAATTGTCTCCCTTTGTTTGATATACTGAGTCGCCATCTTTTATATGTATCGTGTGTTCTTCTAGTCGAATAAAACTTAAGTATCCTAAAGGTATTCTTTATTCTTATAATTCGTCACAGTCCCCCAGGGTATTTTCACCATAATTTTTACGGAAAATTGAGTAAAATCGCATTTTTCTTAGATGTTATAAAGTAGGTAGTAGGAAGCTATACACAGGGGACATAACTCCAAAACGAATATTTTAGATTACTTGTGTTATGGCTACAATATTTCTTTGTCAATAGCAATACACTTTTCTTTTCTTTTTTTTTACTAAAAACACAACAGCAGTTGTTCTACTTAATGAATTTTCGTAATTTTTGGATATGTTACTATTTTCGGCATGACAATTAAGTAATATTGTTTTTGCTTAAAACGATATATTTTTATAAAATCGATTTGTCGACTACAGTTTATAACAAGCACTGCACTTTCTTTTCTTTTCTTTTTTCTTTCTTTTTCTTTTTTTTTCTTTTCTTTTTTCTTAATATAGGAAGAACTCTGGACAAGTACGTGCATTTTTTTTTTTAAATTAACACAAAAAGGAAAGAAAGAAAGAAAGAAAGAAATTAATTGCTTTGTTGTTTAGTGTTTAGATTTTAACCATCCGACGATTCTTTCGATTGACCTTGCATAAAATATGGTCAGGATTTTCAACATCGTAATCTGCTAACTCATGCTATCACTTTGCCGGGTGGGCATTTGGCGGGTGGGATAATCCCTGACATTTGGACTCAAATGCAGCAGCAAGGGCAAGAGGTAGGAGAAAGGCAGGAGAGAGGGTGATAATATCTCCTCCCCACAAACTTTCGTTCAAAAACGTTACACCCAACAATGAGGGGGAAAACACTACTACTACTACTACTACTACTACTACTAATAATAATAATAATAATAATTATAATAACAACAATTAAAAAAAATGTAGTGCCTGCAGCCACTGGCACCACACCAAATAGTCGAGAAGAGTCAAGGAGGATGGAAAGACTGAGGAGAGAAAGCACTAACCAGACCTCCACTGGATGGGTGCAAAGGCGGGGAGGGCGCTGAGACCTTGGGGAGGTTTATTGCCACCTAAATACCAGAGAGGACCAATGGTTATTGCTAGGAAGAAGTCAATGGCAAACGTTTTTTATAATAAATAAATAATATCTCTCTCTCGGGCAGTCCGTTGATTTCGACGATGACGCGGAGGTCGGTTAGTGTCCATGTCGAAGGTGCGATATGAGTCTGATCAGAGCTCTGAAACCCCGGCCAGATGTGACACCTGATGGCAGGAAATCCAGGTAGTGGCGCCCTCTTCAGTAAGAGCATGACCATCATACTCCAATCGCTGCGGCTTCCAGTTCATCAAACCTGCCGGTACGCCCTCACTCCATCCCCAGAGGACTTTCACCTCTCTCCCATCCTGGGCAAAGTAGGAATAAGCAGCTTCCCCAGTACTGCTAGCACCCTCTCTGCTGAAAGCAAAAGTACAGAGGCAAGGACGGGCCAGGACAAATGCAATCAGCCGCATCCGACGGCTGAGGCAGACCCAAGTCGAGTTGTATATCACCCTTGTTGACCGCATCAGCACTGCGATGCTGGTTCATTCACTGCGCAAGCTGTTGGGATTCCTTCCTCATCCGCCAAGAGCATTGTTGACCAGGCTTAGATTTTTGTGACCCTAAACGTGGGTACTACACCTTGCCCAAGGGTGACCCAGCACTGCAATTACTAAGGGGTAGTGATATTCTCCCCAAAACCCTGGAGCTCCTGCACCAGGGTCTAATTGCCGGATGTAGTTTTACGTCATACCCAGGAAATAAATAATATTAATACATTAATAAGATTATTAATATTTTTTATTTATTATTATTATTTCACTCACTGTAACGTGTGTGTAAACGTGTATACTATGTTGCATTATTAATATAGTACACATGTTTATACACACGTTGATATGTAGAAACTTGGGACCCAACATGTTGTAGCAGAGTACCTCGCAAGGAACAGAAGACAAGTACTAACTCTACTCACTTTTTTCTTTAAACAACAGCATTTATTTCCCGATACCTTTCCAAATAAAACGTCATCCTTATTCTCAGTCTGCTCACACGTTCTTCTTTTTATATCGTTTTTTTCTTCCTCGCCGTGACGTCACCACACACACACACACAGCTCTGCATCTGCATACAGCGACCATAAGCACGTCTGCATTCTGTTACAATAATAATAATTCCAGTGAAGATCAGTGGTTATTGCCAGTGAGAAATCAATGACAAGTGACTGTTGCAATAACGCAAAATCACTTACAAAGATTGTAGAAAAGGGTGGAAATCTGGGGCGACTTTTTGTCACCCAGACTCCAGAGAACACCACCGGTTGTTGTCAGAGTGATCTCTGATGATGGTCTGTGTTGGAACTCCTAGTGAGTACAAATAATAATAATAATAATAATAATAATAACGATAATGATAATAATAATAATAATAATAATAATAATAATAATGATAATAATAATAATAATAATAATAATAATAAGAAGAAGAAGAAGAAGAAGAAGAAGAATATGTTACTAATGGAGATCTAGTATCTGTTTATCTGTTCAAAACTATACTATTACTTATCTCATCTGCATCGTCTTTCTGGAAGCTTCACCACCGAATCTACACAACTTCTCCAGTTCTCTCAATCTCGCGTGACAGTTTACAGGTCCTGAACACTTTCCAATCCTGTGTCCTATAGCAGGTTGTCAATGTAGGTCATTCTTCTTCTACCACGGTTTTGGGTGTCCATCTGTTGGTATCCAGATAACTAGATGGCTGGCTTCCTCTTCGCTGTATCTCATGCAGTGACTGGCGACTCTCATCCTTCTCTGCTGTACTTTCATTGATACTAGTGGAAGGTCACCATAAAGCTGTTGGTTTGTTGTGTGGCTCCTCCATGATGTATTGAAGGCCATCCTGAGCATCCGTGTGTAACAACCGTCGAGTCTCTTCTTCAGCGCATTTGTAAGAGTCTATGCTTCGATATTACTTCTGAAACCAAAACCATACTATTACTTTTATTACTAGTAGAGATTTTGTATCTGTATGTCTCAAGTCGAAAATTTGCTATTACTATTTTTTAATGCCCAATTCAATTCACTGTACTATTTCAGACTAATGCTCCATTCAGCAGAGGAGGAGAGTGTAGTGTCTGTTCTGCAATTATGTCTCTATCCTCTAAGTAATACCAATAAGATAAAACAAGCAGGACCTGTGGAAATTCCACAGAGGATTCATTCGTATGTAATATATTGATATTGGCATTCTGTAGATGTTCAGTGTAAACACTTTGATATTATTGTAGCTCTTTTGTTAAAACTGCAAAAGTATTTATCTAAGCTAGCAGGGAATACGCTTAAATATGATATTTTAATTCTTGCAGATTTCGTATATCTAATTATAGAGTTAATGTTCTATCGATTTTTATATATTATAAAGTTGTGATTTCAAAAATAAAAAAATATATATCCGTATGACTTGGGTGCATCAGCTTGAATTGAAATCGAAACTAAAAATTATGAAAAAAAATAATATATATATATATATATATATATATATATATATATATATATATATATATATATAAACTTGAGTTCCTTCAGTTATAATCGAAACCAAAACCAAAACTTATGAGGAATTTTTGGTAAAATTATTTATTACAAGAAATGGAAGTCCATAACAATTAAATTACAGCCACTTGGATGTAAATGTGACACTCAAAATAACACACATGCTCTCGTATTAATATATGAACTAGCGGGACCTGTGGAAATTCCACAGCGGACTCTTTCATATGTAATATATTGATGTTGGCCTTCAGTGTAAATGGAAACGTCTTGTAGCTCTTTTATTAAAACTGCAAAAGTATTTCTCTCTCTCTCTCTCTCTCTCTCTCTCTCTCTCTCTCTCTCTCTCAAACACTAAAAAATATTTTAAAAAATAAACAATGAAAAAACAAATAACTGCTGTAGATATTATTTCAAAATATGGAACTACAGTGATGCATCAATTTTTGTCCCAAATATTTTAAATTAGAAAAATTATAGCGTCTGCTGGCCGAGAGATTTGCACTATTGTTTTTTAATACTGAATAACTTAAAATCAATTATTTCTTAACAACTTTTGCATATACCAGAAAGATAAAACCCTAAATTTTATAGAATTAAAAACAAATATAGTGGTGAGAACACGCTAATCAAATGCTGTCTGGAGCGTTCGTAAATATGTATTCCGGAATTAATGTGTATTCCGGAATTAAATCTCAACCAATGAAATTTGCCGGAAAGCGTGACACACAAAAGAACAGACATGCTATCGTATTAATATATGAACAAGTGGAATTATTAATCCTCATCTCAACAATTCAGAAAGACGACTATTTTGTTTTAGATTTTTATAAGCAGTCATAAATATTGACATTTCTTTCCTCCCATGGATAACAGCCCCTAGCTGGCCGCATTAATCTCAACAAGACCTTTGAAGGATTACATCAAGATTTTTAGTGATTTGGGTATATCTTCAAGTGAAGATGCCCTTACTCAGTATTAAGCCGATAAGGATAGGACAATCTTGTAATGTACTCCTTCCCCAAAACTTACTTCCACAACAACAACCACCACCAAAAGCAGGACACTCCATATGGGGTTTCCTTATATTTATAGATAAGGCAAGATAACTCAATTGTCTTAACTCAGATATTAACAACAATAAAGAGGAGCTCACTCCAAACAGACTTTCCCTTCATCTACAGACATGAGGAGAAAACTCAACTGTCTTAATTCGTCTTTCTTCATGGATCGGCTCAGTACTGAGCAAAGCTATCTTCACTTGAAAATATACTGCTCCAAAACACTTTCGGCAGCCAAACTTTATTATTTTTCTATTTGTTTTCTTTGCTGTTTTAAACTTCTAGGAGTGTAGAACACCTAACTAAATATATAATTCGTTATTTTGTTACATTTTTTAGTTGAGGTTACAGTGTCAGTAGCAGGGTAAAACCAAGGTAAACACAGGAGGAAAATGGATAAATAAAGACCTGGCCAGAGATAGGTTTTATTTATCTTCCTATTACAGTGGGAAGATATGATACAAAGTGGGTTGAAAAGCTAGCACCCAAGAGATTGAGCACTCTGGCCAAACAGAAAAATGTTTAGTCAGTTGGCATTACCTGGTAGGAGTGCCTCAGTCGATTAGTAAAAAAACTAATCTGTTCTCAAAGTGAAAGAGAGGATGGACCCCCTAAAGGTGCAAGGTGCAGGACCATACCTCAGCCCAACAGAGAACAAAGCAACCCAACAATGGCACAGACTCCAGTGATTGGTGAGAAGAAAACCTCATCTAGTATGAAAAATAGAGAAAGAGGGATAAATAAAGACCTTGCCAGAAATAGGTTGGTTTGGAAATCAATTCCCAAAAGTTATCTAACATATGCCAGCATGTACAACGGACCTTAAACCGATGATGAACATGATGATGTGTAATGTGAGTTTTAAAGCTCAGAGGAAGAGTACATCTGGACGGTTTAGGGAGATATGTGCAAAACAGGAGACTTTGATAGTATGGCCACATTGAAAGAATAGATGACAGTTTGGGCCGGATAACAATTGAGGTGGTTAAAGGTCAGTTGACAGAGGAAGGTCAAGAAAATATGAGACATGTATGCAAATGACCTTGCTGGTGTGCAAGCTGACATCACAGCGGAAGAAGAGATGGGAAAGAAAAGCATGGAGAAAAAAGGACACATAAGGGTGGCAAGCAACAGCGAGGCACGTGTGTGGCGAGAGAGGGACTCAAAAGCATGTACCAGCCTGAGATGGACATGTGGCCTCGTGGGGCATGACAGGAACTTTTAAACAAAATGCATAGTTGGAAAGTACCATGAATAAACGCCTTTTATTTCAACTAAAAAAAATGTGAGTGGAATTTCTTATTTTGTTCCTTTGTGACTGTCTCTACATGCAACGTGTTGTGCCCGAATGAAAATTTAATGACAACGTTACATTTTTAGTAGGTTCAGTAGCGAAACCTGGCCCTATCGACTCTCAAAGAATGCATAATTTTTTTTATGCTAAATATTATTCTTCTGAGACAACGCTGATATATCAACTTTGTGGATCTTTGCTATGTTTTTGACTTTTAGCTGACCACACACACACACACACACACACACACACACACACACACACACACACACGCACACACACAAAGTGCCTTTTATATATAAGTAGACTCCTCATTTGATTCAACTGACCCCCCCTCCACGAGAGAATAAATAATTTTTTTTAAACTTTAGATATCATTCGTCCAGGGCAACACTGATCAAGAAAATACCAAATTTTGGGGAGTATTTGTTTAGTCGTTTTGGAGTTTTAATCAGATGTACATACATAAATACATACATGCAAACAGACAATTCTTTGTATAGTAGATTCATCGAGGGATGAGTCGGCATTTCTTTTCCAACTTAGTACATAACAACACTGAAAAAAAAAACAATCCTCACTAGCAAAACCCAGTTTACTCTCAAAAAATGCATATTTATTATTCATCCGAGTCAACACCAATCAAGAATATACCAACTTTGTGGGTCTTTGTATTGTAGCTTTTTACTTTTAGCTGGCCACACACACACACACACACACACACACACAACTGTTTTTATAAAATAGACTAAAAGTGGGTGCCAGACGTTGCCCGTGCACTGGACCTCCCCCCCCCCTCCCCAAATAAATCAAAACAAATTTTCTTTCAATTAAAATAGCAGGGAGTGCCCTTTCGGCTGAAGATAAAAATGATCCAAAAGGCAAAAACTTACGAGCAAACGCTTTTGCCCGCACAGCCATGAGTGCTTACAACGTCATAACGTTGCAAAATAAGCGTTTTAAACATAGTTTTAGTTTAATACGCGTGTGTGACTTGCAAAAAAGAGACGCAAAAAACGCCCTTCCACCCCACCCACCTTCCAGAAAGTGGTCCAGTTGAACTCCCACAGAATGAATCTTTTTTTTCTAATTTTTGCATATTATGCATCTGGAGCATTGCCCTTTAAGATGGTACCAGTTTTGTGCTTATCCAACACAGATGACTAAAGTTTTTAGCAGACATACAAGCACACACACAAACACACAGCTGTTTAACTTACAGAACACTAGCGAGGGGTACCCGGCTTTGCCCGGGTGTTTGGAGGTGTGTGTGGTTTTGGGTAAATCAAAACTCGGAGGGGGGGTTAAAATAAAAAAAAATGTTTTGGTAGATAAGTATGGAGATCGAACCCAAAGCCTTGAGGCAAAGTTGTAAATTAAAGTGTGAAAAAAAAAGAGTGGGACAGTTTTAACCATTGGGTCACCGCAAAATACTAACGGAAGCACGTTTGAATTTATTTAATTACTTGGATTTGGCAGGTGCACATTTTAATGACTTAATGAGGTCAAGTTTGACTGCGGGATAGTATTTCATTTACTGTGGAAACGGTTTTTTTTATTTTTATTTTCCCAAGGTGTTATAGGAAAAAGACTAACCCACATGCAGCGAGCGACAAATGTTGAATATTTATCTTCCCGAAGTCGAACAAATTAAATAGACAGGCGAGCTCCATTGTTAACTGTGAGATATTACGATTTATATGTGATATAAAAAGTTTTAAGAAGTTGTGAACCGACCGACCGCTTCTCTGAAAAAAGCCTTTTGTAGACATACAGAAAAAGCGAACACACATACATACATACATACATTTTCGCTTTTATATATATAGATTACAAAAGGCTGACATTACATATTGCATTCAAAATGAAACAACCAGAAAATGATGATGATGATGATGATGATGATGATGATGATGATGATGATGATGATGATGACAACGATGATGATGATGATGATGATGATGATGATGATGATGATGATGATGACAACGATGATGGCGATGATGATGATGACATTACATATTGCATTCAAAATGAAACCACCAGAAAATGATGATGATGATGATGATGATGATGATGACAACGATGATGATGATGATGATGATGATGATGATGATGATGATGATGATGACAACGATGATGGCGATGATGATGATGACATTACATATTGCATTCAAAATGAAACCACCAGAAAAGACAAGAGCAGAAAGTGAATATTTGGGTTTACTTTCTGCGGACTATAGACTTTCAATAATATTCTATTCTGAACACCATAACGACGATGATGACAATATTGATGATAACAATGACGACGACAATGATGATGATGATGATGATGATGATGATGATGACAACGATGATGGCGATGATGATGATGACATTACATATTGCATTCAAAATGAAACCACCAGAAAAGAGCTGACAAGAGCAGAAAGTGAATATTTGGGTTTACTTTCTGCGGACTATAGACTTTCAATAATATTCTATTCTGAACACCATAACGACGATGATGACAATATTGATGATAACAATGACGACGACAATGATGATGATGATGATGATGATGATGACAACGATGATGGCGATGATGATGATGACATTACATATTGCATTCAAAATGAAACCACCAGAAAAGACAAGAGCAGAAAGTGAATATTTGGGTTTACTTTCTGCGGACTATAGACTTTCAATAATATTCTATTCTGAACACCATAACGACGATGATGCCGATATTGATGATAACAATGACGACGACAATGATGATGATGATGATGATGATGATGATGATGATGATGATGATGATGACAACGATGATGATCATGATGATAATGATGATGATGATGATGGCGATGATGATGATGACATTACATATTATATTCAAAATGAAACAACCAGAAAAGAGCTGACAAAAGTAGAAAACGGAATTTGGGTTTACTTTCCGCAGACTATAAACTCGATAATATTCTATTCTGAACATCACCACCACCACCACAAAGTGTAAATGCTAATTCAATCGCCCCCAAATGGGTAGATTTGCTGATGACACGGCAAACTATTCTAAACTTGCTGGTAGATCGAACACACAATGGTGGATTATGTAGTAGAACACGGACATAAATGGATGGCCACATGCTAACAAGACAAAGAAATCTTACAACCAACCTTTTACTTTTTTCAAGAATCAATCATTCTTTGGCAACAAGAATTGAAATAAATGCACAGAAGTCGACTGCAAAAAAAGTGGGCTCCTTCTACCAGACTAGAAAACTGCTTACAGACCCATCTTTCAGTCCTCACATTCTATGAGCAATGTTTATTTTTTGGAAAAGGGGAAAAATTGCTGTTCTCTGGGTCAAAATATATCTAACAACATCTTGTTCACTTATTGTGCATAACGTACAATTCCAGCACAACAGTCTTTGCTGTGCTGTGAGCGTGACATAAGACCCGACCAACAGACGTAGCCGACTACTATATCACCTTCTTCATCTAAAGGAGATGTGTCTATTATTATATTGTGGTTTTATCCTCTGGGGAACTGATGTGTTGGGATAAGATATAACAGCCATTTCAGGAACATCCCCATGTCACGGAGGCACCAAGATAATCTTCCCGGTAAGCGATTGTGTTGCATTAATACCATCCACCACATGCCAGCATGTAAAACGGGTGGTGTAACTGATGATGACGATGATGATGATGATGATGATGATGATGACGACAACGATGATGATCATGATGATAATGATGATGATTATGATGATGATGACGATGACAATGACCATGATGATAATGATGACGACGACAATGATAATGATAATGATGACGATGATGATGATGATGATGATGATGATGATGATGATGACGACAATAACGATGATGATAATGTTGATGATGAGGGTGATGATGAGGGTGATGCTGATGATGATGATGATGATGATGATGATGATGATGATGATGATGATGATGAGTAATGTGAATCTTAAAGATGGCCTTAGATATCTGATGTCTTCAGAAGATTAAATCCAAACTTTAGGGAGATGTTTGCGCAGAACTTGAATGGTATAGCCATGTTGAAAGAACAGATGAAAGTTCTTGCGTTAATAGACGTTGAACATCGTTGTAGTCGAGTCAGTGGGCAGATAAACGCCAATAAAATATGGGAGGAAGTGATGATGTTATTGAGAGAGAGCTGACCAGAAATGGATTAGTTTAAGAGTCTATTGCCAAAAGCCGTCGAACGCATATCAGCATATAAAATGGATGTTAAACCGATAATGCTGATGATGATGACAAAGATGCTGCTGCTGCTGCTGCTGCTGATGATGATGATGATGATGATGATGACGACAACGACGACGACGACGATGGTGATGATGATGATTTATGTAAAATGTTTTATATCTTCTCCGATTGAAACCGAACCACAAACAATGATCATGTGCTCATTGTTTGTGGCATCTGGCCGTATTAGAATAGAAATAAAACGAAAATATTATATCTTTATACGTCATATGACATGACCATGTGCTTTGCAACGAATGAACAGACTCTCCATCTCCCCTTCAATTATTTGACCAGAAATAATTCACCCCCCCTCTCTCCCTCTCTCTCTCTCTCTCTCTCTCTCTCTCTCTCTCTCTCTCTCTCTATATATATATATATATATATATATATATATATATATATATATATATATATAAAGTACAGAAATTTAATAAAATATGTTGATAAACACTTTAGAATAAGTTAAAAACATATTCATTTTTCAAAAAGAAAACGCAAATAAAATGGATTGTCCTTAATCCACGGAGTTTCAAAAGAAATACTTTCCTGCTCATCAGCACAGAATAAGATTTTCCTTGTAAAATATTTAATGAAACCGCAAGTATGAAGTACATCATACTAACGTAAAAATGAAAGACAGTCAAAAGCAGAAGAAGCGGGAAAAAATGAAAAATAATTTCATGTGAATGGATGTTCAAATCCATGACGAGTGGAAAATCCAAAGACGGTAGAATCCAAATTGTTGGTAAAAGTAAAGAATCCAAAGGTAAAAAATCCAAAGAAATCCCATTAATGGAATATGTTCTGAAGTCAGGATTCTGTGTAATTAATCACAAATGGATTCAAGGAGGAAAAGTGAGTCTGAAATATTTTTATAAAAAGAATGAGAAATTGTCGGGAAAACAACACAATGGACAGTTTTAATATGCTGTCAGGGCCAATTTTATATATATATATATATATATATATATATATATATATATATATATATATATTCCCATTTTCTCTATATTTTCACATGTTTTTAACTGACATGAACATATCTTTTGCAATTTATGACTATCATAAATTGCTGTTTCTCATTTAATGCCTTAATCAGCAAATTTTAGCTCTGCTATAGTAATAATATTTGCTAAGTTCTTTCTTTCTTTCCTCTGATGAGAAGAATAGCAAGAATAGCATTCTTTAAAACTCTGCGGAATAAGGATTTTTGAAAATTGCTTTTGGAGTATTCTGTCGAATAATAAATTTAATTGTAAATTTTAATTTACAGTTTTAATTTCTTTTCTTTTTCCTATATATATATATGTGTGTGTGTGTGTGTGTGTGTGTGTGTGTATGTGTGTGTGTGTGTGTGTGTGTGTGTGTGTGTTGAGTTGATTAATCGGAATCAGAATTGAAAATTGAAAAAAATCAAAACTTTTAACAGACATACAGTCCTGTTTCGTTGTATCACAAGTCATCAGTGCCGCTAGACTAGCACCTCTCCCAAGTCAAGGATTGAACAGTACCGTCGTGTTGACAGTGGGTAGTTCTCATACTCAACCACGGAAGCAATGCCCACAAATAACCTGTCCGAATGTCTATTTAAACAAACATCCGTCCACCACTTTTACAGTGCTCAAACTACCTGTTTGTAAACAAACAAACAGCGGGCTTCGTATTTTTCAGCCAATTAAGTAGCGAGTGAGATTATTTACGACAATGCTCTACCCAAAGAGGGGGCTTAAAATATATATATATATTTTTTTTTTTTTACAAGGAGGTCACCACTTATCAAGGCCCGGAAGCCACTCAGGGATAAGGATTATTGCATGTAGAGTACGTTGCACGTTAGTGTTAAGATTTCATATTTGTAGTCATCGACATACAGTTCTGTTTCGTTGTATCACAACTCATCAGTACTGCTAGACTAGCACCTCTCCCAAGCCAAGGATTGAACCTAGAACCGTCGTGTTGACAGTCGGTAGTTCTCACAGTCGACCACTGAAGCGATGCCCGCAAATAACCTGTCTGAATGTCTATTTAAACAAACATCTGTCCACCATTTTTACAGTGCTCAAACTGCCTGTTTGTAAACAAACAAACAACGAGCTTCGCATACTTCAGAATAAAATTATTCAACAATCAGCTGGTATGGAAACCTGTAATTATAAGATTTACAAGATATTACTGGCAGTAATATTCTATACGTATTATCCCATCGAAATAAGAATTGCTCGATATACAAGATAGAGCAAATAAATCAAATTTTAGTCATTCAATGAATTTAAAAATTTATGGCGTGAAATGTTTGAGTTTCAGATCAAAGATTTTTATTAAAATATTTCTAATGCATTCTTTGTCTTACATAGAATAATAAAAATCTTTGGTCTGAAACTCAAACATTTCACGTCATAAATTTTTAAATTCATTGAATGACTAAAATTTTATATATATATATATATATATATATATATATATATATATATATATATATATATATATATATACATATATATATAGTAAGTTATAAAATATATATGGCGATTAAGCTATACAGATTATTCCGCGTTTCATCCATGCTAGAATTCATCAGGCTGATGAATCCTAGCGTGGATGAAACACAGAATATTCTGTGTAGCTTAATCGCCATATATATTTTATAACTTACTACCTAGCTCTACCTACGTATTGAGCGTTGTTGAAGTAAATACTTAAAGTTTACGCATAAATTTATAGTTTCGTATATTAATTTATGTGATTAAATGAAAGTTATATATATATATACTAGCAGGCCGCCTGGCGTTGCTTGGTCGTAAAATATGAATGAATATTATATTTTAATTAATACAAATTTCTTATTTCTTATAAACAGAAATACCATAGGTATTAAACATAACATTAAATTTCTTTAAAAAAAAATAAAGTAAAAAAAAAAAACCCGAAAAGAAACTGAGATATGTGCATGCGAATATTATGTCTTTTTTCTAAACAGACCACTTTTTGTAACAACAACAACAACAAAAAAATACTAAGATCGAAATCAAAACCTAAAGACAGTGAGTCAAATACAATAGCCATTAGGCCAGCTTTTTAAAAAAAATTAATTAAAAAAAAAAAAACGGAAAGAAACCGAGACATGTGCATGCGAGTATCATGTTTTTTTTTTTTTCTAAACAGTTCATTTCTTGTAAGTAAAAAAAAAAAACACTCGAGCTGAGATCAAAACCAAAACCTAAAGACAGTAAGTCAAGTACGATAACCATCAGGCCAGTTTGACACGATCTTTAAAAAGTGTTTACAAACCTACTTATTCTTACCATATGGAATCTGTCATGTGAACGATTCACACATGCGAATTTGTAAAACAGTTAACAAACATATAATAATCCGATAACCCCAAGTACCAATTTTTCATTTATTGACCCCTTAGCAACACTTTTTCCCTTGAGCTTAGGAAATAACTAAAAGCCACAGTGAGCAAGGTCTGGACTATAGTAAAGGTGAGGGATTGTCTGGATGTCCATCTTGGTCAAATAGTCTGTGACAAGCACCCTTGGGACAAATTTCATGCAAATCTTTCACGTCTTCAGTTCCTCGCAAATAATTGTGTGTACAGTTCCCACACTGACATCAAATTTTGCACTTATTGTCTCTATAGACCCACAACGGTCCTTATCTATGAAATTCTTTATTTGGCCAATCAACTTTGGTGTTCTGACTTCCTTACTTCTTCCATGCCTCTCATCATCCCTCACAGACTCCCTGCCTTCCTTGAGACGCATACCACTCAAAAACTGATACTCAATTAATGCAAGATGGTCCAAAAGCAGTCTGAAGAATTCCATACGTTTTTGTTGCATTTTTCCAAGTTTAAAACATAATTTTATTGCATATCGTTCTTCTAAAGTTTACTCACGTCCAGATTGCGTTTTGGAATTCTGCAGCTGTGACAATCAAGCTTTGGTAGGTTGTATTACAATTCCTGTTGTAGCTGTCCATTTGAACATGAAATCATAACCGTTGGTCAGTCATCTCATAAGATGTATAGCAATAACATACTGAATTTTCACAAATGCCTGTACAAAAAAAGTCTGGAAACTTATTGAAGGCACCCCACATATTGATTTTCACAAAAGGCTTTTATTCCTTTTTTTTTTGTTGCCTCCTTTGCATAAATTAAATTAAATATAACCCATATTATAAACCCTTACGCCAGGCATCTCTCTTCCAAAATTTATAATAATGATTGGTTATTAATTCAAGAGTGAATTCTGTATATACAAATATGAGCATATATACATACCTGATTTTATATATGTACTAGTAAAATACCTAATTTTATATATGTACTAGTAAAATACCTGATTTTATATATGTACTAGTAAAATACCTAATTTTGTATATGTACTAGTAAAATACCTATTTATATATGTACTAGTAAAATACCTAATTTTATATATGTACTAGTAAAATACCTAATTTTATATATGTACTAGTAAAATACCTATTTATATATGTACTAGTAAAATACCTAATTTTATATATGTACTAGTAAAATACCTAATTTTATATATGTACTAGTAAAATACCTAATTTTATATATGTACTAGTAAAATACCTAATTTTATATATGTACTAGTAAAATACCTAATTTTATATATGTACTAGTAAAATACCTAATTTTATATATGTACTAGTAAAATACCTAATTTTATATATGTACTAGTAAAATACCTAATTTTATATATGTACTAGTAAAATACCTAATTTTGTATATGTACTAGTAAAATACCTATTTATATATGTACTAGTAAAATACCTAATTTTATATATGTACTAGTAAAATACCTAATTTTATATATGTACTAGTAAAATACCTAATTTTATATATGTACTAGTAAAATACCTAATTTTATATATGTACTAGTAAAATACCTAATTTTATATATGTACTAGTAAAATACCTAATTTTATATATGTACTAGTAAAATACCTAATTTTATATATGTACTAGTAAAATACCTAATTTTATATATGTACTAGTAAAATACCTGATTTTATATATGTACTAGTAAATACCTAATTTTATATATGTACTAGTAAAATACCTGATTTTATATATGTACTAGTAAAATACCTAATTTTATATATGTACTAGTAAAATACCTAATTTTATATATGTACTAGTAAAATACCTAATTTTATATATGTACTAGTAAAATACCTAATTTTATATATGTACTAGTAAAATACCTGATTTTATATATGTACTAGTAAAATACCTAATTTTATATATGTACTAGTAAAATACCTGATTTTATATATGTACTAGTAAAATACCTAATTTTATATATGTACTAGTAAATACCTAATTTTATATATGTACTAGTAAAATACCTAATTTTATATATGTACTAGTAAAATACCTAATTTTATATATGTACTAGTAAAATACCTAATTTTATATATGTACTAGTAAATACCTAATTTTATATATGTACTAGTAAAATACCTGATTTTATATATGTACTAGTAAAATACCTAATTTTATATATGTACTAGTAAAATACCTAATTTTATATATGTACTAGTAAAATACCTGATTTTATATATGTACTAGTAAAATACCTAATTTTATATATGTACTAGTAAAATACCTAATTTTATATATGTACTAGTATAATACCTAATTTTATATATGTACTAGTAAAATACCTAATTTTATATATGTCCTAGTAAAATACCTAATTTTATATATATACTAGTAAAATACCTGATTTTATATATATACTAGTAAAATACCTAATTTTGTATATATACTAGTAAAATACCTGATTTTATATATATACTAGTAAAATACCTAATTTTATATATATACTAGTAAAATACCTGATTTTATATATGTACTAGTAAAATACCTAATTTTGTATATGTACTAGTAAAGTACCTAATTTTGTATATGTACTAGTAAAATACCTAATTTTATATATGTACTAGTAAAATACCTATTTATATATGTACTAGTAAAATACCTAATTTTATATATGTACTAGTAAAATACCTAATTTTGTATATGTACTAGTAAAATACCTAATTTTATATATGTCCTAGTAAAATACCTAATTTTATATATGTACTAGTAAAATACCTAATTTTATATATGTACTAGTAAAATACCTAATTTTATATATGTACTAGTAAAATACCTAATTTTATATATGTACTAGTAAAATACCTGATTTTATATATGTACTAGTAAAATACCTGATTTTATATATGTCCTAGTAAAATACCTGATTTTATATATGTACTAGTAAAATACCTGATTTTATATATGTACTAGTAAAATACCTAATTTTATATATGTACTAGTAAAATACCTGATTTTATATATGTACTAGTAAAATACCTAATTTTATATATGTCCTAGTAAAATACCTGATTTTATATATGTACTAGTAAAATACCTGATTTTATATATGTACTAGTAAAATACCTAATTTTATATATGTACTAGTAAAATACCTAATTTTATATATGCACTAGTAAAATACCTAATTTTATATATGTACTAGTAAAATACCTAATTTTATATATGTACTAGTAAAATACCTAATTTTGTATATGTACTAGTAAAATACCTAATTTTGTATATGTACTAGTAAAATACCTAATTTTATATATGTACTAGTAAAATACCTGATTTTATATATGTACTAGTAAAATACCTAATTTTATATATGTACTAGTAAAATACCTAATTTTATATATGTACTAGTAAAATACCTAATTTTGTATATGTACTAGTAAAATACCTAATTTTATATATGTACTAGTAAAATACCTAATTTTGTATATGTACTAGTAAAATACCTAATTTTGTATATGTACTAGTAAAATACCTAATTTTGTATATGTACTAGTAAAATACCTAATTTTATATATGTACTAGTAAAATACCTAATTTTGTATATGTACTAGTAAAATACCTAATTTTATATATGTACTAGTAAAATACCTAATTTTATATATGTACTAGTAAAATACCTAATTTTATATATGTACTAGTAAAATACCTAATTTTATATATGTACTAGTAAAATACCTAATTTTATATATGTACTAGTAAAATACCTGATTTTATATATGTACTAGTAAAATACCTAATTTTATATATGTACTAGTAAAATACCTAATTTTATATATGTACTAGTAAAATACCTAATTTTGTATATGTACTAGTAAAATACCTAATTTTATATATGTACTAGTAAAATACCTAATTTTATATATGTACTAGTAAATACCTAATTTTATATATGTACTAGTAAAATACCTGATTTTATATATATACTAGTAAAATACCTAATTTTATATATGTACTAGTAAAATACCTAATTTTATATATGTCCTAGTAAAATACCTAATTTTATATATGTACTAGTAAATACCTAATTTTATATATGTACTAGTAAAATACCTAATTTTATATATGTACTAGTAAAATACCTAGTTTTATATATGTACTAGTAAAATACCTATTTATATATGTACTAGTAAAATACCTGATTTTATATATGTACTAGTAAAATACCTAATTTTATATATGTACTAGTAAAATACCTAATTTTGTATATGTACTAGTAAAATACCTAATTTTATATATGTCCTAGTAAAATACCTAATTTTATATATGTACTAGTAAAATACCTAATTTTATATATGTACTAGTAAAATACCTAGTTTTATATATGTACTAGTAAAATACCTAGTTTTATATATGTACTAGTAAAATACCTAATTTTGTATATGTACTAGTAAAATACCTGATTTTATATATGTACTAGTAAAATACCTGATTTTATATATGTACTAGTAAAATACCTAATTTTATATATGTACTAGTAAAATACCTGATTTTATATATGTACTAGTAAAATACCTAATTTTATATATGTACTAGTAAAATACCTAATTTTATATATGTACTAGTAAAATACCTGATTTTATATATGTACTAGTAAAATACCTAATTTTATATATGTACTAGTAAAATACCTGATTTTATATATGTACTAGTAAAATACCTAATTTTATATATGTACTAGTAAAATACCTAATTTTATATATGTACTAGTAAAATACCTGATTTTATATATGTACTAGTAAAATACCTAATTTTATATATGTACTAGTAAAATACCTGATTTTATATATGTACTAGTAAAATACCTAATTTTATATATGTACTAGTAAATACCTAATTTTATATATGTACTAGTAAAATACCTGATTTTATATATGTACTAGTAAAATACCTAGTTTTATATATGTACTAGTAAAATACCTAATTTTATATATGTACTAGTAAAATACCTAATTTTATATATGTACTAGTAAAATACCTAATTTTATATATGTACTAGTAAAATACCTAGTTTTATATATGTACTAGTAAAATACCTAATTTTATATATGTACTAGTAAAATACCTAATTTTATATATGTACTAGTAAAATACCTGATTTTATATATGTACTAGTAAAATACCTAGTTTTATATATGTACTAGTAAAATACCTAATTTTATATATGTACTAGTAAAATACCTAATTTTATATATGTACTAGTAAAATACCTAATTTTATATATGTACTAGTAAAATACCTAGTTTTATATATGTACTAGTAAAATACCTAATTTTATATATGTACTAGTAAAATACCTAATTTTATATATGTACTAGTAAAATACCTAATTTTATATATGTACTAGTAAAATACCTGATTTTATATATGTACTAGTAAAATACCTAATTTTATATATGTACTAGTAAAATACCTGATTTTATATATGTACTAGTAAAATACCTAATTTTATATATGTACTAGTAAAATACCTAGTTTTATATATGTACTAGTAAAATACCTAATTTTATATATGTACTAGTAAAATACCTAATTTTATATATGTACTAGTAAAATACCTGATTTTATATATGTACTAGTAAAATACCTAGTTTTATATATGTACTAGTAAAATACCTAATTTTATATATGTACTAGTAAAATACCTAATTTTATATATGTACTAGTAAAATACCTGATTTTATATATGTACTAGTAAAATACCTAATTTTATATATGTACTAGTAAAATACCTAATTTTATATATGTACTAGTAAAATACCTGATTTTATATATGTACTAGTAAAATACCTAATTTTATATATGTACTAGTAAAATACCTAATTTTATATATGTACTAGTAAAATACCTAATTTTATATATGTACTAGTAAAATACCTAGTTTTATATATGTACTAGTAAAATACCTAATTTTATATATGTACTAGTAAAATACCTAATTTTATATATGTACTAGTAAAATACCTAATTTTATATATGTACTAGTAAAATACCTAGTTTTATATATGTACTAGTAAAATACCTAATTTTATATATGTACTAGTAAAATACCTAATTTTATATATGTACTAGTAAAATACCTAATTTTATATATGTACTAGTAAAATACCTGATTTTATATATGTACTAGTAAAATACCTGATTTTATATATGTACTAGTAAAATACCTGATTTTATATATGTACTAGTAAAATACCTGACTTTATATATGTATTAGTAAAATACCTGACGTCGAGAAATATAAATTTCATATATAAAAAGCTATATTTCTGTGTCCATATTTTCAAACTCTATCTCTTCCGAAACTAAAAGTAGTAGAGCGGCACTAGGAGTATCAAATGATTGGATTTTTAGGGACCGTTCTTTTCTGGGTCTTTAGCCGGTTAAAATAGCTTTAAGGGGTTCAAAATGCTTTCAAAATTGAAAACAATCGATATACATTTTATACATTCATTTTAGCTTATTTTTAAAATTTATTTTTAAAATTTTAATTAGTTCATATGTGTGTCACGTTGGTACAGTGGTAACGTTACCAGCTTTGAATGCTAGAATTTTGCTTTTGGTTTCGATTCTAGCTGATGGCACTTAATACTTTTTTTTTACTTTTGAAATCACGACTCTATAATAATATATACGCATTATGGACAAATTAAAATATCATATTTAAGCGTATTTTACGACTGGACAAAGCCGGTCGCCCCCTCCCCCCCCTTCGCTTGTAATAAATATAGCGTTTTAAATTTTAAGGGTATCTTTTATGGTACGGTTTGATAACACCTTTTAAATGAGCTTTATAATTCATAATTAAGTTCAACTCTTTAGGATTTTACAAAGCACATATATTTATTTATATTATTATGCAGTCAGTGCACATACTCATCTCTTTAAGTCGCATAACTCCAAATTATTATTTTTATTTTAAAGTGCTTTTATTTTCTTAAAATTTAAACATATTTTGCAATAGCCGCGTTCAGATTAAAAAAAAAACACGAGCTGAGATCGAAATCAAAACTGTTGTTTTTGTTTTTCATTTATTTTATTTATTCATTTTTTTTATGTCCTAACCTAATTCTAAATTAACCCTAATCTAAGTTTTAGGTTTAGTTCGGCAAAAGTAGGTATGGATCGGTTCAAATTCCGTAGAAGCACACACACGCGTGCGCGCGCAGTGATTTCCCACACTAATATCTAAAATGTTTTACGGGAATTTTTTTTTATATAGTTTGCATCATTCTTTCATCATCAGGCAACGCCATAACACGGGCCAGCCAGTTATTACCATTATTGTCATTAATATTGTTATTGTTATTGTTTGGAGCGAGAGAAATAGTTGTAAAGGGTGTAAGAGACAGAAAAGAAAACCAAAGAGGATGAGCATTGAGCAATATCCAGACTTCCATTGAAAGGTCACGAAGAATACTGGAATCCTGGGGAGACTTATTGTCACTCAGATACCAGAGAAGCCACCGAGAAAACTCAATGGTAAACGGCTGTTACGATAACGGAAAGTGGTTTGATCTTTTCGAAACTAGTGTGAAGAGTAGTGAAAATTTGCGAACACTTGTTGTCACTTAGATTCCAGGGAAGGCCGCCCGTTGTTGCCAAAAAACTATCACACGTAATGAATGACTCGCGTGAGAAATCCTCGTGAGTAAGAAGAAGAAGGAGAAGGAGCAGAAGAAGGAGAAGACGATAAAAGAAAGAAAAAGAAAGAAAAAAAGAAGAGCATGTGTGTTGTCATGTGCGCTGTCGCTGTTCTTTTCTACGGATTGCTTCCCGCTATCCTTGCATACAGCAGTGAAGTTCAGAGGTGGGAGGGAGTAAAGGAAGTCGTAACAGCGGTGCTGGGTTCGTCGTAAAATGACGTCATGGTGTACTAAGATTCTCTCAAATTTCCCGTCGATCGGAGTAAAAGAAAATATTTATTTTAATTAATTTGTTTTAAAACCCTTTTTAAATAAAAAGGGTTTTAAAAAATGAATTTAAAAAATAAATAAATAAATCAAACATTTTTCTGTTGCTTTTGTTGTTGTTGTTGTTGTTATTATTATTCCATTTTTTTAATTATTTATAGATTTTTCGGCTAAAAACAGATCAGCTATGTCTCGAGTTCGCGTACTCGGAAATTCTGGGTTTTTCATATTCTAATTTAGAAATGTATAGGTGTGCCCCCCCCCTCTCTCTCTCTCTCTCTCTCTCTCTCTCTCTTTTGCTCTCCCTCTCTCTGTCTTACTCTATCTATCCATCTATCTTATACATACACACATACATATATACATGCATACATATATATACGCGCGTGCGCGCGTAAACACACACACACACACACAAACACACACACAATACACACATATATATATATATATACATGAATACACGTGCCCTTATGATCGTGTGTTCTAACTGGAAGATGATATAAAAATAAATGTAGATTATTTTAAAGTGTTTATTTGATGATGATGATGATGATGATGATGATGATGATGATGATGATGATGATGATGGTGGTGGTGGTGGTGGTGGTGGTGGTGGTGGTGGTGGTGGTGATCTAAATGGAATATAAAACATGAAGAACATCAATATAATACCAATAACTGTAGGAGCACTAGGGACAATTCCGAAAAAAAAATAATCACGAGAAGAACAACGAGGGGAAATTGGAACCAAAAGGATGATTATCATACAACAGACGGCAATGACGAAAATGGCCCAAATCTAAACGAAAATCCTTGCGTGCAGGAACCAACCAACAAGCATGCATCTACCACAGAATTTTAAATGAAGAAAGAACTGAACTGATACCAAACAAACCCTATCTTGAAGCATTAAGATGGGGGAGGGGAAAGGACCAAGAAGAGACAGCACCAACCAGACCTCCACTGGAAGAGTACTGGAACTTTCGGAATGTTTAGTGCCACTGAAATTACAGAGAAAGCCAACAGTGGTTTCTAGTGAGAGGTATATAGTAAAAAGATGTGATAATTCATCGAAAAGAGGTGGAGAGTATTAAGAATCTGAAGAGAGATTTTGTCACTCAAACTCCATGGAATGTTGTTGGCATCCTTCCGTCTAGATAGACGATGGAGAATCGCATGTGAAGGTTGTCATGAGTGGTGGCAACTGTTGCTGTGACTGAGCAGACCGATGCAGGAGATTCTGTTGCACTTCCCACAGGGATACTCTCTGTCATGCTCTGCCGATGATGCTGCTGCTGCTGCTGCTGCTGATGCTGTCCTTTTGCACCTGACTCTCTTTTCCTCCCACTGTTCATTTCTTCTCTCCACGCTCAGCCGGATACACTTCTTGACTTTGACCCTCCAGGAGTCACGGTCTGCAGCATAGGATTCGAGGTCAACAAGATTAATGTTGCCGAATTTTAAGTCTCTTTTGCACACATCCTTAAATCGGAGGAGTGGTCTACCAGTTGGTCTGCTGCTGGCTGAGAGCTCGCCATACAGAATGTCTTTGGAGATCCGGCCATCCTGACTATGAACAACGTGCCCTAGCCAGTGCAGACGTCTCTGGGAGAGGAGGGCAAACATGCTTGGAAGATTTGCTTTGGCAAAAACGTCTGTGTTCGGAATGCTGTCCTGTCATGTAATGCCTAAGAACTTTCTTAGATTGAGCAGATAGTTTGAAGCGGGGATCACTGAATTTCACAGTTATCTCCGTTAAACGCATTGCACTGCTATATAAAAGAGACCCTTCTGAGAGGACACTCATTGCACTCAGGAAGGCCAAAAGTGACGCCCAGAAGACTGCCAGACACTGCGCCAACAAGTACTGGCTGAACCTATGTAGTAGCATCCAACTTTCTGCTGACTGCGGAAACTTTCGTGGGATGTATGCAGGACTCAAGATGGCCTTTGGCCCAAGTATAGTTAAGACTACACCACTGAAATCAGAATCAGGCAACTTCATCCATGGGATACCATTGGTTATTATTGATACTGCCTTGCGTGAAAATTCCTAGTGAGTGTAGTAGTAGTAGTAGTAGTAGTAGTAGTAGTAGTAGTAGTAGTAGTATTTTATGGGACATGGATATACAAATGGATAAACCCATCCAAACAAGAAGACCGGATATCATAATAGTTAACAAGAAGGAAAAGTCTTGCCAGATTACAGATTTTACCGTTCTAGCAGACCGCAGAATGAAGATGAAGGAGATGGAGAAGCAGAGCAAATCTACGGAACTGGCCAGAGAGCTCAAAGGGATCTGGAAAATGAAGAAAGTCAAAATAACATCACTAATAGTAGGTGCGCTAGGAACAATACCGGGAAAAACTTTGAAAAAAAGAATGGGAGAGATTGGAATCAAAGGGATGGCTGAAAAGATATAATGGATAACAATAATAAAAACTGCAGAAATATTAAGGAAAACCCTTGAATGAGCAACAGACACGAACTGGACACACAGAAACTGGACACACAGAAACTGGACACACAGAAACTGGACACATAGAAACGGCTACAGATGCAAAACACAAAGGAACATTATATGGAATCATGAAAACTAAAAATGTATAATTGTACCTTCATGCGCCACTGTGTTCCGGCCACTCCCACCCTTTTTTGTTTTTGGTGTGTGCCTGTGTGTGTATAAACTGTCACCACACCAAATGAATGAGAACGGTCAAGGAGGATGGAAAGACCAAGGAGAGAAAGCACTAGCCTGACCTCCATTGGTTTAGTGCAAAGAGGACTGGGATTTTGGGGAGGCTTATTGCCACCCAAATTCCAGTGAAGACTAATGGTCGCTGCCCACGAGAAATCAATGGTAAGCCGCTGTTGCAATAATGCAAATTCTTTTGCAAAGAGTATCAAAAGAAGTGGGGAGAACTGGAAATCTGGGGAGACTTATTGTCGCTCGGACTCCAGAGGACACCACAAGTTGTTCTCAAAGAGAAATCTGAGATGATGACCTGCGTGACTACTCCCTAGTGAGTAAATAATATTATGTAACACCACAGGTTTTTCTTAAAGAGAATTCCTTGAACATGGTCTGTGTGAGTACTCCTAGTGAGTAAATAGTAATACTCCCAGCATACCATGGAAATGAAAGAGACAGAAAACAAAATAAATATACAGAACTTGCCAGAGAACTGAAAGGAATATGGAACCTGAAGAAATTCAATATGATGCCAATAATTGTAGAAGGAATAGGAACAGTCCCAAAGAACTTGGAAAAAAAAAATTTAAGGAAACCGCTTGAATGCGAAACTTAATCTACATGAGTGGCAAACCGGTCATAAAAAAAGCAACAGAAGTAAAACCAAAATGCAACCAAGAAAACTGAAACTGCAAAATTGTAAAATTGTAAATTGATAACCCCCACCGCCCCCATCCACACCCCCTCTCAAAAAGAAAAAAAAAATTGTAGTGCTGGCATCAGCTGGCACCACACTAGACAGTCGAAAGATCAAGGAGGACGGAAAGACCGAGGAGTGAAAGCAGTAACCCGATCTCCACTGTATTAGTTTTCTTGAGCATTGAAATTTGGCAGACAAAGAGCAAAGATCTTTCTTGTGTGGACAAGGAAAATTATGTGCGGGAATTCTTAAAGATCCAATACATTTATGGAGCAATTCCAATTTCTGATTGGTTGCTAACAAAACGTGGCTCAGTTTGATTGGTCAGTTCAAATTTTCTTTAATCACACCTTTTTTATTATATCAAAATTATTGCAACACAGACCATGATCGTTTGCTTGTTATATCGGTCGCAGTGTCAAACATGTGGCCTCAGCTGTAGAGAGTTGAGTGGGAGAAGGGGATTGTATCCTCTCCTCTCTCTCATCACCACTCAGGAGAATTGATTTCTTTATTTTTTATGATTTTAAGAGGAGTAAATTTGTAAGGGTTTTGCTTTCATTTTGATACAACCATACAACGTCGGTTAGATTCCACATACTTCCCAGATCGGATTATATCAGATTCGCAAATGGACACCGTCTCTATCTTTTTTTTTGATCAAGTTAACAAAAATTCCCATTGTGGTGTCGTCTCGGGTGTTTGTTTGGCTTTTTCATATAAAGCGAAACTGTTAAAAAAATGTCTTACAACTTCAGTTGTTTAGAGACCCTAGACTGCTAAATGCCTTAGAATGTTGAGAACCTTCACTTGGTCCATCCTGTAAATACCTGACATCTTTCTAGAAATAATTCTAACTAAAAAAGATATCAGGGAAACCAATGCCAACAACATCTGATTAACATGTGTGGGGGTCGCCTGGCCTTTTTTTGGGAACTGACTTCCTCCACAAATAATAAAAATAAAAATAAGAAATCTTATATGCAACACAAACGGAGGTTTATTTCCGGAATAGAAATAACAAATAATGACAAGTTAAAACATAGTTCTCAATATTTCAGAGTTCTTTTTTTTGAGTTCATATGAAAGATGGAGAGTCTCTTTTTTTTGTGTTCTTTGAATGTTCAAATATATAACATAGACAATATTAATGTTCGTCTGTTAAAAGAGAGTATTAATGCGCGGAGCAGTGGAAATGAAATAATTGATGTTTGCCCGCGTGGTAAGTCCATATGAGAAAGCGTTGAATGAGTCGGAAGAGTTTAAAGAGACGAAAGAATGCTCGAAAGGCTAAGAGACTAAAGAGATAGATTTTGTGTTTGTGCATGTTTATATTTGGTTTGATTGGCTCCAAACGAGCTCTAGAAAATCAGTTTTAAAATGTGTCCTAGGAGGAATTCCATTGGACGGAAGACATCACATGGGGTGCTTTCAACTACGTACGCACCTTTGGTATATGAAGGTAACATGAAATGAAATGAATGAAGGGAACCAAACAAAACTGACTTTTACCAAAGCAGAATTACACAGTCGAAAAAGAAAAAGATGAATGAAAACAAACCAGTGTCAAAATCAATATGAGCCGTCATTCCAACAGAAAACAAAATATAATGAAATAAATGTCCACAAGGACCCATAGCACAGTGGTTAGAGTACTTGGAAAAATCAATTGTAAAAATGATATTCTTCTGAAGCTTGAAGGTCCTGGATATGACCTTAAACAGCTTGCGAGTTTTGGGGAGTGTGGAGCCACCCTTTAATTGCCACTGCTCCCAGGTCCACTCTGACCCAGAGTGATAGCACCTGTTAGGGTCTCAACTATGGGTTAAATAGAAACTGACGTGAAAAAAAAAAAAAATATATATATATATATTCTATTAAAAAATTTTTCTTCAAAATCACTGGATTCGGCATTAAATAACCTGGAAAGGGTTGATATGTCATAAAGCAAAAACAACCAACCAACCAACCTGAAAGTTGAAGGTTCAATTTTCAGTATGGATAAGCGAAAAATACAATTGTAGAAAGATTTAATTGCAAATTATTTAGGACGTTTATCCAGTCATGGCTGATGGAAAGAGATCATGTTACTCCCATGGAGTAAATAAAGGGTTCTATTCAAAATTCCATCCCGATTCCCGAGTTCGACAAAAACATTTTCGGGTTCGACAAGATACACCTGAAGAAGGCCAGAGGTTACATCGACCGAAACATTGTAAAAATGACACTCAAGATGAGAACAGTAGTCTGAAGAATCCAAATAATACGAATAACCAATCCTCACCTGAAAATTCTAGAAATTCAAGAAAGAAGTTTTGGGTTTAGGGTCAGGGTTAGGGTTAGTGTCAATACCGTGTCCTGACCAAGAATATAGAAATAAGCCGTGTGTGAACTCCTTTTATCAACTTCTGTTACATGCTCAGTTCACTTGGGAGATGGCATCTGATTGGGTAAACCAGAAGAGAAGTTGAGTGTTTGCACCAATCAGTGCCGGACTTATAAACCAACGCGGATTCAAAATCATAAGCCGCAAACTGTTACTGCTGCTGCCGTGGTCATCTGCAACTGCCACTGCAGCTACAATGCTATGGTAAAAATAATGTGTTCTTAAATATATTATTGTGTCACACTAGCATACACACATATGCACGCACACACATACACACGCACACACACACACACACACACACACACACACACACACACATACACACACATATAGTGTTGTAATGTTTGCAAGCATTAAAACTATAAAAAAAACTTTTAGTCTCATATCATGGAAAAGCTTCTTTTTTTTTTTTTTAAGTTAATTAATTTGTTTCCTTCCAAGAATTTACACTAGTTTTAATATTGTAGGTGGACGGATAGATAGATAGATAGATAGATAGATAGATAGATAGAAGATGAAAATCTTTTTTACATTGATATCACTTCAGACAAGGCATAAAGCCACTTAATATAAGGAACTAACAAGAACAAAAGATGATTATCACAAAGACAGGAGACACCTATTGACCTTAGTATTGAAAAGTCAACAGGAAAAAAGTCCACAACCTTGCAGTTCTTAGAAAGAAGCTACTGGAATAGGTAGCCGTATTACAATGAGGTATCAAAACAGCAAACTGATGAAGACCACTAGACCCAACGAGTCAAACGAGCTGGAACAAAGGAAGCAGAGAATCACTCATACAATTCAGAAGGACATATGCCATAATAGTATTTATGAAAAAAAAAAAAAAGACTGAGACTAGCAACGTTACGTTTGTGATAGAGAGAGGTTGCAGAGATGAAGAAAGGGTGAGGGGTGGGGCAATCAAATTACAAATACGTTTCTGTATTTTATCAAGAACCTTCAAATGGGACAGGGATTCATCAACCCAAATATGACAACAATACTCCATACTTTTTTTTTTATAATACATCTGAGCTCACATTACGACCACACCTTTTCTATATATTTTTTTTTGTTGTTGTTAGCAAGAGTTATGGTACATTGGATGCTTGGTCAATGTCAAGTGTGTCACTGCCCCCACCCCCTCTGCTACATATTTTTATGCCTGGGTGGAGTATTTTCTTACAATAAAATTTTTTATTTAAATAAAATAAAAATAAAAGCTTGTTATAGTGAAGTGCACCCACGCGGCCACGAAACTACGAACACCAAAATTAGGACTATCTCTATTTATATAAAGTAAGATATGTGTATATCTATCTATACATCTATCTGATGATACAATGCTCTATAACATGCACGAGGGAAGAACGGGTGTACATAAATCTAAGACAATGGCAGAATTGTTAGAAAATGATCTCCAGACCGGAGTGGAATGGAGTCGCAAATGGATGGTAACATTTAATGCTAGTAAAACTAAGCTGCTCTCTTTTAACAATTACAAGAAACCTCTCCAACCACCGATATTCATGACAAATAACACCCTACCCGAGAATTCTTCCTTCAAACTCCTCGGCCTAACATTTGTAGGCAATATGAACTGGAGCAAATGCATTGAGGACATTGCAAAGGCTGCTGCAAAGAAGGTGGATTCCCTCTATCAAGCTAGACTACTCGCATACTGAGAGTATCCAGTACCTCTACAAGGCCACCATTCATCCAAGCATGGAGTATTGTTTCCACATCTTGGCTGATGCACCTACAGCTAGCCTCTCCCTTCTTAGATAGGGTCCACAAAAGAGTTTTCAATCTAATAAGTCCCACTTTGTCATCTAAGCTCCAAACCTTGTCCCAATGCTGCAATGTTTCATCCCTGTGTCTGTTTTGTTAATATTTTAATGGCATGTGCTCTGATGAACTCGTTGCACTTATGCACTTGTGCCCCCTCAACATACATATTCCCAACAAACCCACTTAGCAACAAAATCTCACCCCTTCACTGTTGAGGCCCCTAAATATCAGAAAGCTAGTTTCTTCCCTCGAACAGCTAAACTTTGGAATTCCCTTCCTGCTACCTGCTTCCTTGACTGTACTGATATGCAGAAGTTTAAATGTTTAAAAGTTTAAACCAAGATTTTATAAAGCTTTCCTAGGCATGGTCCCAAAAAGTAGCTCCCTTTTTACACTTCTCAACCTATATACTCAACGAATTTTTGATCTACAGACTTGGAATTTGGTATATAAAATATTCAAACGTGTGGAAAACTTTTTAATCTGTTTTCATCCGGAAAAAAGGATGGCTAATGAGTCAAAATTGAAAAATTGGTGTGTGGGAGTCATTGGATTTTTATCTCTTTGTCAACTGTTTCACTAATAGGCATGTATGAATGGTTCACATAACAGATTCCTTATATTAATTACAAGTAGGTTTGAAAACATTTTTAAAAGACCGTGACAAGCTGACCTAATGGTTATCGTACTTGACTCACTGTCTTGTAGGCTTTAGTTTCGATCCTAGCTCGATTAATTTGTTATTTTTACTCTGAGAAATGACCTGTTTAGAACAAGCATAATACTAATACGCACATATCTCAGTTTCTTTCTGTTTTTGTTTTTTACTTCATTTTTTTTAATGAAATTAATGTTATGTTTCATACTGGGCAACGGCAGGTATATCTTCTAGTATATTATATTTCTCTTACTC
Source organism: Euprymna scolopes (assembly GCF_053919585.1). NCBI lineage: Eukaryota > Metazoa > Mollusca > Cephalopoda > Sepiida > Sepiolidae > Euprymna > Euprymna scolopes. Next base: position 45,025,723 of record NC_136523.1, on the reverse strand, counting down.
TGCCTGTTATTCTATCTGTCTATCCGTTCAGCTTTTTCTCAAAAACTACAGGACCAATCTGGCTAAAATCTTTTATGAACTTTTGTTATGATAAGGTCCAGCAAACTAAGTATTATGGCATCCGTGCTATGCATATTTAGGGATTAGTAGGGATTATTAGGGATTAATATTTAATGTAAAAATGAGCACACATTTAACCATATTCAACCATCAATTTGGTATAAAACACTATATTTTTCTTTTTGTCTTAATTTTTTTTTTTTTCAGCGGATTATTATTGAATGGCAATGGGCACTAATCGGTATTTTTTTTACGACCTGCCCCAGCGTAGTATAAACACCCCCACCCACTCCATGTTAAGAATGGCTTTCGGAATAAACACCCCTCCCCCAACTCCCCATGTTAAGAACGGCTTTCGAGGTTGGGGGAGTATTCCGAAAGCCGTTCTTGAGTGAGGAGGTTAGAGTGTTTATAATACGCTGGGGCACATCGCAAAAATTTACTCACTAATCTACCAGATTATCAAAGAAAAAAAAAATGAAAAAAGTCAATATTTAAATATTTATAGAGGGTGCTCAGTTTTTAATGCACTGTTCTAGTAAATCGATCACCTATTTTAACTACTCGGCGTTTTTAGGCCAAATATCGCGAATTTAGCCGTTTCAAAGCAGTTTAGCCTATTTTCGGAGATTATTTTAAAAGCTAAATAAAAAAAAAAAGACTAAACTGCTTAAAAAGTTGTCAAAAAGCAAATATATAACAAATAAATGTTACCAAAGGCAAGATAAGTTACTTTTCTACCTAATTGGATAAGTTTTTCTTTTTAGTACTTTGCGGTTCGAAAAACGAGTAATGTTAAGCGCTACCGAAGAACAAGAAAAATGGCCGTGATGTCTTTGAAGACTCGATAATCACCTCAAAATAAGAAATAAAACAAAATGGTGGTAGAAACCCATCCAATAAATGCCACGGTAACATTTATTGGGTGGGTTTGAGTTTCTGTCACCATTTTATTTTGCTTTACTTCTTATTTTGAAGTGATTATCGAGTCTTCAAAGACACCACTGCCATTTTTCTTGTTCTTCGGTAGCGCTTCTTAATATTACTCGTTTTTCGAACCGAATAAATATTTTACATTAAATGAACATACTAAAAACTTCTCCAGTTAGGTAGAAAAGTAATAATTTATCTTGCCTTTCATAATATTTATTTGTTTTTGTTTTTTTGACAACTTTTTCATCCCTCTTTGGACCCAAAATTACTTTTAGCTATACTAGCTTTCTACTCGACGAATTTCCATAATTTTTTAATATATTACTATTTTCGACATGACAATTAAGTTAGTACTGTTGTTTTAAGCAAAAACATTTTTTTTTAAATCGATCTATCGACTACATCTTAACAAGCACCCCCAAAAAAACAATGGTAAAACAATAGCATTCTTTAAAAAAAAAAAAAAAGATTTCTTTTTAAACTTGAGTTATTGTTCTTGGATTAGTTTATAAAGATGGCGACTTTTAAAGACAGGAATAACGAAAGATATAAACTCAAAACTTGAATCTTTAAGACGATATTTATTCAAACGAAAAACGCAACAGAAATAAGTATTAACAATTAAAAGTAAAAAAAATAATATTTCAATATGAAGGTGGCGACGATTTAAATATCAGCCCTCATAGCTCAGTCGGTAGAGCATCAGACTTTTAAGAATAACATTCAATAAGAAATCTGAGGGTCTGGGGTTCGAGTCCCCATGCGGGCTACATTTTTTTTTTTTTTACTTTTTTGTTTAAATGAAATTTAAGTAAAAAATGTAAATGTCCTTCTTCAAGATCCGCATCTTTTGTGTTGACAATGTATTTCAAAATGTTGCAGTAGTACTTTAAAATTTGCCCGGCATTATAAATTATATTCATCACGTGACATAAGCAATAAAAATTCAACTTACTTAGCGTACAGTTTCTTTTTGATTAATATTACTTTATACTGTATCGTTTTTCGTAATTTTTGGATATGCAAATATTTGGAACCTGACAATTAATTACGTAGGCACTATTTGTTCCGCTCGAAATTCAATATTTTTTTTGCGCTATTATAATATAGAAGCGCAAAAAAAAAAAAAAGACAAAATAGACGTAATTCTATGATTTTATGTGAATATTGCTGAACACCGGCAAAGCATATTTTCCTGTCGTTTTGATGAGGGGGGGGGTAGTAGTAATAATAGTAGTAGTAGTTGTGGAAATGGTAGTAGTAGTAGTAGTAGTAGTAGTAGTAGTAGTAAGACGTATGAAATATATTGTCTCCTACATTTTGATAAAAAAAAAAAAAAAACGTACGCACAATTGAAAACCCTCCCCAAAATATTTTCTTTGATTTTTTTTTTCCTATTCAGCTTTTAAACCGGCGCCCTTATTAATGTTAATCCGCCTTAATCTTATTTGAAGCCAAGGAGGAGGAAGACTCCGCGCACATGATATAGGGATAGATTAATACAAATGATGTCGTACTCGTAACATCAAATAAGAGGGAGCGGGAGAACTAGAAGAATGAAGAGGGGGGGGGGGGGTAGAAAGAAAAGCGGTGTAATAGCAAATCTGTTTCCCATAATATTTGATCCGGGTGTAAAAATGCTTTCGACTATAAAAATATATATACTAGCAAGCCGCCCGTCATTGCTCGGTCATAAAATATGCATAAATATTATATTTTAATTAATGCAGAATTCTTATTTTTTATAAACAGAAATACCGTAAGTATTAAACGTAACATTAAATTCCTTTAAAAAGTTAAGTAAAAAAAACAAAAAAAACAAAAAAAAAAGCGGAAAGAAACCGACGCCCATGCAAGTATTATAGTTTTTGCTAAAATGTTTACTTCGTGTAACTAAAAATAAACAAAATACTCGAATTGAGATCGAAACCAAAAGCTCAAGACAGTGAACCAAATACGATAATCATTAGACCAGCTTGACACGTTCTTTAAAAAGTGTTTTCAAACCTACTTAGTCTTAACATAAGGAATCTGTCATGTGAATGATTCACGCACGCATATTTGTGAAACAGTTGACGAACAGATAAAAATCTGATGACGTACCAATATTTTCAATTTTGACCCCACCCCTTGGCAGCCCTTCTTTTTCTGGATGAAAACTGATTAAAATGTTTTCCACATGTCTGAATACCTTATATATTAAATTTCAAGTTTTTAGATAAAAAATTCGTTGAGTATATAGGTTGAAAAGCACACGCACATATTTTCACTATTATTATAGATATACAGGGTGCTCCAAAATAGTTGACCCCATTCTAAATGTCCATATCTCGGAAACTACTTGATGGATCTTAATGAATCTAAATACACTTTATGCTGAAAGTCATAAGTTTTATTATTTAAACTTACAAAGAAAACTACAAATATTTGTTGGTTCTATGACAGATTTTCATAAATGTTCAATATGAGCGCCGCCTGTGACTATGCACACGTCGATTTGGTATTCGAGCTCGTGCCAAACTTGCTGTAGCATGTCTTCGGTAAAATTTTCCAGTGCAGCTGTAATTCTCTGTTCCAATTCTTCAATGTTAGCTGGAAAAGTCCTTTCACATAACCCCAGAGGAAAACATCACATGGAGAAAGGTCGGGTGATCGTGGTGGCCATTTCAGAAGCAAGTCGTCTTCTCTACTACCTCGACCAATCCATCTCTCTGGCAAAACCTCATTGAAGTAGGCTCGTACAGTGAGCTTCCAGTGAGGTGGAGCCCCATCCTGCTGAAAAATGGAACTTTTGTCTTCATTTTCTCTGAGTTGATCAATTAAGCCAATTTTGAAGCATTTTAAGATAAACATTTCCGTTCACATTTCCTTTGAAGAAAAATGGCCCATAAACTTTTTCCTTGAATATTGCATGAAACATTAACTTTTGGTGAGTCCATCTTATGTTCAAGTGTGCCAAGAGAATTTTTTTCGCCTCAAATGCGAACATTATGAATATTAACTTTGTTACTCGTGTGAAACTTGGCTTCATCACTAAAAACTAGCCAATCATCAAAATCATAAAATTCTTGACGTTTTCGCTCATCACCTTCCCCCAAGGCCTGAACGAGCTGCAGTTTGCAAGGTTTAAATCGCAATCGTTTCCTCAGAATCCGCCAAACTGGTGTTTGTGGAATGTGAGTTTCCACACTTACTCTTCTAACACTTTCCGAGGACAACACAGGAAAGCTTCATGAACTTGTTCCACTATCTCTGCTGATGTTAATGGCCGTCCTGGCGATTTAGGTATGTATAAGCATATATATATTTCATGAAGAGTGTTCGACTGAGCTTCAGTCTATGGTCCCCCCCCTCTCCAAACTTTCACAAGAGACACTCGTCTGGCTGAAAACACTATCAATAATTCCCCCCAATCTTTATCTGTGCCTAAACCTAAACGTAGATTCCATGAACAAAGCTTCTTTCTTAGAACTGCATGCCTGTGGAATTGTCTTCCGTTTTCCTGCTTTCCGGCTGACTACAATATGATTGTGTTCAAGTCTAACGTAAATAAGTTCTTGATGAGCCGTTCCATATAAGTTATCAAATTTACCGAATTTTCATTACTAATGATTACTATATTGTCCAATTTCTACTGTACACTCTTTAACCCTTATCCTTGAGTGGCCTCTTGGCCTTGATAATGTGGTGATGCCTGTGTAAAAAAAAAAATTTTTTTAAATAAGCAGCCCTTTTCTTGAAATTTTTGGTGCCAAGTCCTAATTTGTTTTGTAGTTGGTGCCTTCTTTGCAAAATTTGTGAAGAAGGCTGCACTGTCTTCAGTGACTGAGTGTGAGCATACTCTAACACGCAAAATGCCTTTTTTTTTTTAAGTGAATGGCATTTCTTAACCTGAAAATATAGAAATGCCAAACGTTACACACAAAAACTTGAAACATTTCTACACAAGCTGTGAAAATTTGAGGTCACTCCATCGAAAATTGTCCAAATTACTGGCTTACGAAACATTTTTGGAACACCCTGTATAGATAGATAATATATATATATATATATATATATATATATATATATATATATATATATACATATATATATATATATATTGGGTACAATATAATAATCAATAGATAATTAGCTGTATAATAATAATAAATGTAAAATCCGTACAAAGTAAAATATATCGAAGTGTATCTTAAAACCGGGCCAAGCCGAGACAGGAGGCCACTATGCTGGGTACAACATAATAAGCGACAGAGCATTGGCTGTATAATAATAATAAATACAGAATCTATACAAATTAAAATATCGTATTTAAATGACAGGGCAATGCCGGGTGGCCTGCTAGTTAATAAGTATTATTAAATGACGAATCATTCGAGTTTCATTGTTAGATAAACACGACATCATTTCAAATTCAGTGGCCATTTTTTTTTTCAGCTTCTTCATATAACGTTAGCACTTTTCAAGCGTGCTTTTCTCAATTTTAGATGCATAATACTAACTAAATTTTTAATGGAAATAATTCTCCCGTTGAGTGATATATAACAAAAACAACAACATAAAACTATTTTTAATGACTAAACAGATTTTTTTCACGCATTCTTCCGTAAATGCAATCTTCATAAATTACCTTCCTTTCCATCACAGGTACGTACTAGTGATAGGGTGATTCCAATATTTGTCCCGATTCCGATACAATTATCAATTCCGATTTTGTACTAATATCCAATTGTTTAACTATAAAATGGATATTTTTTCCCGACTACTGTAAAAACACATCTTAAATATGCATGTATTTTCTCAAACGTAAAACACATTTGTGAGGAGCTAACATATAGATTTTAGTTTTATTGGGAGTTTAAATCAATAAATATTTATTATTTTATTATTATTATTATCAGCAGTTGAAGATTTGGTTTTAAAAAAATCAAATAAACAAGATAAGGAATCGTTTGTGGCATCGGAAAATAAGCATAAATTTTTCCGATTTCGATACCGATTCTGATACCCCAAAAAGTTGCAATTTTTCCAATTACAATTCATTGTCCCACCAATAGTACCTACATAAGGTTGCTAACCATCCCAAAATGGATGAAACAGTCCCGGAATTGACATTTGGCATCCCATGTCCCGGGCTGGGTCACTTTTGTCCTGGAACTGTTGACAGCTCTGCAAGAAACACAGGCCAAAGCTTGTTCCAGTGGCAACTTTTTACTGAAACAACTTTTTTCTTCACAGTTCTTGCAGTGTCATGAAGAGCGGTATTCCGCAGAGAAATTGCTCAGTGTGCAGCAGGTTAGGGTTAGGGTTAGGGTTAGTGTGCAGCAGGTTTCTGAATTTGGTAGTGGTTGATTTGTTGGTAAGTTCTGTGCTGTGTTTCTTTTAATTGTACCATAGTTTGTGTGTTGCAGTTGGCTTAAGTTAATCTGTATTACAATGAGGTATTAAAACAGTGAATTGATGGAGACCACTGGACCGACAAGTCAAACGAGCTGGCACAAAGGAAGCAGGGAATAGATCAGACAATTCTGAAGAACACATGCCATCATAGTATGTATAGAAGGGACTGAGACTAGCAACATCACGTCTGTGAGAGATAGGTTATAGAGAATAAACAGCCATCCTAAAAATGTCATAGAACAAAACAACCAAACCAAACACCACAAATAAATGTTTGAACATATTTCCAGCTTGAAATATAAAATCTTTTACGAAAATAACTGAATTGGGCATTTACCCATACCTGAAGTATTATTTCCATATCTGAGCTGAGGCATCTACCACTCGTCTCTCACTCTTAGGATGAAAAAAAAGAGAGTTTTGAATACAATAGGTCCCACACTATTGTCGAAGCTCCAACCTCTGTCCCATCATTACAGTTTTTTTTGTTTCTTTTTTTTACTCTCATTCACGCGAACTCAAATAAGCTCAATGGTTGTATGTTCAGATCAAACAGAGCTGGATTTTTTTTACTCTTGTTCACAACAATCCTGCCTTGATAGAGTTCAAAATAGACTTCGTAGCCAAGTAGGGGGTACGCTTTTCTCTTACCTGCAGCCGCTTTCTCACAGAAGAGATGTTGCGAGCCTGTCTCTGCTTTTTTGTTATTTTCATGGCAAGTGCTCGTCTGAGCTCCAATCTATGGTCCCCGCTCGTCAAACTTTCATGAGAAACACTCGTAGATCCCATGAATAAAATTTCTTTCTTAGAACTGCACACCTGTGGATTTGTCTTCCGTTTTCCGGTCTCTGGCTCTTGATAAGTGGTGATGCCTATGTAAAAAAAACAAAAACAAGGCGTGATGCTACTTTAATGTAAGGGCTTTTATACCTTTATTATTTACAAGAACTTTACTCCTGATCTTAAATGGAATACGTACATCAAATCTATTGCCAAGGCCGCTGAAAAAAATGGTCGGATCCTTCTATTGATCCAGTAGATATCTCACTGCTGATGCAATTCTCTATCTATATAAGAGCCAGGTATGTCCAAGGATGGAATGCTGTTGCCACATCTGGGCAGGAGCTGCTAGAAAGAACTTATCCTGGATTGATAGGGTTCAAAATAGACTTTGTGGCCTCGTGAGAGATGTCCTTTTCTCTTCGCTGCAACCTCTTTCTCACAGAAGAAATGTTGCGAGTTTGTCTCTGCTTTATCGTTATTTTCATGGAAAGTGTTTGACTGAGCTTCAATCTATGGTCCCCCCCAGCCAAACTTTCACAAGAAACACTCATCCAGCTGAAAACACTATTAATAATTCCCCCCCCTCTTTATCTGTGCCTAAACCTAAACGTAGATTCCATGATCAAAGCTTTTTTCTTAGAACTGCACGCCTGTGGATCTGTCTTCCGTTTTCCTGCTTTCCTGCTGACTACAATATGGTTGTCTTCAAGTCTAATGTAAACAATTTCTGGATGAGCCGCTCCACTTTAGTTAACAAATTTACTGAATTTCCATTACTAACGATTACTATATTGTCCTTTTGACTACTGTACACTCTTTAACCCTTATCCTTTAGTGGTCTCTCGGCCTTGATAAGTGGTGACGCCTATGTAAAAAAAAAAAAAAAAAAGCAGGGCTATCAAATTGTAATATATTTCTATTAAAACTTCCACCTCTTTACCTTACTCTATCTGTCTTTCTTTCCTTTCTCTTTCCCCACCTCTTCTTTCTTCTCTGCCTAATCCATTCCTCTCTCTGGATATACACACAGACAACTTTTCGATTCCTTGAGAAGAGAGTCAACATAATGGAAATAGCTCCTTAATATTAGGTTGAAAAGACCATGCGTAGGAAAGATTAACAAGATGTTGGTTTGCATTACATTTAAACTTCTGCATATCAGTATAGTCAGGGTAGCAAGTAGCAGGAAGGTCTAGCTCTTTGAGGGAAGAAACTATTAGAGTGGAAAGTTTTCTGGCATTTAGGGACCTCAACAGTGAAGGGGGGGGCATGAATAACAGAGTTCATGCTATTCTTAAATTATTGGAGGTGTAACTTGGTACACGTTTACACACGTAGACCCAACACTCCGTAGCAGAGTGCGTCGCTAGGAACATATGACAAGTAATAACTCGTTTCCATTATTTCTTGTTACAATGGAATTTGTTTCCAGATACGTTGGGTTTGTGTTCCTTGATAGAAGCGCTGGTTGAGTTTGAATAAAATAAATGCCTATTAGATACAATCTCCAATACTAATGAATACTGCAGCACTATCCCATTGATTACTGTACACAAAATAACCCTTCTTCCCGAGTGGCTTCTGGGCCTTGATAAGTGGTGACCCTCCATGTAAAGATACTTTGAAGTCAAAACAACGCATCATTACAAAATAAACAGATATTTATTTTGTTTGAAATTTATATTGAATTTCCATATAAATTTCAAACAAGATAAATATCTGATTATTTTGGAATAATGCGTTGTTTTCACTTCAAAGTATCTAATAGGTATTTATTTTATTATTTCCAGATACTTTCACGAATAAAATGTGATCGTACTCCTTCTCTCTGACCTCTGTCCTCTTGAACGTCGTTTCGAACATGCTATTGAACATGCTCTTGAACGTGCTCTCATCTGTGCACACATTTTTTATAGTCTTTTTCTTTTCTTTTTTTTCCCCGACCTTGACGCCATTTCGCATACGGCTCGGCATTTGCATATAGCTGCCATACGCACTCTGTTACACCAGGTTTTTTTTGTTTGTTTTGTTTTTGCAACTGTTTGAAGTGCTTTTATTGGCATAAACTGTAACATTGCAGTCAAAAAAGTAAAAGTTTATAGAGCACAGCAATTTACATTTGTCTTCCGTCAATTAAAATTGCTATATCTTTAAAAATTAAATCGTCCTTAATCTGAGAGCTGTGAGTCTATTTGTAAACTGTTTGTTGCAACATTTAAGTTATTTTTCTGTTTTTTTTTTAATTTTTTAATTTTTTATTTTTGTGTCGGATTAATGGCCGTCTCTTATACAAGCGGAAACATATTTTCGAGTGAATCGGAAATTGAGTTTTGTTAAAAAAAAAAAAAAAAAAAAGAGAGAACGTACCTTTTACGTATAATTTATAAAATAATCAGGCACAAATGAAAAATATGCTTTTTTTTTATTAGTGTTTTTTTTTTTTAATCAATTTATTTAATTGAGCAGAGACCTTTTGAATACAATTTTTCTGACCCCTGAAACTCACGGCTTCTAATTAATCGATCTAGACTTCCTCTAATGAACACCCTTGTTCTTACAAGAACTCTAAAAATATTCACGAACATTCGAAGTTTTCCTATCCTGTAAACTTCTATTTTAAACATATATAAAACACGGGTAAATATCCAGATACGCTACAACAGAACACTGACCACTCTAATTTTTTTTTTTACAGGTAATTGAGGTCGCTGACAACGAATCTGATAGTCAAACTTGGGGCAAATTTACCGTTTGCATGGTATTAACCCCTGAACCCACAATATCTCTCGTTTTTCTCACATTTCTCACCTGCAAACATTTTTCACTGAAAATATTCCTCTGAATCCGGCTCATCCTAAGAATATTTCTCCCATTACAAAACAGTAAACGCCCTAAAGTAACACCCCCAAACCTGGCGTGAAACACATCCCTGAAGATTACAAAAAAACATTTATTTTCTTTTTTTTAATTTTTTTTTTTTTGACAAAATTAAACTTTCGTAATCATAAAAATAATCATTAAAATTTAGAAATAGTTTTGAACAGTCATTATCAGAAAACTTTGAAAACTTTGAAAAATTTAAAAAACAAACTTTTGGAATTGTCTCCCCCTGTTCCCGGTGAAAATCTTCAAAAAAAAAATGAAAACGAAACAATTGTTCTCAAAACTAAAGGGAATAAGTGTCGAATTTTCTTTCTTTCTTTCTTTTTTTTTTTTTATTATTATTATTATTATTATTATAATATATATATATATATATATATATATATATATATACATATATATATATATATATATACATATATATATATATATATATATATATATATATACATATACATATATATATATATATATATATATATATATATATATATATATATATATATATATATATATATATATAGAGGAGAAATTCTAGACGAACAATTATGTTCTAATGTGGCGATTTGAAGTTTACTTTTTATTATTTTTTAATCTTCGAAAAAGAAGGGACGATGCGCAAGCGACCTATATTTCGAAGCGTCATTGGTCGCTTTTCTTTTTGTCGGCATCTAAAACGAACGTTAATCTCAGGAAATTCCTGTTGCTGTTACTGCTGCTGTTGTTGTTAATCCAAACAGCTCAGGTAATCCCTGCCGACGGCGAAGAAAATCATTTATTTAAAAACCAACCCTGATTATATTGACTTTGCCAGGTGAACGGGAAGAAATCTGCCGTAAACGGAACTTAACAGCGTCGTACATCCTGCCGATCATCTTGTCTTCTCTCTGGTTTATATCGTTGTAAGCAAAGCTGGATGCGACGAAAAAAATGTGTCCATAACTTTGACCCCGCCCTTACACTTACCTCCAACCTTTTATTTTTTTTTTTCTGTCTTTTTTTTTTTTTTTTTACAAGGGAACCACCACCTATCAATGCTCGAAGCCACTCGTGGATAAGGGTTAATCAATATAAGATGGTGTTGGTGTGGTGTGGTCACTGAGACAACAGCGTAGTGATCGTTTGTGGTGGAAATTGGGTAGAATTTGATTATTTAAGGGATCAGCTTAACAAGAACTTGTTTACATTTTTTGGTCCGCCGGCAAAAGGAGGGTGGACCTGTAAATTCACTCTTGTCCATTCATCCGTCTGTCCGTCTGTTCGTCTGTCTGCACTTTTCTCAATAAGTACGCCTTGGAATTTTTTGAAATGTTGCACAAACATTAAACATGATATGAGTAAAAAAGTAACAGAACGGATTTTCTGGGAAAACTCCAGTTGCCCCCCCCCCCCATTCCCTAGGGGTGGTTTTCGGGTTAAAATGGCTAAAATTGACACATTGGTACTTATTAAAAAAAGAAAAATTGATGCCTTGGATTTTTATAAAACTTTCTGAAAAGTTGTAACTAACTGATTTCTATATAATTTCTGTTTGTCTATACTTTGCGATAACTCTTGGGTGTGCTCTAGGGGCTCTTTTAGAGTTAATAAAAACACTCCATTTTGGGGACTATTTTACCATATTTGTCCAAAGTTTTCTGCGTATGTCTATTTAGCAGTTTTGCATGGTGCTGAACTCAAATTTAAATATGTTAAGGCCTTGGGGACTTTTGGGGCTAAATGGGTGGGGTGGGGTGGGGGTGGGCAATTGATAGACTTAGTCATTTCTTTTTTTGCATGGTGCAGAACTCAAATTTACATATGTTAAAGCCTAAAACTGCACCGTTTGTTCATTTTCACCAGGATTTGACGTCCCCTGGGGACTTTTGGAACTAAATGGGGGAGTGTGCTGAACTTAATCATTTTTTTTATGCCTCGTTCACTGTGCACTCACGGGAGACCATGTATGCTTCACTTGTTGGGATTAATTTTACCATGAAAAAAAATTCAATTCTTACAGGAGAGAATGCAGCAATAATTCTGTGGATAAATTCTGAAACAGAAATATGGCGACAGCTTTTGTGAGAAGAAACATGATAATTGTATATAATACTAGCAAAGCCACCCGGCGTTGCTCGGGATCATATAAGACAATGAGAAAAATTCTGAACATACCTGTTATTCTTAGAATAGAGGAAGTTTTTATGTCTATGTATCATTTGGCATCTTGAGCAAAAGAATATTTTACCTTCCCTAGGACGGGTAATGTACAACACATATTTAAAATTATTTACATCATTTTCTGTTGTACTAAATTTTCGGTATGTGACAAGAGCTTGTTTTTACATCAGAGTACTATAGTGAAGAAGCACCGGATTTTTCATATAAATGTTATACTACTCGAATATATTATGTGATTTTCGATTTTGATAACTTATATACGTCACAGATAAGAATTTCTTTGTTTTTCATATGGGTACTTCACTGTACAAGTACCTTATTTTCTGGGTAGGATACTGTAGAAGACCTTTTTTTTTTCTAATTTAAAAATGAAAGAACTCGATATTTTAAAATAATTTTCTGTTGTGCTAAATTTTTTGTGCGTCTAGAGTAAGAATTTGTTTGTTTTTTTTTCATCTGAGTGCTATAGTGAAGAAGCACCTTATTTCTCATTTAAAAGCCATGCTATTCGAATATATAACGTGATTTTTCGGTTTTAATAACCTTTATGCACGTCACAGGTAGGATTTTCTTGGTTTTTCATATGAGTACTATACTGCACAAGTACGTTATTTCTTGGGTAGGATAATGTGCAAGTACCTTATTTCTAATATGTACACGACAATTGTATATAATATTTAGAACACTTTTACTGGTAGAGCAAAAACGGCATATAATACAAGAAAAATGTGAATGCTCAGAAACGGGGAAGATTGTTAGGTTTGCGGAAACGTGCTTCGCAGGAACTTATCTGAGTGAAGAGTTTGAGTATGTGCTGTTTCTTATTTTATTTTTCTAAGACACACACACACATTAAAAATTTATAAACTCATTTGCGCGGGAATTACAGCAATCAACCAAACCAAACCTTTTGGGTCAAAAAGCAGGACGCTTGAGAAATGGTTGACATAGCTGAAAGCACTTTTTTTTTCTTTTTTTTTTTTGTCAAAAACATGAATTTTTGACCAATCAGGGCTCGATTTAAAAAACTTATTTTTGCAAGCCTCTGGGAGCTGCTAAAGAAATATAAATCTATATAAAAGCCAAGTACGTCCAAGGATGGAATACTGTTGCCATATCTGGGCAGGAGCTGCTAAAAACAGCCTATCCTGCCTTGACAGAGTACAAAATAGACTTCGTGGCTTAGTGGGGGATGCCCTTTTCTCTACCCTGCAACCTCTCTCCTACAGAAGAGACGTTGCGAGCCTATCCTTGTTTTATCGTTATTTCCATGGCAGGTGCTCGTCTGAACTCCAATCTCTCGTCCCCCCTCGCCAATCTTTCACGAAAAACACCCGTCTAGCTGAATCCACTGTCAAAAGTTTCCCCCACTCTTTATCTGTGCCTAAATCAAAACGCGGATTCCATGAACAAAGCTTCTTTCTTAGAACTGCACGCCTGTGGAACTCTGTTCCGTCTGCCTGCTTCCCACCGGACTACAACTTGGATGTGTTCAAGTCCAATGTTAACAAATTCCTAATGAACCGCCCCCTTAAGTAAACACTTCATCAAATCTCCACACTAACGTAATGTACTTGCAATAACCCTTATCCCTGAGTGGCTTCCGGGCCTTGATAAGCGGTGATCACTGTGTAAAAAATAAAAAATACAATAAATAAATAAAAGGCACAGAGAACTTCTCTGGTCAGAAAAAGCGATAACTGTCACCAACAGCAACGCTCGCCGAGTGAAATTCAGTAGCTGAAATGACAGCTTTTCTTGTACGTCAAAGAACATTGCTTGACTCTCTCTTTCTCTCACTTCGCCACAACACATAGTCGGACTTTTTCTCTTAAACTCTCAAGTTTTCACCTTCTTCGTCCCTTCCTTCTTGCATACAAACTGCCACTTTGGCACACACTAAAAAGTAATTTATTTTCTTTTAACGAAAATAAACAACAGTTTATTTTACTTTATTTGGTAGTGTATTTCTTTTCATTTATTTATTTCAGGGTATTAATGCAAGTCCCCAGCAATTGGTAAACCCCGACGCTTGTCTACAAGTAACAGGTTGCACGTATGCGTCCCTCAAGTCTGGCTCTTTTTGTGTGAACGTAAATATATTTTGCTTCTTGACTTTAGCCGTAATGTAAGCGAGAATTGGAGGATGAATAATGACTATCTTCTTGCTGCTGTCAAGAGCTGCACCGAGAAATGGTTGGTTGTTTTTGTTTTACGGCATATCAACACTTTTCAGGTTATTTAATGCCGAATCCAGTGATTTTGAAGCAAATTTTTTTAATAGAATATGTTTTTTTCAAGTCGGTTTCTATTTAACCCATAGTTGGGACCCTAACAGGTACTACCACTCCAGGTCAGAGTGAACCTGGGAAAAATGGCAATTAAAGGGTGGCTCCACACTCCCCAAAGCCCGCAAGCTGGGGCCTCACCATCGGATATAGTTTAAGGTCATATTCAGAAGCAGCGCTGAGAAATAGTCACTGTTCAATGTTGCAACGGCGAAGAAGAAGGGGATGGCTTTCTGTGATTGCTGTTGAGGGCTTTGTCACCGATGTTTAGTCGTTGGGGTTAAAAAAGAGGCTGGAATGCAACATGTGAAGGATTTTACAGGCTGGCTCACGTGACCCCTAAGGGAGTAGGGGTTGGAAATCTTGCTAGCCAATTTACAGGCCTTAAAAAGACAAGGCAATAACTAATCAGTGAGAGGAAGGGGAGACATGAATACATTCCAATACATTGGACTTGAAGACGATCATGTTGTAGTCATTTTTTTTAATTAGTTTTCATCTGGAAAAAAAGGGCTGCTAAGGTATCAAAATTGAAAAATTAGTATATAGGGATATCGGATTTTTATATTTGCCAAAGACAGTTTCATGTTCATCACCATTTTTTAATGGATGGGATCGCTTGTTCGTCAAAGATGCCATGCCCAAAATTTCATCTGATGTCACTTTTATGTCAAACATGAAACTTGAATGAGAATATATTTCTTTTGCATTCATTTTAGGATCAAAGTGTAGGATCTGTTCTGTCCAGAAATCCTACAATAATATCATGGAATCCGTGTACATGCCGTCCACCCGTGGAATGAAAATATGTCACAAACTCCTGCAAGGGTTTTGGAGAAAGACTCTCATAATCAGATATATTCCGAAACTATATTAACCAGAGTATTTAAATAAAGATGTTTCAGTTTGAACAAATATGGTGCTATGATATCGTGAGGTCTGCGTTTGCACCAGACATCCATCAAATGAAAATAAGTCACAAACTCTTACAACTGTTTGGGAGATAGACTTCCATAACCTGATATATTCTGAAACTACTGTTTCAGTTTGAACAAATATGGTGCTATGATATTGTGGGGTGAAATAATCTGTGACAAAGATGAAGCAGTACGACACAATCACGTTGACACACCGGTTCTTGCCAGATCACCGAAGTTAAGCAACGTTGAGCCTGGCCAGTACCAGATGGGTGATCAATTGGGAAGGCTAGGTGCTGTATGTACCTTCTGGGAAGGTTGGGCATGGGGCCAGCACCCTCACCCTGTAAAAAGACAAAAACATCTACAAAAAGTTGTAGATGGCCTATGCCCCTCCAGGGGCTCAAGGGCTATGGAAAGATGAAGCACCCTTGGGACATCTTCAGTTCCTCGTTAATAATTCTGTGTACAGTTCCCACACTGACATCAAACTGTGCACTTATTGTCTCTATAGACACATGACAATTCTTTATTTGGCCAAATCAACTTGACTTTCTTACTCCTCCCACACCTCTCATCTTCTCTCACAGACTTCCTGCCTTCCTTGAATCTCTTATGCCACTCAAAAACTGATGTTCGATTCATGTAAGATGGTTCAAAAGCTGACTGAAGTATTCCATACGTTTCTGTGGCATTTTTTAAAACAGAATTTCATTGCATATCGTCTTCTAAAGTGTCGTTACATCCAGATTACATTTTTCAAATTAACCAGCTGTAACAATCAGGTTTTAGTAGGATATATTCAATTCCTGCTGTAGCTGTTCATTTGAGCCTGAAATCATAAAACATGGTCAGTCATCTCATAAGATGTGTAGCAATAACATACTGAGTTTATGAAAAACTTTGGCAATTTTAAATGCATGTATGAAAAAGCCTGGAACTGTATTGAAGGCACCCCGTTTATGTTTTTGCTTCAAAATAGGGTTTCATTAACATATAATTTATGTAGTGTTTTCATTGTTTTACAAATGTGAATACTAATTTATTTTAATTTTCTCATACCATAAATAACTTAGCATCGATTACTTTATTTTTTTATACGAAAAATGTTTTGCTTTGATTTTTCATCTTCTTCTATAATATAAATCTCACCTGTCTGTTTAAATGTATGATGTATGTATGTATGTATGTATGAGGGCGAATGAACTCTTTTTCTGGGTCAACGGCCAACTAGCACCGTGTATATTTGTGTGTGTGTATATGTGTATTGGGGTGAAGAGGGCTCCCGTAAGCCGTAGTGAAGGCAACCTTTCTAGGAGAAGCAATACTCTGATTTAAAAAACCATAAAGCGGAAGACCATTACCCGCATTAAGCTGGTCTGCAGTTTAATTTGTTGCTGGCTATCTTGCTCTTGCTTGTTGCTGGATCTCAACATTTTGAACCGAGAGAGAGACTTAGCTGTCGTACAAAGCTAAGACTCTGTAACATCATATTTCTATAGATACTCCCTCAGGCATTTGGGCTCATGGATTTTAAATGTCTTAGGGAGTTGCACTCGTCTGACAAGACGTTGCAATCATCATCATCATCATGTATGTATGTATGACAAAATGGCAGGTGGTTTGAAACGGCATTTGATCCTGCATAAAAAGGAACATCAAGAACGTGCTGCAAGTGGTGCACATGTCTGTACAATGTGTGCCAAGGAATGCCAGAGTTTAGTAGGGCTTAAAAGTCACATTCGTGTGGCGCATCACTGAATGTTTTCGTGTTTCTATATACCTTTTTTTTTTCTTTTTTTGTGCTATATCGAATGATGGCAATGTTCGAAAGCGAATTTGCTGCAATCATCATCATGTATGTATGTATATATGTATGTATGTATATATGTATGTATGTATGTATATCTCTGCTTTTTTTTTTATATATCTCGCAAAAACTTTTGACAGAGGTGACGGATCCTGACAAGATCGGTATCATTTTGAAGGTTGATGTCTCAAACGACAAATATCGAAAAATTAGCACAAAAACATTAATTCCTTCACCCTAAACTCGGCCGTTTTATACAAGGAGGGGTCGCTTTTTTTTTTCGCCGACATTTTAGCAAGTCATTGTCACCGTTGGATTGACTTTTTTTTTCTTTTTTTTTTTTTACACAGTGATCACCACTTATCAAAGCCCGGAAGCCACTCAGGCATAAGGGTTATTGCAAGTACATTACGTTAGTGTGGAGATTTGATGAAGTGTTTAATTAAGGGGGCGGTTCATTAGGAATTTGTTAACATTGGACTTGAAGACATCCAAGTTGTAGTCCGGTGGGAAGCAGGCAGACGGAACAGAGTTCCACAGGCGTGCAGTTCTAAGAAAGAAGCTTTGTTCATGGAATCCGCGTTTTGATTTAGGCACAGATATAGAGTGGGGGAAATTTTTCACAGGATGAGAATAACAGTTAGCAAAAAAAAAATAAATAAATAAATAAAAAAATAAAATAAAATAAAATAAAAATAACAATAAAGATAAAAAAATTAAAAAAAATAAAAAAAAATAAAATAAAATTAACAGTTAGCAAAAAAAATTATAAAATTCAAAACATCTCCTATGCGTAAATAGCACGTAAATAGAAAACCGGTAACTTTACGTTTTTAATGCCAATAACTAATTCAGATGTATCAAGAGATTATCTTGTTTAAAGGAACACGTTTTAAAAAATTTAATCTTTTAAATATTTATTTGATGTTAGCCTATTGCTATTTGTGGCAGACGTCTATAGAATGAAAATAAGTCACAAACTTCTACACGGGTTTGGGAGATTATAACCCCCCCCCCCCGCCGCCACCACCACCACCACCACCACCACCCTCGCATAACCTGATATATTCTGAAACTACATTGACCGAAATACTTAGATAAGTATGTTTCAGTTTGAACAAAGATGGAATAATAACATAATTGGGGTCTTCGTTTGTGCCGGACGTCCATAGAATTTAAATAAATCACGGCAGCAACATACGGAATGGAAATATGTCACAAACTTCTGCAAGGGTTTTGGAGAAAAACTCTCATAATCAGATATATTCCGAAACTATATTAACCAGAGTATTTAAATAAAGATGTTTCAATTTGAACAAATATGGTGCTATGATATCGTGAGGTCTGCGTTTGTGCCAGACATCCATCAAATGAAAATAAGTCACAAACTCTTACAACGGTTTGGGAGATAGACTTCTATAACCTGATATATTCTGAAACTACATTGACCGAAATACTTGGATAAGTATGTTTCAATTTGGACAAATATGGTAAAATAATATTGTGGGGTCTGCATTCACGCCAGACATCCATTAAATGAAAATATGTCACAAACTCTTACAACAGTTGTGGAGATAGACTTCTATAACCTAATATATTCTGAAACTACATTAACCAAAATACTTGGATAAGTATGTTTCAATTTGGACAAATATGGTAAAATAATATTGTGGGGTCTGCATTCACGCCAGACATCCATCAAATGAAAATAAGTCACAAACTCTTACAACGGTTTGGGAGATAGACTTCTATAACCTAATATATTCTGAAACTACATTGACCAAAATACTTGGATAAGTATGTTTCAATTTGGACAAATATGGTAAAATAATATTGTGGGGTCTGCATTCACGCCAGACATCCATCAAATGAAAATAAGTCACAAACTCTTACAACAGTTGTGAAGATAGACTTCTATAACCTAATATATTCTGAAACTACATTGACCAAAATACTTGGATAAGTATGTTTCAATTTGGACAAATATGGTAAAATAATATTGTGGGGTCTGCATTCACGCTAGACATCCATCAAATGAAAATAAGTCACAAACTCTTACAACAGTTGTGGAGATAGACTTCTATAACCTAATATATTCTGAAACTACATTAACCAAAATACTTGGATAAGTATGTTTCAATTTGGACAAATATGGTAAAATAATATTGTGGGGTCTGCATTCACGCCAGACATCCATCAAATGAAAATAAGTCACAAACTCTTACAACAGTTGTGGAGATAGACTTCTATAACCTAATATATTCTGAAACTACATTAACCAAAATACTTGGATAAGTATGTTTCAATTTGGACAAATATGGTAAAATAATATTGTGGGGTCTGCATTCACGCTAGACATTCATTAAATGAAAATAAGTCACAAACTCTTACAATGGTTTGGGAGATAGACTTCTATAACCTAATATATTCTGAAACTACATTAACCAAAATACTTGGATAAGTATGTTTCAATTTGGACAAATATGGTAAAATAATATTGTGGGGTCTGCATTCACGCTAGACATCCATCAAATGAAAATAAGTCACAAACTCTTACAACAGTTGTGGAGATAGACTTCTATAACCTAATATATTCTGAAACTACATTAACCAAAATACTTGGATAAGTATGTTTCAATTTGGACAAATATGGTAAAATAATATTGTGGGGTCTGCATTCACGCCAGACATCCATCAAATGAAAATAAGTCACAAACTCTTACAACAGTTGTGGAGATAGACTTTTATAACCTAATATATTCTGAAACTACATTAACCAAAATACTTGGATAAGTATGTTTCAATTTGGACAAATATGGTAAAATAATATTGTGGGGTCTGCATTCACGCCAGACATCCATCAAATGAAAATAAGTCACAAACTCTTACAACAGTTGTGGAGATAGACTTCTATAACCAAATATGTTCTGAAACTACATTAACCAAAATACTTGGATAAGTATGTTTCAATTTGGACAAATATGGTAAAATAATATTGTGGGGTCTGCATTCACGCCAGACATCCATCAAATGAAAATAAGTCACAAACTCTTACAACAGTTGTGGAGATAGACTTCTATAACCTAATATGTTCTGAAACTACATTAACCAAAATACTTGGATAAGTATGTTTCAATTTGGACAAATATGGTAAAATAATATTGTGGGGTCTGCATTCACGCCAGACATCCATCAAATGAAAATAAGTCACAAACTCTTACAACAGTTGTGGAGATAGACTTCTATAACCTAATATATTCTGAAACTACATTAACCAAAATACTTGGATAAGTATGTTTCAATTTGGACAAATATGGTAAAATAATATTGTGGGGTCTGCATTCACGCTAGACATTCATTAAATGAAAATAAGTCACAAACTCTTACAATGGTTTGGGAGATAGACTTCTATAACCTAATATATTCTGAAACTACATTAACCAAAATACTTGGATAAGTATGTTTCAATTTGGACAAATATGGTAAAATAATATTGTGGGGTCTGCATTCACGCTAGACATCCATCAAATGAAAATAAGTCACAAACTCTTACAACAGTTGTGGAGATAGACTTCTATAACCTAATATATTCTGAAACTACATTAACCAAAATACTTGGATAAGTATGTTTCAATTTGGACAAATATGGTAAAATAATATTCTGGGGTCTGCATTCACGCCAGACATCCATCAAATGAAAATAAGTCACAAACTCTTACAACAGTTGTGGAGATAGACTTCTATAACCTAATATATTCTGAAACTACATTAACCAAAATACTTGGATAAGTATGTTTCAAATTGGACAAATATGGTAAAATAATATTGTGGGGTCTGCATTCACGCCAGACATCCATCAAATGAAAATAAGTCACAAACTCTTACAACAGTTGTGGAGATAGACTTCTATAACCTAATATATTCTGAAACTACATTAACCAAAATACTTGGATAAGTATGTTTCAATTTGGACAAATATGGTAAAATAATATTGTGGGGTCTGCATTCACGCTAGACATCCATCAAATGAAAATAAGTCACAAACTCTTACAATGGTTTATGAGATAGACTTCTATAACCTAATATATTCTGAAACTACATTAACCAAAATACTTGGATAAGTATGTTTCAATTTGGACAAATATGGTAAAATAATATTGTGGGGTCTGCATTCACGCTAGACATCCATTAAATGAAAATAAGTCACAAACTCTTACAATGGTTTGGGAAATAGACTTCTATAACCTAATATATTCTGAAACTACATTAACCAAAATACTTGGATAAGTATGTTTCAATTTGGACAAATATGGTAAAATAATATTGTGGGGTCTGCATTCACGCTAGACATCCATTAAATGAAAATAAGTCACAAACTCTTACAATGGTTTGGGAGATAGACTTCTATAACCTAATATATTCTGAAACTACATTAACCAAAATACTTGGATAAGTATGTTTCAATTTGGACAAATATGGTAAAATAATATTGTGGGGTCTGCATTCACGCTAGACATTCATTAAATGAAAATAAGTCACAAACTCTTACAATGGTTTGGGAGATAGACTTCTATAACCTAATATATTCTGAAACTACATTAACCAAAATACTTGGATAAGTATGTTTCAATTTGGACAAATATGGTAAAATAATATTGTGGGGTCTGCATTCACGCTAGACATCCATCAAATGAAAATAAGTCACAAACTCTTACAACAGTTGTGGAGATAGACTTCTATAACCTAATATATTCTGAAACTACATTAACCAAAATACTTGGATAAGTATGTTTCAATTTGGACAAATATGGTAAAATAATATTCTGGGGTCTGCATTCACGCCAGACATCCATCAAATGAAAATAAGTCACAAACTCTTACAACAGTTGTGGAGATAGACTTCTATAACCTAATATGTTCTGAAACTACATTAACCAAAATACTTGGATAAGTATGTTTCAATTTGGACAAATATGGTAAAATAATATTGTGGGGTCTGCATTCACGCCAGACATCCATCAAATGAAAATAAGTCACAAACTCTTACAACAGTTGTGGAGATAGACTTCTATAACCTAATATATTCTGAAACTACATTAACCAAAATACTTGGATAAGTATGTTTCAATTTGGACAAATATGGTAAAATAATATTGTGGGGTCTGCATTCACGCTAGACATCCATCAAATGAAAATAAGTCACAAACTCTTACAATGGTTTATGAGATAGACTTCTATAACCTAATATATTCTGAAACTACATTAACCAAAATACTTGGATAAGTATGTTTCAATTTGGACAAATATGGTAAAATAATATTGTGGGGTCTGCATTCACGCTAGACATCCATTAAATGAAAATAAGTCACAAACTCTTACAATGGTTTATGAGATAGACTTCTATAACCTAATATATTCTGAAACTACATTAACCAAAATACTTGGATAAGTATGTTTCAATTTGGACAAATATGGTAAAATAATATTGTGGGGTCTGCATTCACGCTAGACATCCATTAAATGAAAATAAGTCACAAACTCTTACAATGGTTTGGGAGATAGACTTCTATAACCTAATATATTCTGAAACTACATTAACCAAAATACTTGGATAAGTATGTTTCAATTTGGACAAATATGGTAAAATAATATTGTGGGGTCTGCATTCACGCTAGACATCCATTAAATGAAAATAAGTCACAAACTCTTACAATGGTTTGGGAGATAGACTTCTATAACCTAATATATTCTGAAACTACATTAACCAAAATACTTGGATAAGTATGTTTCAATTTGGACAAATATGGTAAAATAATATTGTGGGGTCTGCATTCACGCTAGACATCCATTAAATGAAAATAAGTCACAAACTCTTACAATGGTTTATGAGATAGACTTCTATAACCTAATATATTCTGAAACTACATTAACCAAAATACTTGGATAAGTATGTTTCAATTTGGACAAATATGGTAAAATAATATTGTGGGGTCTGCATTCACGCTAGACATCCATTAAATGAAAATAAGTCACAAACTCTTACAATGGTTTGGGAGATAGACTTCTATAACCTAATATATTCTGAAACTACATTAACCAAAATACTTGGATAAGTATGTTTCAATTTGGACAAATATGGTAAAATAATATTGTGGGGTCTGCATTCACGCTAGACATCCGTCAAATGAAAATAAGTCACAAACTCTTACAATGGTTTGGGAGATAGACTTCTATAACCTAATATATTCTGAAAATACATTAACCAAAATACTTGGATAAGTATGTTTCAATTTGGACAAATATGGTAAAATAATATTGTGGGGTCTGCATTCACGCTAGACATCCATTAAATGAAAATAAGTCACAAACTCTTACAATGGTTTGGGAGATAGACTTCTATAACCTAATATATTCTGAAACTACATTAACCAAAATACTTGGATAAGTATGTTTCAATTTGGACAAATATGGTAAAATAATATTGTGGGGTCTGCATTCACGCTAGACATCCATTAAATGAAAATAAGTCACAAACTCTTACAATGGTTTGGGAGATAGACTTCTATAACCTAATATATTCTGAAACAACATTAACCAAAATACTTGGATAAGTATGTTTCAATTTGGACAAATATGGTAAAATAATATTGTGGGGTCTGCATTCACGCTAGACATCCATTAAATGAAAATAAGTCACAAACTCTTACAATGGTTTATGAGATAGACTTCTATAACCTAATATATTCTGAAACTACATTAACCAAAATACTTGGATAAGTATGTTTCAATTTGGACAAATATGGTAAAATAATATTGTGGGGTCTGCATTCACGCTAGACATCCATCAAATGAAAATAAGTCACAAACTCTTACAATGGTTTGGGAGATAGACTTCTATAACCTAATATATTCTGAAAATACATTGACCAAAATACTTGGATAAGTATGTTTCAATTTGGACAAATATGGTAAAATAATATTGTGGGGTCTGCATTCACGCTAGACATCCATCAAATGAAAATAAGTCACAAACTCTTACAATGGTTTGGGAGATAGACTTCTATAACCTAATATATTCTGAAAATACATTAACCAAAATACTTGGATAAGTATGTTTCAATTTGGACAAATATGGTAAAATAATATTGTGGGGTCTGCATTCACGCTAGACATCCATCAAATGAAAATAAGTCACAAACTCTTACAACAGTTGTGGAGATAGACTTCTATAACCTAATATATTCTGAAACTACATTAACCAAAATACTTTGATAAGTATGTTTCAATTTGGACAAATATGGTAAAATAATATTGTGGGGTCTGCATTCACGCCAGACATCCATCAAATGAAAATAAGTCACAAACTCTTACAACGGTTTGGGAGATAGACTTCTATAACTTAATATATTCTGAAACTACATTAACCAAAATACTTGGATAAGTATGTTTCAATTTGGACAAATATGGTAAAATAATATTATGGGGTCTGCGTTCACGCCAGACATCCATCAAATGAAAATAAGTCACAAACTCTTACAACGGTTTGGGAGATAGACTTCTATAACCTAATATATTCTGAAACTACATTAACCAAAATACTTGGATAAGTATGTTTCAATTTTGACAAATATGGTAAAATAATATTGTGGGGTCTGCATTCACGCTAGACATCCATCAAATGAAAATAAGTCACAAACTCTTACAATGGTTTGGGAGATAGACTTCTATAACCTAATATATTCTGAAACTACATTAACCAAAATACTTGGATAAGTATGTTTCAATTTGGACAAATATGGTAAAATAATATTGTGGGGTCTGCGTTCACGCCAGACATCCATCAAATGAAAATAAGTCACAAACTCTTACAACGGTTTGGGAGATAGACTTCTATAACCTAATATATTCTGAAACTACATTAACCAAAATACTTGGATAAGTATGTTTCAATTTGGACAAATATGGTAAAATAATATTGTGGGGTCTGCATTCACGCCAGACATCCATCAAATGAAAATAAGTCACAAACTCTTACAACGGTTTGGGAGATAGACTTCTATAACCTAATATATTCTGAAACTACATTAACCAAAATACTTGGATAAGTATGTTTCAATTTGGACAAATATGGTAAAATAATATTGTGGGGTCTGCGTTCACGCCAGACATCCATCAAATGAAAATAAGTCACAAACTCTTACAACGGTTTGGGAGATAGACTTCTATAACCTAATATATTCTGAAACTACATTAACCAAAATACTTGGATAAGTATGTTTCAATTTGGACAAATATGGTAAAATAATATTGTGGGGTCTGCATTCACGCTAGACATCCATCAAATGAAAATAAGTCACAAACTCTTACAACGGTTTGGGAGATAGACTTCTATAACCTAATATATTCTGAAACTACATTAACCAAAATACTTGGATAAGTATGTTTCAATTTGGACAAATATGGTAAAATAATATTGTGGGGTCTGCATTCACGCTAGACATCCATCAAATGAAAATAAGTCACAAACTCTTACAACGGTTTGGGAGATAGACTTCTATAACCTAATATATTCTGAAACTACATTAACCAAAATACTTGGATAAGTATGTTTCAATTTGGACAAATATGGTAAAATAATATTGTGGGGTCTGCATTCACGCTAGACATCCATCAAATGAAAATAAGTCACAAACTCTTACAACGGTTTGGGAGATAGACTTCTATAACCTAATATATTCTGAAACTACATTAACCAAAATACTTGGATAAGTATGTTTCAATTTGGACAAATATGGTAAAATAATATTGTGGGGTCTGCATTCACGCTAGACATCCATCAAATGAAAATAAGTCACAAACTCTTACAACGGTTTGGGAGATAGACTTCTATAACCTAATATATTCTGAAACTACATTAACCAAAATACTTGGATAAGTATGTTTCAATTTGGACAAATATGGTAAAATAATATTGTGGGGTCTGCATTCACGCCAGACATCCATCAAATGAAAATAAGTCACAAACTCTTACAATGGTTTGGGAGATAGACTTCTATAACCTAATATATTCTGAAACTACATTAACCAAAATACTTGGATAAGTATGTTTCAATTTGGACAAATATGGTAAAATAATATTGTGGGGTCTGCGTTCACGCCAGACATCCATCAAATGAAAATAAGTCACAAACTCTTACAACGGTTTGGGAGATAGACTTCTATAACCTAATATATTCTGAAACTACATTAACCAAAATACTTGGATAAGTATGTTTCAATTTGGACAAATATGGTAAAATAATATTGTGGGGTCTGCATTCACGCTAGACATCCATCAAATGAAAATAAGTCACAAACTCTTACAATGGTTTGGGAGATAGACTTCTATAACCTAATATATTCTGAAACTACATTAACCAAAATACTTGGATAAGTATGTTTCAATTTGGACAAATATGGTAAAATAATATTGTGGGGTCTGCATTCACGCCAGACATCCATCAAATGAAAATAAGTCACAAACTCTTACAACGGTTTGGGAGATAGACTTCTATAACCTAATATATTCTGAAACTACATTAACCAAAATACTTGGATAAGTATGTTTCAATTTGGACAAATATGGTAAAATGATATTGTGGGGTCTGCGTTCACGCCAGACATCCATCAAATGAAAATAAGTCACAAACTCTTACAACGGTTTGGGAGATAGACTTCTATAACCTAATATATTCTGAAACTACATTAACCAAAATACTTGGATAAGTATGTTTCAATTTGGACAAATATGGTAAAATAATATTGTGGGGTCTGCATTCACGCCAGACATCCATCAAATGAAAATAAGTCACAAACTCTTACAACGGTTTGGGAGATAGACTTCTATAACCTAATATATTCTGAAACTACATTAACCAAAATACTTGGATAAGTATGTTTCAATTTGGACAAATATGGTAAAATAATATTGTGGGGTCTGCGTTCACGCCAGACATCCATCAAATGAAAATAAGTCACAAACTCTTACAACGGTTTGGGAGATAGACTTCTATAACCTAATATATTCTGAAACTACATTAACCAAAATACTTGGATAAGTATGTTTCAATTTAGGACAAATATGGTAAAATAATATTGTGGGGTCTGCATTCACGCTAGACATCCATCAAATGAAAATAAGTCACAAACTCTTACAATGGTTTGGGAGATAGACTTCTATAACCTAATATATTCTGAAACTACATCAACCAAAATACTTGGATAAGTATGTTTCAATTTGGACAAATATGGTAAAATAATATTGTGGGGTCTGCGTTCACGCCAGACATCCATCAAATGAAAATAAGTCACAAACTCTTACAACGGTTTGGGAGATAGACTTCTATAACCTAATATATTCTGAAACTACATTAACCAAAATACTTGGATAAGTATGTTTCAATTTGGACAAATATGGTAAAATAATATTGTGGGGTCTGCGTTCACGCCAGACATCCATCAAATGAAAATAAGTCACAAACTCTTACAACGGTTTGGGAGATAGACTTCTATAACCTAATATATTCTGAAACTACATTAACCAAAATACTTGGATAAGTATGTTTCAATTTGGACAAATATGGTAAAATAATATTGTGGGGTCTGCATTCACGCCAGACATCCATCAAATGAAAATAAGTCACAAACTCTTACAACAGTTGTGGAGATAGACTTCTATAACCTAATATATTCTGAAACTACATTAACCAAAATACTTGGATAAATATGTTTCAATTTGGACAAATATGGTAAAATAATATCGTGGGGTCTGCGTTCACGCCAGACATCCATCAAATGAAAATAAGTCACAAACTCTTACAACGGTTTGGGAGATAGACTTCTATAACCTAATATATTTTGAAACTACATTAACCAAAATACTTGGATAAGAATGTTTCAATTTGGACAAATATGGTAAAATAATATCGTGGGGTCTGCGTTCACGCCAGACATCCATCAAATGAAAATAAGTCACAAACTCTTACAATGATTTGAGAAATAGACCTCTATAACTTGATATTTTTACTAAAACTACATTGACCAAAATACTTGGATAAGAATGTGTCGGTCTTGACAAAAATGGTGCAAAAATAATGGGGGCGGGGTCTGCGTTTGCGCCAAACGTTTATCTAAATTAAATATTGTTAATCACGGCAGATGAAAGATACAATTGTGAAATTTCCACGTAAATTATTCATTGTAAACAATTGCCATAGCTAAAGGGGCAGAGCTTCATACCTATTTCTCTATACATCCATCCATGTGTTGAATAGCAAGGGTATGTTTACTAGTACTTATTTGACGTTTTAAAATTGCAGGGAAAACATGGAAGCAGAGGTCAGATGGGGCCTTTGGTGGGGGAGATCATTGTCTTCTATGACCCATGAGAACATGAACTGAAGTAAACGACATCGCACAAGATAGGATAATTAATTAACAACTTTATTTTCTTTAATTGCATATTTGGCAACTATCAGCTATTTAGAGTTTAGCTTGGTTTGGCAATTCAATTCATCATGTGGTTTCAGCAAGACAGAGCCACATGTCACAGAGCGTGTAATACAATTAATTTGACTGAGAGAAACATTTGATGACGAGATAGTTTCACGAAATTGACCTGTCAACTGGGCACCACGTTCATGCGATTTAACCCCATTAGATTATTTATACCTATTTCCCTATATTATCCATCCATTCATGTGTAAAACAGTAAATGTAAAGTCTCATGTCTATGCTGATAAACCAGACACGATTGACTACTTAGAAGACAACATTCAACATGCTATTGCCGAAATACAGTTTAATTTAATGCATAGTTTGTGAAAATTGGACCTCTAGATTACGCCATATACTTGCAAGTCGCAGGGGTTTTATGCCCGAAATTGTATTTAAATTATAAATGCTAAAAATTAACTTTTGGAATAAGCCATATATTTGTAAAATAAAAATATTTTTCTGTGATTTATTTAGATTTAAAATTTGTGGCCTCAAAAAACATCCCATATTAATACGCCTGTAAACTTAATATATTTGATTGGATTTGAACCTCTTTCAACTCGTTCATAACATCATCAGTAATGTTGCCCACAAAAGGAGACTGTCCCCTCAAGGTCCTGCTACTCATTGTGCTCGACTAGCAAACATTTTGAAAAACTACTGATGCAATTCTCTATCTATATAAAAGCCAAGTACGTCCATCCAAGGATGGAATACTGTTGCCATATCTAGGCA
This sequence comes from Euprymna scolopes, assembly GCF_053919585.1. Classification (NCBI taxonomy): domain Eukaryota; kingdom Metazoa; phylum Mollusca; class Cephalopoda; order Sepiida; family Sepiolidae; genus Euprymna; species Euprymna scolopes. The sequence goes on along the minus strand of NC_136523.1, from coordinate 44,996,219 downwards.
GGAGCTGCTAAAAAAAGCCTATCCTGCCTTGACAAAATAGACTTCGTGGCTTAGTGGGGGATGCCCTTTTCTCTACCCTGCAACCTCTCTCCCACAGAAGAGACGTTGCGAGCCTATCCTTATTTTATCGTTATTTCCATGGCAGGTGCTCGTCTGAACTCCAATCTCTGGTGCCCCCTCGCCAATCTTTCACGAAAAACACCCGTCTAGCTGAATCCACTGTGAAAAATTTCCCCCACTCTTTATCTGTGCCTAAATCAAAACACGGATTCCATGAACAAAGCTTCTTTCTTAGAACTGCACGCCTGTGGAACTCTGTTCCGTCTGCCTGCTTCCCACCAGACTACAACTTGGATGTCTTCAAGTCCAATGTTAACAAATTCCTAATGAACCGCCACCTTAAGTAAACACTTCATCAAATCTCCACACTAACGTAATGTATTTGCAATAGCCCTTATCACTGAGTGGCTTCCGGGCCTTGATAAGTGGTGATCACTGTGTAAAAAAAAACAAAAAAAACTCAAATTCCTCATTGCATGAGTAATGCTCCTGTTATTGTGGAGTCTTATTTCTCCTAGGTTTGTTGCTCTACCAAAGGTTAAAAGTCTAGTTTCTCCTCTTGTTATTTCATGGGTTTCCTTCTCCTAGGCTAGTTGCTCTACACAACCCTGATAATCTAACTTATCCTAATATTACTCCAGAGTCTTCCTTCTCCTAGGTGTGTTTCTCTTCGAAAGCTTAAGAGCCTAGTCTTCCCTGGTATTATTTCAGGGCTCTCCTTCTCCTAGACTGGTTGCGCTACAAAAGCCTAATAGTCTTGGTTACTCTGATCATATTTTGGAGTATTCGGTCTCTTAAACTAGTTACTCTACTACGGATTGATAGTCTAACCTGATTTCAGTAGGAGTTTTCTTTCTTCTAGGCATGTTGCTCTACCAAGGGTTGAGAGTCTTGTCTACTTCTATGTTATTTCTAAGTCTTCAGTCTACTAAGCTAGTTGCTCTACCAAGGATTGATAGTCTCATCTACAATACTGTTATTTCCACGTTTTTCTTTCTTAGGCTAGTTGCACGACAAAGGCGTGATTATCTAACCTACCCTTTCTTTTTTTAACCCAAGGGGAGATAGATGAGTTCATACCTCCTCGAGGATATTAGTGAAAGCGATGCAAGAACACTGACGGAACTTTACACCTGGTATAACCCAAAGTTTTCGCCTTTAACCAACGTCTCAATCAGCAGCTTAACATCACTGATAAGAGCGTCACCGTTGTTCTGTTTTTAGTATGCTTGTGTGTATGACGATATCCGTGTATCTGTGTGGATATTGCTTGCACACGCACGTGTGTGTGTGTGTGTGTGTGTGTGTGTGTGTGTGTGTGTGTGTGTGTGCAGAGTCGGCCTTAGGGCCTCCGATTGGTGGGGACTCGCACAGGAATCATAAGAAGAAAAAAAAATTATGCACAATGTTAATTATGCATAAAACAATTGATCCGAAGGATTTATGTCGTGAATTGCCAATATCTTCCAACATTATTCAAGATTCTCTTTCGTGTTCTCTTGATGTTTTACGTTTTATTTATTTATATAATAAGAGAGCGTGTGTGTTATTAATTTTGTGTGTCACGCTTACATCCGAGTGATCGTTGTTTAATTATTATGGACTATCATTTTTTGTAATAAATAATTTTACTAAGAATTCTTCATAAGTTTCGGTTTCGGTTTCGATTATAACTGATGGCATTTAAGTTATATATATATATATATATATATATATATATATATATATATTATTTTATATATATATATATATATATATATATATATATATATATATATATAACTACTTCATTTACCCACATAAAATTGATATACGAAAGTATAGATTTATGCGTAAACTTTAAGTATTTACTTCAAAAGTGCTCAATACGTAGGTAGAGCCAGTTAATATATATATATATATATATATATATATATATATATATATATTATAAATTACTATATATATATATATATATATTATAAATTACTCTATATATATATATATATATATATATATATATATATATATTATAAATTACTATATATATATATATATATATATATATATATATATATATACAAATTACAATGTAATTTACCAAAATCATCCAAGATGGTAAAACTAAAGTATATTATAAATATTAAAGAATTAATATTTATAAAGTAATCTCAACCAGATGTAAAAGTTCGATAAAACCAAATAGGAGATAGAGCTTATAAATAATTTAAACTAACTTTCTTGGATTTACATTTTTGGATTTTACCGTCATTGGATGCTTTACCTTTCACCAGAGTATCCATTCACGTGAAATCATCTTTTTCTTTACCCTATTCCCTCTGCTTCACTTTTTGTTATCAAGTAAGATCTTTGACTTACTTGCAGTTTCATCAAATACTTTTGCAAGCAAAATCCGATCACGCATTTTGCCAATTCCTACCCTTTGATGAGAAGGAAAGTATTTCTTTGAAACTCCGCGAATTAAGGACTACCTACTTATTTAGTGTTTCCTTTTCAAATTAAATATGTTTTTAACTCTTTTTCAAAGTGTTTTTTGACATGTTTTATTAACTATCTGCTCTTATATATATATATATATATTCTAGCAAAAGTTTCCGTCGTTGACTGGGTTCAAAAACAGCTTACAGAAAATGGACTCTGATTTATGAAAGTATGATAGGTTATGAAAAGGAAAGGTTGTAAAGAG